>NC_140592.1:1269610899-1270053399 GCF_964204655.1 Triturus cristatus | reverse complement strand
ATTTATATGTGTGTGTGCATATATATATATATATATACACGTGTGTGTATATGTGTGTATATGTGTATATATATATATATATATATATATTAGAAGTTTTATATAGCTTTGCATGAGTACCCGTTGCGTTACAGATGGACACATTCATTTTGTTAGGCACAAGGTGATTAAGTGATTTGCCCAGAATCACAGGATGTTGAACGCCCCTGTCAAGACTTAAACCCAGTTTCCCAGCTTCGAGGTCAACCACTCTAGTGTGTGTATATATATATATAATCACCTTGTGCCTAACAAAATGAATGTGTCCATCTGTAATGCAACTGGTACTCATGCAAAGCTAGATAAAACTTCTAATATATATATATATATATTTATACATTTTTGTGTAGCATGAACGTGATTCTTACGGGTATCAGAGCACTTTTCACAATTTTGGGTAAGAGTGATACTATTGCAAGTAAGATCGGACGCCAGAAGGTAAGTCCAAATACTTTATTCGGTACTCAAGTAAAACGCCTCCTCCAGTCAGTGTGGACACCTGACAGCGCGTCAGTCTTGAACATTCTAATTAGCCTCCCACTCAGAGTTCTAAAGGAGAGACCAACGGCGGGAGAGGGGGGGAAAAAGCTCAGGGGAGAAACCAAGGGAGAGTTTCCAACTAATCTCCCTCTCCAAGGAAAGAAAAGAAGGAGGTGAAGTGGGGAAAGGTGAGGGATAAAGAGTGAGAGGGGGAGATAGAGTAGAGGGTATGAAGCATGACCAAAGAGAATAATGAAGTATACAATTCCTCCCAAGAACTGGAAAACAATATATAGCAGAGACTATGAAAACAACGACATTACAACATCTTTTTGCCATGCAGGTGGGAGCACAGGTTTGCTGATTCTATCTTTTTGTCCTGTGCAGCCCTGAGGTCCCTCGTTTACCTCCACCTCTAACCCAAAGGGAATGATATTAGATGGACATCTGGCAATTCTGTCCATGCTCCACATTTTACCATTTTCTAACACCACTACATTGCTTATGACTTGCTTTATCTTTTCAGGATAGTAGAATTTGTCACCTTGGTTGCCCACACCGTGGGGCTTCTTTACTAGGACCCACTGTCCAATTTTCCATGATTTGCTTCTTGTGCCCCATTTCCTGTCGTATCGTCCTTGTACGTCTTTTGTTGCCTTACTACTTTGCTTCCTGCCTCCTCTGGGTTAATGGTGACATCCTTGTTCTTGAACAGCCAACTGGGAGAAAGTTTAGATCCTGCTTTTCTCCCTCTCAACATCTCGAACAGGGACAGACCTGTTGTGGAATTAGGAGTGGTGTGGTAGGACCATAACATATCCCTCACCGTGCTCTCTATGGATTTTCCAGAAGCAACAGCCAATTGGATGGACTCTTTCAACATTCTGTTAGCTCTCTCTACTTTGACATTGGCCTTGGGGCAATAAAGGGGTGTGCGAGCATGAGAGATAGGCAGATCCCTAAGAAAATCCTTTATTTCTTCCGACACGAACTGAACCCCATTGTCCGTAACGAGGGTTTCAGGAATACCCTCCGTGGAGAATACCTTCGTTAAGAAAACATTTGAGGGACTTTGTGTTGAATGTGCTGACAAACTTATGAGACATCCAATGTGAGAAGTAGTCAATGAGGACTATGAAGTATCTTCCCTGAGAGCCCATTGCTTGTATGGGTCCCGCTATGTCAAGACCCAAATTGTTCCAAGGACGGGTAGGAACCGCAACAGGAATGAGGGGGGATAGTCTAATGCTTTTGGTTTTGTCAGTCAGGCTACATGCCTGACAGTCCCTGACCTTCTCTTCCATAAGGTGATCCCAGTAATCAGATCTAGGCTTGGCCTTACTCAGACTCCTCCCCAAATGCCCTTCATGAGCTAAATTAAGTATTTGCTCATGTAAGCCTTCAGGTGGTATAATATTTCCTGATTTTAATATGACATCACCCTCCAAGGATAGCTCCTCCTTACATTCCAGAAGCGCTGCAGTTTGTCTGAGAGGTCCCTAAATCTGTTAGGCCACCCCTTGATTATGAGTCCCTTAACTGCCCTAAGCACTTGATCTTGCTCAGTATTGGATTCCCACTGATCTTCTAAAACTGCGGGTACACTAATCTCCAAAATGGCCTCCTCAGTGAGTTCACAATTCTCCTCCTCCCATGCCATGGGCGCTCTAGCCAAGTAATCTGCTGCACAATTCTTAGCACCAGGAACTTATCTAATTCTGTAATTGAACGTTTGAAGTCCCAACACCCACTTAGCTATGCGGGGAGTGGTGTTCTCCATTTCTTTTTTTGTCAACAGTGAAAGTAGGGGTTTGTGATCCATTCGCAGCTCAAATGGTATGCCCCACAAGTAAAATTTAAAGCGGTTGATGGCCCAGTAACAGGCAAGAGCCTCCTTCTAAACTGTGGAGTAATTTATCTTAGCCCCAGTAAGGGTTCTGGAGGCAAATGCAACAATCTTTTCTCGGTTGTTTATAACCTGGGAGAGAGTAGCTCTTATGCCCTTGTTACTAGCATCGGTGGTAAGGATAGTCTCTCTCTCCGCATTGAAGCTATTTGTGGGGCACACACAATGGATCTTTTTATTTCCTCAAATGCAGAATCATGTTCACCCTCCCAACTGAAAGCGACATCTTTCCTTAGCAGGTTCCTGAGGGGTTGGGTGAGAACTGAAAAGTTTTTTACGTATTTGGCCATATACTCTGCCAAACCTAGAAATGACCTTATTTCTTCTTTGGATGTGGGTCTGGGGGCTTTGACAAGTGATTCTACTAAGTCTACTTTAGGTTTTATACCTTCTTCTGAGATTGTGTGCCCCAAATAGTCCACTGAGGTGACGCCAAGCTTGCACTTGCTTCTTTTGGTGGTGAACCCTGCTTCCTTCAACTTGCATAGAACCTTTCTCAGATTGCTATTGTGTTCACTTTCCCTGGATCCATAAATTAGTATGTCGTCTTGGAAGCACAATGTCTTAACACACGCTCTTAGTATGTGCTGCATAATTCTTTGGAAGGCTGCAGCTGCAGATGCAAGTCCCGAAAGGCATTCTCAAGAATGTATAATTACCAAAAGGCGTGGTGAAAGAAGTGAATATTTATGAGTCAGGGTGGAAGGTGACTTGATGATACGCTGAAGATATGTCTAGAACACTGAAGTACTTGGCGTCAAGAACAGTGCTCAGCATCTCGTGTATCCTGGGTAGAGGGTGCCGGTCTACCCAGATGTTGGCGTTGAGGTCCCTCAGGTCCACACATAACCTAATATTCTTACCATTGTCCTTGGTTGTAAGAACAATGGGTGCCAACCACTCTGAGCTTTCTATTTCTTCAATAACACCTTGCCTTACCAGTTTTTGCAACTCCTCCTTTAATGGTTCTCTCACGAGGAGTGGAATCGTCCTGGTCTTGTGCACTACTGGATTAGCACCTTCTTTTAGAACAATCTTGTGCATGTATTTCTTTTAATTTCCCTAACTGGTCTGAAAACACCTCTGGGAATTCCAAACTGACATCACGGCTTATCTCTGTGGGTTCTACTTACAACACGTGATCAGTTTTGTTTGGATCAAGTGTAATGCCCAGTTCCTTTTGGTGTTTCCACCCTAACAGGCTGGATCCTTTCTTAGTGATGTGCACTTTTCCTACATTGTGTCTACCCTTGAAGAATATACGCATTCTTACCATGCCTACTAACGGTATGGTATCCTTGTTGTACCCTTTGGGTTGGATGTGAGCATTTTCTACAGTTAGATTGTGAGTGCTAAACTTCACCTCATACAATTTCTTCTCTGTCGATGTGTATGGCGAGCACGAATCTGCAAAAACAGAAATACTAACGCCATCAAGAATAACGTTGCATGTAGGCTATTGTACAGATTCTTCAACTTCATCTTGTTTAACCAGGAAAATATAATCTTTGTTCTCCTCACATTTATGCTCTGATTCATTAATAAGATGTACTTTCTCACCTCTCGCATTACACATCTTTAAAAATGTCCCCTTTTGTTACAGTTTCTACAGACTACATTTCTCGCAGGACATTTCAAATTGTTCGCTAAGTGGTTGGGGTTACCATAACCTATAGCAGCAAACATTTTCCAACATCTTGCGGGGAGCATCTTGATTTTTCACACCAATTTTACAGACTGTCTCTTCATTTACTAGTGTCTTTACTTCTTCACTTTCCTTAGTAACCCCTGACGCTTTTTTCATTTCTCTGATGCATACTGCTGTGTGTTCTATACCCTTGGCAATACTAACTGGTGCAGTCAAATCAGGGTTTCTAGTGAGTAGCTCCTCCTGTATTTTCTGATCACTGGTGCACCTGACTATCTGGTCCCTAATAAGGGAATCAGTAAGTATGCCAAAACCACAAGTAGCTGACAATCCTCTTAATACAGCCACATACGACGAGATGAGATCTTTTCTTTGTTCCCTTTTAAAGAATTTGTGCCTTTCCAAAACTATGTTGATTTTCTCTTTAAAGTGTGACTCTAGTATTCTTAATGTATACTCATATACACCTACACCAGCTTCTTCACCTTCCAACTTTTCATCCACATCCTTCCCGTAATGTCGTCAAACACCTTCCTCCCTTGAATACCTAAGTTGTGAAGCAAAATATGCTGCTTCCTAATCGATGGAAAATTCACACTCCCTATAGCTATTAGATACGACTTAAAAGTTCCCAACCACCTACTCCATGGTATGTTTGGCTCGCCTAATTCGTTTAGAAAAGGTGGTGGTTGACTCATACTTGCTGCAGCCATGGTAAGGGAGTGTAAGAAGGAAGGGATGAACAACTGATTATAACTGCAAAAAGGGTAAAACGCAATTAAGAAATGCAGCAGGCACACTACCTGAAAGAAAAACAGATTAATTCTGCTCCTGAAGCATGCAAATATGGGTAACCATATGTTGAAGATCTTGTGGTGAAAAGCCCCAATAGAACTAGCTCAGGGTCCTCTCTCTATGGTACAGCAAAGCAAGCAATCACATGAAACATGAACAGTTAAACAGAGAAATTTGCTGAGTCCTCTTTCTATGACGCTGAATGTTAAGTAAGAATCTCCCACAAGAGCAAGTATCTTGTCACGAGGTCCGGGGAGAAGCTGCACCGGAAGAAACTGCACGAGTAGCAATGGCAAAGCGCACCTGAGGAAAACAGGCACCCCAAACTTCTCAGTACTGAATACATTCAAATGGGAATCCTCCGAATATTAGGGTGAAGGCGCTGAGGCAATGCTGGCGATCGACGAAGGTGGGATCCTGAGGGCAGAAAGTGCGTGGTGAGGAGACCGCTTCAGTCATCCGATGGAAGCAATTTGCCACTCAACAGAGTCCCACACCGCCGAGAAAATCGCAGAAGAAATGCTCCCGAAAACAATGCCCACACAGGCGCAGGAGCGTCTCACCAGTCGCTATGCCACATACCTCTGCTTCCCGGGCAAAGGACACGGAGCACAACCCCAACCACGATAACACCAGGGGTAACTCCGATCGCGCCAGAGAGTACAAAGCAGAGGGAAGGCTGCGCACAATAATTGTGATCAAAAGCGAAGCGTCGCTGGCCTGGGACTAAGACTCATCCATCCTGAGGGATTTCCAGACCCCACTTGAAGCTGTGGTGGGCACTGGGCAGAGATGAGTACGCCTCAGGAAGCTCCCATAGAGACGTGAGCTGACCCCAAAAACACAGGTGGTGCCCCAGACACCACCCAGCAACGACAGGTTGGAGAAGCGGCACAAAATCAATGCAGGGAACACACTGGTGCTGGTGACACAGGCTCCTGGAAAGATGCAGGGTGTGAACAGTGAGCAGAAAGTCCCAAACTTACCACCGCAGGACCACCACACAGACTCCAACACCTTCGACGAACAAGGAGGATCAAATCAGTGAAAACAAACACTGCTCTCACACCGACTGGACAGCGAACATCAACAGGGCGGAGGCGTCACGCTGTCCCTGTCACAGCATCCCATGGATCGTCACCAAATATTGCAAGTTAGATCAGACGCCAGAAGATAAGTCCAACTACTTTCTTCAGTAGACAAGTAAAACGCCTCCTCCAGTCAGTGTGGACACCTGGCGGCAGTCTTGAACATTCCAATTAACCCCCCACTCAGAGTTCTAAAGGAGAGACCAATGGCAAGAGAGGGAGAGGGGGGGGAAAGGTCAGGGGAGAAACCAAGGGCGAGATTACAACAGATACCGTATTGGGAAGCAAAACATTTGTTACAAAATATGCAAGGCGCGTGCAAGACTCCTGTAGGGTAGGGCCGATACAGTAATGGGTGAGGAACATTTGAACATATGTATCTACAGTGCATGCTAACGATGTTATTCCCAGGCATATAACCATGCAAAAGTCAATCAAGACGACTGAATAGAGGGCAGTAATGGAGTCTAGGAGCCAAGGCCTATTAGGGTAGGAACTTGAGCATAATGATTTTTTATCACATCCTTTTTGAAGGAAGCGGTGGAGGAGATTGTACGGATTTCCGAAGGAAGAGAGTTCCAAATCTTTGGGGCAATGCCAGAGAAGGTTCTGTTACTCAATCTCTTTTTGTGGAAAATCTGTGGTTTCTCTGCAGCCCCCTGATAGTTCTAGTTTTTGGGCCAGATAGATGGGGGTCTTGAAGTGAAGGGCTTTGTGCGTCATGCAGGCAATCTTTAACTGTATTCTTGCCTCATATGGTAACCAGTTTAGGGATTTTAGGGCTGGGGATATGTGCTCTTTTCTTTTTGTCCCAGTAATCCATCTAGCTGCGGCATTAAGGGAAGCCCTTAGTGGGGCCAGGCTCTGTTTGGGTAGACACATAGCGTGGAACCATCGAAGTCTAGTCTTGGCAAAACTAGAGCTTGTACCACCAATTTGAAGTCTTCCTGTGGAAGGAAAGGTTTGCGATTCCTTAGTAAACTCAACGGATGTTTAGCTCCCTTGGTTGCATTGCTGATGTGGTTCTTCATATTCAAGTGCATGTCTAGCGTGTTTCCGAGGGATTTAGCTGAATCAATAATGTGGAGGGAGCAGTTAAAGGCTGTGAGGTGTTTCATCCAAAGGTCAATCTTGGGAATGTGATTAGGGGGAGCGATGAGAAGGATTCAGTTTTGGATGTGTTGAGCATGAGGTAGTTGTCAGTGAGCCAGTTTTGAGTGTTCATCAGGATTGAGTTGAGTGAGAAGATGTCTTCTGGGGAGGTGATTTTCAGATAAAGTTGAGTGTCATCCTCATACATATGAAAAAGAATGTTCGCGGAGTTCAAGGCTTTTGCTAATGCTTCCAAGAGTAAATTGAAGAGTACGGGTGATAGGGCGGACCCCCGTGGAACCCCCATGGTTACTGTACGGGGTGGAGAAAGAGATTGATTCATCTTGATTCTTTGGGATCTGTTTTATGTTAAAATTTCTTTATTATTTTGAAACGTGAATTAATGAATAGCGATATCAATACGTCTGTTGACCCTGAACACAAGGTGAGGTATTGGCCACATTGCAATTCCCCCACCTTCCCCCTCCCCCAACAGAAGAGTAAAACAAGAAATAGCGAACAAGAAATAGAAAGAAAAGGGTCCCCTTCCTGATCATTTCCAAGAAAGGGTCTTTGTGTGCACCTCAGTCAGTCTTGGCGGGTTAGGCGTCGCATCTACTGCAGGCCGTGCAGGCCCAGCGCGTCGTAATAAGCATAAGTACTTGGGGCAGTTTCTTTCCCTGAATTCGGAGGTTAGTATGGCCAGGAATGGTTTCCAGATATCTTGGAAGGAGGTTGCCTGGTTAGCTAGAGTGAAGGATATTCTTTCCATCCCCAAGATTCTCCATGGGCGGTGTAACCTTCCCACGTGTGTAGGGAGTTTAGTTGTCCCCCAGTATGCTAAAATGTTCTGATGGGCTGCCCCAAGAGCAAGGGCTATTTGTCAGCCCTTTTTCGCACCTTGAGTGGAAAGGTGATAGCATTTGGCAGGCCCAGTAAGATGTAGCCTGGGAAAGGAGGGATTTGTGTATGGAAGTGCTGATCGATGTCGTCCAGCACTTGTGTCCAGTAAGCGGTAAGTTGAGGGCAATCCCATAATAAGTGTGTCAGTGTGCCTAGTGACCCGCAGGCTCTCCAGCACTTTGGATCTCTGGCTGGGTTGCCTTTATGCAATTTTTGGGGGGTAAGGTACCAGTAGGTAGCTATTTTGATTGCTGTTTCCATACTGGCGACGTTGTGGGCAGTGTGGCGGGCTCTGTAATATATGTCATTCCATTCTTTCTGTGTGAGACTTCTCCTGACTTCTCTCTCCAACCGTTGTTGTCCTGGGGATTTAGCATCAATGGGAACCTCTCTTAGTAGGGTGTATAACTCCGTGATGAGTCGGGAATCTGTAAGATTTGTTACCAACCATTTTTCTAAAGAAGTGAGGTGTCTTTGTGCCTTTTCCCGCACCCCAGGTTACAATACCTAGTGCCTAATCTGTTGGAACTGGAGGTGCTCGGTTTCCGGGAGGTTGTGCTGTGAACGGAAATCGTCACAGGTTAATAGGCCCTCTACATCAAAGAAATGGCCGATAGAATGGCGACCCTCTTCAGACTACTGGTTGTAGGACTCTGTTGCTTGACCCAGTGTGAAGGCCGTGTTTACCACGATAGGGGTGAGTGGTGAGGGGAAATTCGTCAATCCCCCGGCTGTGGAGACCCTGTCCCATACTCACATAGGAGCCCGTGTGACCTCCGACAGATAAATACTGCAAGGCTGGTGTTCTATATTGAGGAGGGGAATCCCCCACAGGGGTCTCCCCGCCTCCCTCGGGGAGCAGCAGCCCAGGTCTCTGTTAAGTCTTGGCTTTTTATCGCACCATATAAAGTGTTCCAGGTCCCTCTGCAAAGAACGTAAAACTCCTAGTGGGGGTTCAAGTGGGAGAGCCTGGAAGAGAAACAGAATCTTCGGCAGAATTGTCATTTTGACCGCTGCAATGCGGCCTAGCCATGATAAGGAAAATAACCTCCATCTACCCAAGTGTTCCCTTGTCTGCTCTAGGAGCTTTGTATAATTGAGTGAGGTAGTGTGTTGCGTATTAGTAGCCAATTGTATGCCTAGATACGGTATTGCCTCCGTGGCCCATTTTAAGTTATATTTGTGTTTCAGGGCTGTTACCGTAGGTACAGATAGTGACAGGCTAAGTGCCTGGGATTTGTGAACATTCATTTTGAAACATGCCGCCTGTGAAAAGGATTCAAGCTCTGCCAGAAAGGCAGGCAAGGATATATGAATGTTCTCCGAGGTGGCTACTATGTTGTCTGCGTAAAGGCTGATCTTATGATCCTTCCCGCCGAACCTTACCCCTTGGGCCATTGGCTCCATATAGAGAGCACAGAGGAGTGGCGAGAGGGGACACCCCTGTCTCGTGCCCTGCTGAATTGGGGGCTGATGACACACCGTTTACTTGGACTGTTGCAGTCGGGGTAGAGTAACTGCTTAGAATTCAGCGTAGAAATCTCTCCAGGATGCCGAAGAGCCTCAGGGTGTCCTCTAGGTATGGCCAGTGCACTCTGTCAAATCCTTTTTCTGCATCGATGGACAGGATCATGCGCTCAACGTCAAAATGCTGAGCCTTAGCCACAATATGTAGAAGCCGCTTGGCATTATCGGCGCACTGGGGACCAGGCACGAAACCTGCCTGGTGTGCGTCTATCAGCCTCTGGTAGTAGGGGGGAAAGGCGCTGCGCTAAGATTCCTGTGAGGAGTTTAAAGTCGACATTAAGGAGGGAAATCAGCCTATAGGACTTGCAGCGTGTTTTATCCTTACCTGGCTTGGGTATAACCACCACCGATGCATCCGGCATCGAGCGTGGCAGGATCGATGAGGACCCTACAGCATTTAAGACCCTCACTAGCACTGGAGCCAGCAAAGAGCAGAAGGTTTTGTAGAAAAAAGAGGAAAAGCTATCAGGGCCCGGGGATTTGAGCCTCTTCAGCCTGGAGATCTCTCTAATGACCTCCTCTATTCTGATCGGTGCCTCTAATGCGTCTGCTTGAGCTGTCTGAGACTTTGTTATGATAACCCCTGTCAAGTATTGGGACGAGGTGTCCCTAGAGAGGTGCTGCGCTTCTAGAGAGGTGCTGCGCTTCATAGAGCTTTGTGTAGTACTGGCGAAAAATGTTGGCGATGTCCTGATCGGCTGTCTGTTCCTGCCTGTTAGAATTGGGGATCTCTGGTTGGCACAGGTAGGGACTTGTGACAAGCAGGGACCCTCTCCTCTAGTCAGGGTAAGGGGTTACACTCCTAAAATAACCCCTGCTCACCCTCTAGGTAGCTTGGCGCGAGCAGACAAGGCTTATCTCAGAGCGTTATAGGTTAAGCATTTGTGACCACATATAGTAACTCAGTGACAACACCACAAATGGGCTCCACACAGGGATTATCAAAAATAAGTATTTTATATCAGGCTTAGCACAAGAACAAATAACGATAAAAAGGCCCACAGTACTATTAGCAATAAGCAGTTCTTTGTTACAGCGTACTTTAAAAGTTCTGTGCGCTTCGTTCTTCTTGGTTCGGCCCGTACGGGGATGAATTGGCCTACAGAATGAGTCTATAAGCGCTGCGGACGCTCCGGTGCGAAGCATACACCCTACGGTGCGAACGTACACAGTACCTTAGTTTTGGAGAGTTCGTCACGGACGCTGCGGTGAAAGCAAAGCGCTGTACACTGCGATGTCCTCCTTTCGCGGTGCGAGCTTACGGCTCGTTGGGGCCCTGAGTCGCGCTGCTTGAGGGGACGGGACGTTGTACGGTGCTTTTGTTCGTTGTGGCGTATGAGCCGTACTGCGGGAGCGGCTCTCAGTCTTTGTCTGCAGTGCGGGGCGTACGTACAGTGCGTACTTTCCTCCCCTTCGATGCGAGCGGCAGCCTTAACTTCAGCGGCAGGGTGCGGTTCGCACCAACCAATATAGCTCGATGAAGCGCAGCGTTGTACGCGGCGAAGTCAGCCAGTCACGGTGCGATCTACATGTCGTAGGACGCGTTGTTCGAGGCAGACAGGCGGGTACGGTGCGTTGCTGGATACGATTTGGCGGTATGAAGCGTACACAGCTCCCGGCAAATGCTAAAAACAGCGTTTCTAGCAGCGGATTGCGAGGCGGATGAAGTCCACTGGTCCTGGTACTTCGTTCAGGGGGCAAGCTCACTCACAAGCCCTTGGAGATCTTTAAGCACAAGTTGAAGCAAAGTTTCTTTGTTGTCTTTCTCCTCTCCTTCAGCAGCAAGGCAACCACTGCAGGCCAGTCCCCCAGGTCAGGGACAGTACTCCTCCTTACATCTTTCCCAGTTCCTTCTCCTCAGGCAGAGGTTCTTCTTGTCAAGCAGGATCTAATTTCTTGGGAGCAGGGTCCTAATACTTATAGTGCAATTCTTTTGTTCTTGCAGGCCAGGGGGCCTTTGCCCAGTTCAACCCAGTACTGGAGTACTTTGTTTACCGGACTCTGGCTTCTCCTTTCAGTGTGCAGGGCAGAGACATCAGACGCTCCCCAGGGGGTGGAGCCAGCATTGTGGTGGAAAGGCACAGCCCTATTCAGTGTGCAGGTGTACTCCTCCCACCCATCTGGATGTAAATCTCTCTATTCACCACCGGGCTGCCCCAGCCTGTCTCCTGGGATTCCCCAGCCCTGTCACTCACAGAAACCAGACAGCAGATACACATCCTAGCAGAGGCGGGCTGAAATGGTTAGGCAAGCAAAGGCCAACTTTCTAAAAGTGGCATTTGCAAACGCAGAATATTAAAATAAACCTTACTAAAAGATGTACCTTATTATTCTGAGTTCAGGCATACTAAACTCGAATTTCTACCATGTTCCCTGGGTCTGTTAGGACCATAGGATGTAACAATCTTAACAGCCCTTTCTGGCCTATGAGAACAGGTAGCCTTACAATAGTGAAAAACGAAAATGGCTGTAATTCACTATTAGGACATGCCACACACATCAGGGCTTGTCCTACCTTATGCTACAATGCACCCTGCCCTTAGGCCTACCATAGGGGTGACTAATATGAAGTTAAGGGAAGGTTTAGGGACTGGCAAGTGTGTGCACTTGTACAGTCAGCATGACAGTACCAGACTGCACGCAGGTTCTGCAATGGCAGACCTTAGACATATTTTACCAGGCCGCTTCTGTGGGTGGCACAACCAGTGCTGCGAGCCCACCAGCGGCATTTGTATTTACACGCCCTGGCACTCCTGGTGCACTTTACTGGGGTCTGATAGTAAACCAAGTAAGCCAATCATGGAATCCAACCAACATATACATTTTACATAGGGAGCACTTGCACTATGGCACTGATTGGCAGTGGCACAGTGCTCTGAGTGGCCAACACCATAAAAACACATGAGGCACAGCGACAAAAAGTGGAAGGGAGACTCACGCCAAGGTGCCAGGTCTAACACGTGTCCCCTCCAGCTGAAAGGTGGGGAGAACTACCCTATCCCAGGGAGTTCCTCGTCACTAAGGCGGAAAAATCTGGACAGACCGTCAGCATTAGCGTGATCTGTACCAGGGCGATGTTCCACCGTGAAATCCATACCCTGTAGGGAAATGGGCCACCTCAACAGCTTTGGATTCTCACCCCTCATATGCATCAACCATCTGAGGGGCCTGTGGTCTGTCTGAACCCGGAAGTGAGACCCAAACAGGTAGGGTCTTAGCTTCTTCAGTGCCCAGACCACAGCAAATGCCTCACGCTCAATAGCACTCCATCTCTGTTCCCGTGGTAGTAACCTCCTGCTAATAAAGGCTGCAGGTTGATCTAGGCCATCTTCATTAATCTGTGAAAGAACAGCCCCCACACCATGCTCTGGAGCGTCTGTCTGAACGATAAACTCTTTGGAGAAGTTGGGAGCCAAAAGCACGGGCGCCGTGCACATAGCAGCTTTCAGGGCCTCAAAAGCTTTCTGACAGGTGTCAGTCCAAATCACTTTCCTGGGCTGCTTCCTTGAAGTCAGCGCTGTCAAGGGGGCAACAATGTTGCCATACCCCTTGACAAACCTCCTGTAGTACCCGGTGAGACCTAGGAAGGCTCTCACCTCTGTCTGGGTTTTGGGCGACTCCCAATTCAGGAGGGTTTCTATCTTGGGTTGAAGGGGTGCCACCTGGCCACTCCCAACTTGGTGCCCCAAGTACACCACTGAACCCTGCCCGATCTGGCACTTACTCTCCTTGATCGTGAGGCCTGCCCTCCGCAGCGCCATCAACACTTCCCAGAGGTGGCGCAGGTGTTCCTCCCAAGTGGAGCTGAACACTGCGATGTCATCCAGGTAGGCTGCACTGAATGAATCCAGCCCAGCCAACACCTGGTTGACCAACCTCTGGAAGGTAGCAGGGGCATTCTTCATCCCAAAGGGCATAACCCGGAATTGGTAATGCCCATCAGGGGCGGAAAATGCTGACCTCTCTTTGGCCCCATCGGTCAAGGCGATCTGCCAATACCCAGACGTTAAATCAAACGTGCTGAGGTAGTTGGCAGCCCCTAGCCGATCTATGAGCTCATCAGCTCAGGGGATGGGGTGTGCGTCAGTCCTGGTGACCGAATTGAGTCCTCTGTAGTCCACACAGAACCGGAGTTCGGGTGTGGCTCCCGGCGCTGCAGCCTTTGGGACCAAGACCACTGGGCTGGCCCAAGGACTGCTTGAGGACTCAATTACCCCAAGGGCAAACATCTTGGAGACCTCCTCCTTGATGCAGGCCCTTACCCTGTCAGTCACCCTGTAGGCCTTGTGCCACACAGGTGTACTATCCCCAGTGTCCACATCATGGACACACCAATCAGTGACACCGGGAATCAGGGAAAACAGGTCAGAAAATTGTCCCAGTAACTGGCGACAATCGTTCTGTTGCTCAGGGGTCAGGGTGGAAGAGAGGATGACACCATCTGTCGCTAAAAGCATGCCCACTTGGGACCTCTCCAAGTAGGGCTTGAGGCGGTTGACATGAAGGACCCTTAAGGGGTTCCTTGGAGACCGCAAGACCACCAAATAGGTAACTAAACTCTTGCGCTCCACAACCTCAAAGGGACCGGTCCACTTATCCTGAGCGTACAGGGCTCCACTGGGGCCAAGACCCATAACCTTCTGTCCAGGCTGAAGCTCTACCAGAGTGGCATTCTGGTCGTACCACCGCTTCATCTCCTCCTGGCTGGCTTCCAGGTTTGCCTCAGCAAGTTCCCTGAAACGCCTAGTCTGGTTCCTGAAGGCCAGCATGTAGCTATGTACATTCTGGGGAGGTTTCCTGGGAGATTGCTCCCAGCCTTCCTTGACCAGACTTAGAGGTCCTCTCACTGGGTGTCCGTACAGAAGCTCAAAGGGGCTGAACCCTAGAGACTTCTGTGGCACCTCTTTGTAAGCAAAGAGAAGGCATGGTAAGAGGACGTCCCACTTACGCCTCATGGGTTCCTCAAGACCCATTATCATGCCCTTCAGGGTTCGGTTGAATCTCTCAACCAACCCGTTTCCTTGGGGGTGGTAAGGTGTGGTGAACTTGTAGGTTACACCACACTCTTGCCAAAGGGATATCATATATTTGGATATGAAATTGGTACCCCGGTCAGACACCACCTCTAGAGGGAATCCCACTCGGGAGAAAATTCCCATCAGCGCACGTCCCACCACGTGGGCCGTCACTGTCGTCAGAGGGATGGCTTCCGGGTACCGGGTGGCATGGTCCACCAGGACCAGGATAAACCTGTTACCCATGGCGGTCCTGGGGTCCATTGGCTCCACAATGTCAAGCCCCACTCGCTCAAAGGGGGTACTGACCACAGGGAATGGCTGGAGTGGATCCTTCTGCTTCCTTCCACTCTTTCCACTTGCCTGGCAAGTCTGGCAGGTCCTGCAGTGAGTGTCTGAACTCCTGCGCATTTGGGGCCAAAAGAAGTGGGTGACAAGCCTTTCAAAGGTCTTGTCCTGCCCCAAATGTCCTGCCAATGGCACATCGTGAGCCAGCCCCAGTAGGAAGGCTCTTAAGCGCTGGGGTACCACCAGCACACGGGCTGACCCAGGCTCAGCAACCTTAGGCTCAGAATACAGGAGGTCGTTCTCCCAGTAAATGAAATGTGTTCCAGACTGATCACCGTTGGCCTGGTCTGCAGCCTGCTGCCGCATACCCACGAGAGAAGGGCATTCTTTCTGCTCCCTTCAGAATTCTTCCCTGGAGGGTCCTCCTTCTTGCTGCCAATGGGTCAGCTCAGGCAGGTCCCCCAGTTCAGCGATCTGTTCCGCTGTAGGCTCCAGGGCATCCCCCTCAAGGTGTGCTTCCTCCTGGACCGTGGGAACTTCGGGGGCCGGTTTCCCGCGCCCCTGCCTCTTCTCCCTAAGGCCGGTTCCTGGGCCTCCCTCTCAGGCTCCAGGTCCTCTTGAGCACCTCTACTCGCTGTCATGGACCGTGTGGTGACACACGCCCAATCTGGCATACCCAACATCTCCAGGTGAGCACTCCGCTCCACCTTAGCCCAAGGTGAGATCTCCAGATCGTTCCCTAACAGACAGTCTACAGGCATGGCGGGCCTCACAGCTACCTGAAGAGTACCAGAGACCCCCCACTCAAAGGGAACCTGAGCCACCGGGCAGTGACTCTCGGTGTTGTCGGTGGCAACAACCGGATAGAATGCTCCTGGGACAACCTGCTCCTGAGACACCAGGTGGCGCTTGACAGCCGTCACACTGGCTCCTGTGTCTCTGAGAGCTTCAACCCTATGGCCATTTATGGTCACCCACTGCCTGTATTTTTTAGTGTTCACAGGCAGCTGGGTTTTCGGGACCACTTCACGGTCTCCTAATGAGACCAGGGACATTTCTACTGAACCCCACCCACCTTGGACACCCATCTCTCCACCCAGGGCTACATTAGCCATCTGCCGGGGACTTGCACCAGTGGGTGCTGGTTTACCAAACCGGCGACACTTGGGATCATTGGCAAAATGACCCAGCTCACCACATCTGTAACAGGTTGGGGGCCGTCTTTGAACAGGGGTACCTGTTGGGGCCCCGGTTGGTTTCTGAGGTGGGGGAGGCTGAGAACCCTTCCCTTGGTTCCCTTGGGGATTACTTTGGGGCCTCTTCTAGAACTCTCTCTGTTTACCCTTGTCCCCCCCACGCTCTTCTGCTGGGGACCCTGCCCACCTTTGGCAGAGTCTCCCACGTGACCCTTGTGGACCCTGGTAATGACCCAGCGGTCCGCCTCCTCAGCAAGCTTTCTAGGGTTAGTCAGCTTACTATCAATCAGGTGCTGGCGTAGCTCAGGAAAACAATTACTGGATAAGTGCTCCCATGCCATTAAATCAAGAAGCCCTGGAAAATTATCAACCTTGCTACCCTTTACCCAACCAACCAGTGCTCTGCAAAAAAAGTCACATACTCCACATACGTACTATTGGGAATCTTAGTGCAACCCCTGAATCTCTGTCTATACATTTCAGGAGTTAACCCATACCTAGCCATTAAAGCATCCTTCATATGGGGGTAAGAGTTATACACATCTGAGGGCAAATCTAGCAGTGTGTCCCGCCCTTCACTCAAGAACCGCCCCCACAACCCCGCTCCCCGCTTTGGGTATGTACACTCTGGACTCTACCTGCTCTGGGGGTGTGCTGCCACCAGAGGGAGTGCCTCCCAAGCCCTGGGCTTTCAACTCCAGCTCCCTCAATTTCATCTCATGCTCCATTTGGGTTTTTCTCTCTACCATTTCCAGCCTTTTTCTTTCCATTTCCAGTTGTCCATTTAGTTTCGTCATCTCTACCTCATGAGCTCTGGTTTCCTTCCTGTCGGCCAACTCCTCTGGCGACAGGCCTCTGCCCAAGCTAGCGATGCTCTCTGCCCGCTCAATTTCCTCCACGTCATTAGAGGGTTTCCTTGACTCCACCCAGGCCCTCAGCGCCTTGTAAAAATCTGCTTTGGTCCTACATCCAACAGTGGGGACTTTGAACTTCCTGCAGAAGCCCTTCAGTTGGGCCTTGGTGTAGCTCTCTAGTCTCTCTTCTTCCCATTTAATACCTTCAATGTCAGAGACTACAGATTCTGCTCTCTCCATAACGCTTGAACCAGGCATGATTCCTTTAACAACTGGCGATATCCCAGAAAAATGCGAATTAAAAGTAAGTGGTTGCGCTATTGGTCTGCCTTCACTATGTGGCGTTCACCAATCACTGTGTATGTCTCACAAATGCAAACTCGTAATCCTCACTGCTGACCACCAATGTTAGAATCCGGATTCTCTGATTGGCACAGGTAGGTACCTGGGACAAGCAGAGGGTCCTTCTTCTAGTCAGGGTAGGGGGGTACACTCCAACAATAACCCCTGCTCACCCTCTAGGTAGCTTGGCGCAAGCATACAAGGCCTATCTCAAAGCGTTCAGGTTAAGCAATTTGTGAACACACACACAGTAATACAGCGACCGTCCACAGATGGACTCCACACTGGGTATATCAAAAAAATACTTTATATAAATTTATCAGGCTTAGCACAAGACCAAAATAACGTTTTAAATGGCCCACAATACTTATTGGCAAGAGTTCTTGGTTTCATCGTAATTTTCCAGTTCTGTGAACGTCGTCCCTCTTCGTACGGGTCGTACGCGGTAGACACAGGCTTTGGGACGGGTCGTACACGCACTGCAGGCGCTTCAGATGAAACGTACACCCTATGGTGCGAACGGGCACAGTACCTGGATTCTTGGTGAGTTCGTCACGGACACTTCCTTGGCAGCAGGCGCACAGTACGGTGCGAAGTCCTCCGGGCGGTGCATACTACGGTACGGGAGACCTTGGGTGTGCGCGGCTCAGGGGACGGGGCGAGAGTACGGCTCGTACTGCCAGACGTTCGGGTACGCGACGTACCGGGATCGCTGGGCTTCACTTTGGCTCCTGAGACAGGTGAACAGTACGCTCCGGACAGGAGACGTACGTGACCACCCCACGTACCACGGCCTTTCCCAAAGCAGGGGAGAGGCGCGTACGTTGATAGTACGGTCCGTAGGTGGGTGCAAGCTGGTACGGTGATGTCCTTCAGTTACGGTGCGAGCTACGGCTCGTAGGGCCAATAAATCTCGTTGCTCAGGCTGGCAGTACCTTCCTTTGCGGTGCGAGGTACGGCTCGTAGAGGGGCCACAGACGCGTTGTTCGTGTCGGACAACGGGGAATCAGCTGTGATCAGCGAGACGTACACAGCAGTTCGAAGCGATGACGCGAGGAAAACGGTCCGTTTTCCAAGGCGATTCCACGGCGGTGAAGTCCACTGGTCCTGGGACTTCGTTCAAGGGGCAAGCTCACTCACAAGCCCTTGGAGATCTTCAGCTCAAGTCAAATAAAAAGTCTCTTTAGTCTTTGCTCCTCTTCTTCAGCAGCAAGGCAACCACTGCAGGCCAATCCCCCAGGTCAGGGACAGTACTCCTCCATGCAGCTTTCCCAGTTCCTTCTCGTCGGACAGAGGTTTCTTCTTGGCAGGACAGGATCTAATTTCTTGGGAGCAGGGCTCCTACATTTATACAGCAATTATTTTGTTCTGCCAGGCCAGGGGGGCCCTTGCCTAGTCCAGTCCGGTTTCTGAGCACTTTGTTTACGCGATGCAGGCTGCTTCTTTCAGGGTGCAGGGCCGAGTCATCAGACGCTCCACAGGGGGCGGAGCCAGCATTGTGGTGGCAGAGCACAACCCTATTCAGAGTCCAGGTGTACTCTTCCCACCCATCTAGATGTCAATCTTCCAATTCACCACCAGGCTACCTAGCCCTGCCCATCTGGGTTTCCCCAGCCCTGTCACTCACACAAGCCAGACAGCAGATACACATCACGCAGAGGCGGGCTGAAAAGGTTAGGCAAGCAAAGTCCAACTTTCTAAAAGTGGCATTTGCAAACGCAGAATAATCAAATAAACCTTACTAAAAGATGTACCTTATTATTCTGAGTTCAGGCATACTAAACTCGATTTTCTACCATGTTCCCTGGGTCTGTTAGGATCATAGGATGTAACAATCTTAACAGCCCATTCTGGCCTATGAGAACAGGTAGCCTTACAATAGTGAAACACGAAAATGGCTGTAATTCACTATTAGGACATGCCACACACATCAGGGCTTGTCCTACCTTATGCTACAATGCACCCTGCCCTTAGGCCTACCATAGGGGTGACTAATATGAAGTTAAGGGAAGGTTTAGGGACTGGCAAGTGTGTGCACTTGCGCAGTCAGCATAACAGTACCAGACTGCACGCAGGTTCTGCAATGGCAGACCTTAGACATGTTTTACCAGGCCGCTTCTGTGGGTGGCACAACCAGTGCTGCAAGCCCACCAGCGGTATTTGTATTTACACGCCCTGGCACTCCTGGTGCACTTTACTGGGGGTCTGATAGTAAACCAAATAAGCCAATCATGGAATCCAACCAACATATACATTTTACATAGGGAGCACGTGCACTGTGGCACTGATTGGCAGTGGCACAGTGCTCTGAGCAGCCAACACCATAAAAACACATGAGGCACAGCGACAAAAAGTGGAAGGGAGACTCACGCCAAGGTGCCAGGTCTAACAGACATGACATATATATTTACCTAAATTTGGACATTGGCGACCACCTCCAGAAGAACCCGTCAACCCACAGCAATAAGCAAAATCCCTTCAGATGGAATCGTCCTTTTATAATCAAAGAGAAACCCAGGTAAGTCCAGGAAATCTCCCTCAGCACGATGCAGTCCCCACAATTTAGCCAAGGGACCAGGCGATCGCACCAACGAACCAACAATCAAGCAAATCGACTCTCCACACCAACAGCCTCACAGCAAGAAGGATACTGATGATGACGACGATGCTACACTTCTAACCTCCCCCTTTTTATACTCTTTTTCTCCTTACTTTTAGGATAATGTGCAACAATTTAGGGGTGGAAAGTGTTCTGATTGGCTAAACCCTCCAAAAATTGTAAGCCTATTCAATATTCCCAGGTTTGCATGTTTCCCATGAGACCGGCTTGACATCTTCACCATTGTATTCTTTTTCGTAGTTTCACAGGCGAAAGTTCACAAGTAACAACATGTAAGCCTTCTTGTACAGGTCGTTCATTGTCCCCTCAGTCATTCACATTAGTTTGGGTCTTGGCAGTCCTCCACGTTCCTATCCTTGACAAGGAACATTTCGTTTCTCATCGGAGGTCGCTTGGAGATCTTCAGAGCCATTCGAGTCTGCGCATTCGACATCGCGCTCACATGACGGTGGCCACTTCCGAACTCCATTTTAAGTACTGCGGCCTAGTAGGCCCGAAAGCCAACTTAAGCAAAAACAAACATAACCGTAATTAATATATGGAAATGAAGATTCTAATGTTAAACCCACACTAATCCCAATATATATTAGTATTTTCCTAGCTTGTAGCAACATTTAAAGCAATAATACTCACCATTCTACAACACTGGAAGCACAAACCATCACAAAAGCAACATAAATCATGCAATTCTCTATTTTGACACATACTACAGTTAGTTTGCGTACCATAGTTAATCATTTAATTATTAGCCATGCAATTTGCATTTTAGTCCCATGTGTATCTTGTGTTTAATAAGGTGTAATTGTAGGTTAATTATAACACTCCACACAAATTAGTACAAGTTAATTTTTTAGAATGATTATGTCATTAAAGTTCCTGCAAAATAAAGAAGGTATACAACATTTTCTTTACCTTCTCTATCAATATTATCTACTGGCGGTCGCCAGTAGATAGTTATAGTTAGGACCGAGTTTCCATAGGAAATCTCAAAATTCTATTTTGAATAACTTTGGCGCCGGTTGACGAATCCTCGCGAAATTTTCAAAACTAATGGGGCGCTCCGCTCCTTTCCTGAAAGTCTCGGGGGGATTCGTCAAGCGGGGGCCGAGAAAAAGGGGGGGTCCCAAAACGCGTTTTCCCCATGGATTTTTCCATAGGGACTTTAGTCGCAGCTACAGCCCGAACGGCTGAACAGAATTACGTGAAATTTGGCAGAGAGGTAGCCATAAGGTCAAAGAAGTGCCTTTTGCAGGTCTGGTGTAAATCTGTTCAGTATTTCCTGAGAAAATAGCATTTAAAAGCATATATATATCTATACGCACGCACCGTGCGCGCTGGGTGCGCGCACCCTGCTGTGCGCGAGCGCAATTCTGATTGGTTGTTAGATCTTAGTAAACATTCGAATCGGTCGAAACCAGGAAGTGTTGGCCGCCATTTTGTCTCTCGCACTCTGAGGGGGTGAAAAACAAAGGTTGAGAACGTGAAAAGGGGGCAGGCTGGACAGTTCCTGACCCCCTAGCATTTGTCAGGGGGTCCCAGAAGGACCCCCAAGGGTCCAAAAAGAGTTTTAATTTTTTTAGCGAAAAATCCCGGAGTGCGCGCAACGTGCGCGCACGGTGGAAACGTAAAATATTCCGCGAACGTTGCGCACGGTGCGCGCACGGTCCGAACTGCGTGAAGTGGGCGCGCGGTGCGCGCACGGTAAAATTAAAAAATATATATATATATATTAATAACTTAGCATTTAAAAAACCGTACAAATTCACTGAAAAAACCATAGGTTTCACACACATTATAGTTAGGAATTAGCATTTTAAAAACCTTGCAAATTCACTTAAAAAACCATAGGTTTCACACATGTTATAGTTAGCTGGACATTTCACTCGTGAAAAACCAATGAAATTCCCCCGTTATAGTTAGTGCAGGCAACTATAACTCACGCGACCGCAATCCTCTGCTGATGACATATGTGTCTTTCTGAAAAATAAATATTTGTAATATATGTATAGCTAAAGATTAATGGAAGAAGACATGGGTGAATAAGTGACTAAATACAGTGATGTAATATCATCAGCAGAGGATTGCGGTCGCGTGAGTTATAGTTGCCTGCACTAACTATAACGGAGGAATTTCATTGGTTTTTCACGAGTGAAATGTCCAGCTAACTATAACATGTGTGAAACCTATGGTTTTTTAAGTGAATTTGCAAGGTTTTTAAAATGCTAATTCCTAACTATAACGTGTGTGAAACCTATGTTTTTTTCAGTGAATATATATATGTGTATATATAACATATAGCGTAGATGTATAGATAATGATGTATCTTTGCAGCAATTAAGTACATGGGCCCGCTGGTGCACAAAGGAATTCTTTTCAAGAGCGTGGTAGTACCACTACTATGCTGATGCAGCTAGTTTCAAGTGGTTATGGTAGTGTGTGACACACATCTAAATAAATTCAATTAGCAATGGCATCAGAGAGAGTGTGCAGAGGTGAGTGTCCACTGTCTGTCTTTTGAAAGAGGTGGGCATGCAATGTAGTAATACACCAACGTTTATTTGTTATCTGTGTTATACACTTTGCTGCGAGCATTGGGGTACAGACTTATTAACATGTATGGCATGCAGTGCAGGGCAGCAAGACAACGTGATGCGCTGCGTCAAAGGGAGAGGACAGGAAAGTGACATTTATTAATTTATCAAGATTTGTTGCATTCCTGCTGGTGCTGCCTACTGCGCCAAGGCAGGCACCCTTGCGCCATGGTGCAAGTATGCCACATTCATTACACGGCAACCTAGATTGTTTGTGCAGGAAGGCGACACCTCACTGCACGTAAGCAATCCTTATAGACAAGGCCTACACAAACAAAAAACCCTGGTAAATCTGGACCCTGGCCTGCGCTGGGAGGGAGCAGCGGTGTGTGGAGTCAGGCTCCGCCTGACAGGAGTGCGTTGCACCGAGGAGTGAACATCGAATGAATGATTCTGTCTGGGTTCTGAATCTGGTATAGCATGCGCTAACCTGGTTCTTCTGGTCTTTTAGGGCGCTTTTCCTCTCCCCTCTGTTATACGTCTTGTGGTACAGTAAGACAAAGAGCACAGATTTTTGGTACCGTGAAGAGGATTGTAGGTCCAAGTAAGCTATTATATTCACCACACATTTTTGAAAAGGCTTTCTTGCTCCAACAGTAAAAAGAGAGAGTGGCCGTGGTCATGCACCCCCCAATGTTGTCTTACCATTTATACATTACACCAGCAGGTTCCATGATCGTGCAGCATGGCAGGATAAGAATGAGATACCACTGCATTTGTCAACCAAGACCATATGTCCCTCATTGAGCACTCCGCCCCCTCATTGTGCTTCACTCTCATCACAGCGCTGTCTCTCCATTGGGGAAAAAAGTCTTTGGTTGACTTAACTAACATGTCGACCAATAAACCTCTCAAAGTGATAATTTCGATAGAAGATACTACTAACCGAACTGCACTGAGGTGTTGCTGTTGTACTTTGTGCAAAATAATAATTACTTAGGTGGCAAATCTGGTGTCTAAAATGGGTAATATTTTTTTTCTAGCCACACAGACCACCAGTGGAGGAGCCAGTGCCAGCCAGGAGGCCGCATGGAGTGTGAAGGAAGAGGCCGAGGCGGATGGAGGAGGAGGAGTCTCAGAGGTGGCAGGGACGAGTGGTAAGTCACATTACTTGCTTTAAAAAAAATTAGGGCATCACAAAATGTACAAAATTGAAAACGTATAAAAAAGAGGCACAGGAAAGTGCAGCGTGCATCAGTAAAAATACAGATAAATGCATCCATCATAAAATAATAATACACGCTAGGATTGACAAGCCCTGGCCAACCCTTACCTTGGACTCCCAGTCTCTTAAATTGCCCAAAATACATTTTAATCTTGTTCTATATGGATCATTATCAAGAATTGACATTTCAAGTGGGCAAATATTTAAAATTTCTTGCCACAATATCTTGGGATCAGGAGATTAAGCTAGTGACCAATGGCATGCCAAGACCAACCTAGCCAGGGAGATAGCAAAAAGGTCACCCCCCACTACTGCTGGTGGAATCCAAGGGGATCGCCCAAGTTTTATCAACTTAAAGTCCCATCAACAGTCTATAAGAAATAAATCATTCAATTTCTGAAAAATAAAATCCCAATAACCTGTAAGCCAGTACAAGGAGCAAAAATATGAACCGTACCTGCTCCGTCAACACCACATTGAAAAACAAAGACTATTCTGCTGTATCCTCATTTTGTTTAACTGGTATGGGGTATAATATCGTTCAAGATGTCAAAATGATGAGCCTTAACTTGAGACACATTCAGGGCTGTATGTACCAGAATATCACTGCTTAGGATTTCCTTGGGTGTCACCCGAACCCTCTGAGTAGCACTGCATTTCTCAGCCCTGAATCGACATAAATTGATTTGTGCCTACATTCCCCTTGCGAGTCAAGTCCATAAGGAACTCAAGGAATTCATTCTGAGCACAATTTATCTCTCCCACTTCCAAGCCCAGCAGAAAATGACAAAGTTGGAGAAATCTAAAAAGATAGCTGCTGTTGTAATGCCTCAAAAGATAGCAAAGTATCATCCTCAAACAGTTGTCCTAACATATTGAGTTCCATCTTCCCCCAGTGACTGAGCGCAGTTTCATGTATGGATAATGGGAGATTCGGATTAAACCCCAATAACGTATATTGATTGTTCTGGGCAATACCATGAAATACGTTTTTGAAATAGACACAAATATGATGATAGACCCATAGAGCCTTGAACCTTGTCCATTGATGATACCTGTGTGTGGTTTGAAATTTGCCCCCCAAGGGAGATAATGAGGAAATATTAAACCGAGCGGCCATCATTTCCTACCGAAGACCATAGTAAGATGGAAAATAAAAGATGCTAAGTAGTAGATTCGAATAGCAGGTAGGAACATTCCAACGCTCTCTTGAAACAGTTAGAGATACTGTATCTTACACTGTGGCTTTTTATAGCTCCATAAAAAACAATTCCAAAGTGATTTGATCTTATTGAAGAAGTTCTTAGGGATATATAATGGTATACTTCTAAACAAATGCAAATATTGGTGTCAAATAATCATCTTAATAAGGTTACAACTCCCTATAAGCCCAAGATGTAATCGATTCCATTTATAAAATGTGTTCATAGAATAATTGTAGATTTTACCAAAATTTTAATAAATAATTTCCTCCTGCCATATAGTCAGTTGTACACCCAAATAGGTCACAGACTGAACCTTCCTTCTGTTAGAATTGAGTGCAGGGACATTAAAAATCACCAGATTCTTATCTGAATTGAACTTATATCCAGACACCCAGCCAAACTCCATCGCCAGTAGCTCAACAGCCTTCAGGGCGGCTACTGGAGAAGAGGTTAAAATTGCAACATCATCGTCATAAGCCAACACCTTCAGTTCCAAGCGATGTAAATAGAGTGCCCAAATTGAAGCAGCTAGCCTCAAAGCCTGAATATATGGCTCTAGATAAAATCTAAAACGTTTTAGTGATCAGGGACACCCTTGCCAGGCGCCTCCTGTGATTTCAATGTGGTCGGATAATTTACTGCAACAGAAGATCATTGTTCTAAGCCCCTGTAAAACAACTTAATCTGAGTAAAAACCCCAGGTCAAACGCTGCGTTGGCCATAGTCGCCCAGAGAAATTGCCAGCAGACCTGGTTGAATGCCTTTTTAGCATTTAACATAATCATGCCTCCTCCACAGATTCCACCTCGCGGGCAGTTATAGCCATGTTCACATGAGAGGTTGTGTCCCGCCCCCGGATAAACCTGTGTTGTACAGAGTCTACCAGATCGATGATCGCTGTAGATAATCTGTTGGCCAGTATTCTTGTATAGACCTTAGAGTCTGCATTGACTGAAGATACCGGCCGATGGGAACCACAGCTCATTAGACCCTTCCCTTTCTTAGGAAAGATAACTATTTTAGTCTCACTCTATGAACGGGGGACTCGACAAAGGAAGTCGAGAGAATTGAAGAGATCTCTGAGGACCGCACCCCAGAGAAGAATTTATAAAATGTACGCGGAATCTGATCCACCCCAGAAGCCTCCCCATTTGCTTGTGACTAAGGGCTGATTCAACCTCTGCTAGAGAGATGGGTTCATCTAGCTGATCAGACTGTCCTTGATTCCGCCTATGGCCATAGAATTCCTCTATATATTTGTTGACATCCTCAATGGAGACAACACAATCCTCTGTATAGAGATTTTGGCAAAAGAAACCCCCCCCAATTCCTGTCTGCTCTACAATTAACTCACCCCGTTTGTTAACAATCCTCTGAATTAGATTGTTACTGACCATATCCCTAACCTTAACTGCAAGCAGATGGCCGATCTCCTCGCTGTTCTCAAAATATAACATTTGCTTTGCCGGGATCTTTTTTTTTAACTCTGTTCCAGATGTTTTTCTTGAGAGTTGCCCACAAGATCTGCAGCTGCTCAAAAGCCAGCGTGGCCCCTTTTCAGTCTTGCTCTGTGATCCTTTGAAGCAAAATAAAAGTGTGATGCATCTGAGATTTCCTCCATGCGCAGCTTTTTCTGTTGGTGTATCGAGTAGGTCAATGGCTGCCCCCTGCAGAAGGCTTCGAATGAGTCCCAAACCGTAATTGTGGATGCAGAACCAACATTAATATCCTCTGGTGTCCCGACTCATAGCTACAACATATCCCTCTTCTAGCAACTTCCAATCGAAGGACCAGTTGCTTGGCTTGGCAAACTGATAAAGCAGATCTGAACCAATGTAGAGTGAGAGAGAGTTATGATCCAATATTATGTGTGGATTCATGCAAATGCTAACACAAGCTTGATGTGAGGAATTCACTAGAAACATATCAATCCTAGGCGAGGACCTCTGTGATGTTGAATAGAAGGTGAAACCTGGGTGCCATGATCTACAACACTGCCAAACATCCACCAAGGCATACGAGCCGATGATCTGCCTCCGTGCACCTCTAAGGTGCTTCTTACCCCCTTAGCCGATCATGCATTAACAGACTCCCTATGCGCGGGATATACCCCAGGGGAAAGGGTAACTTTAAAGTCCCCGCATAGTACTAGAGGCTCAGACTATTGATGCAGCTCAGGCAACAAATAATAAAACACGGAAGTGTCGTCCTGTTTGGACCATAGACAGTGACCATACACAGACAGTGCGTTGCAAGTCCCCTCTCTGAATTACTGCAATCAACCATCGACCACGTACGCCAGCCTTAGTTTTAACCACAGGCCAGTAGGAATCCTGAACTAGGACAGCTACCCGCCTACTAGTTAAAACAAGACACACCCAGAAGCTATATACGAGCTCGCTTAGCTGCGGGGTTTGATCACCAGACAGAAGTGTTTCCTGCATACAAACTATATGAGGCTTAAGAGTGTGCAGCTCCTCTTTCATCAGCTTACGCATTTTGATGGCTTTCATGCCAATAATATTCCAAGCAAGAATATGCAATTGCTGGTCACGACCAGTCTCTCTTTCACCCATCATCGTTGTTTGGCCCAGAGCTGATGACGCACTCACCCTCCGCCCCACGATCAGTGGGAAATACACCTTCTTGTCTAAAACATCTGAATATTCTGTTGATGCCCATTTCCCCCTTCTTCTTGCATCCACAACTTCACTAGTTAATGCATCCCTCTTACCTTGACCCTGCCACCCCAATCACCCCACCCCAATATGGCCACCCCTCCCCACCATCCTTGGGCCAGGCCCTGAGCCATAACCACAAACCACCAACCGCCCCGATAGACCAGCAGCAAGCACCAGGTTGGACGCAAACCCCCCCACTGCCTAAATGTCACAAGACCAATTTCAATCAAAATAACCATTGTGATGCAGAAACAAACAAAGTGTTGAGTGAGAGTATAGGAGGCCTAGAAGAAGATGGAGGCAAAGAACAAACAGTACGCATAATCACTCCAAGGAGAAAGAGAATCTATGAGCCATAACACCTGCCAACTCTCATCTTCCGGAGTCCTCAATTAGCGGAAGACCACATCTTCAAGAGTTACGTTTCTTTGACATCATCCTGACAGAAATATGTTCATCCCTCAAATCCAATCCAAAGATAGGCAGGTTCCAGCAATGAGACCGTAGCTCCTACTTTTTGTAAGGCAGGAATTAACTCACAAAGCTGCCAGCGACATACCAGTTTCACGACAACAATCAGACCACATGAAAATTTCTATCCCACATGCTTTGATAGGGGAAACTGGACGAGCCACATGGCAGATCTGCTGCAAAATAAAATTCCCAATGTAAATTAGGATGGCCCGCGGGTAGTGGGCAGCCACCCCCTTTCCTGGGTTGCCAAAAAGGGGAAATAAGGTGCCCTTTGAATAATGGAATTAATAACCCAGTTGCTTAATGCCAGAACCGCTTCTCTGAAGAGACGGACAATATAGCTTATTGGAATGTCCCCCTCACCAACCTCTGGGAGGCCCAAACCTCTGAGGTTATTCCTCCTTGATCGATTTCCCACATCTTCCAATTTATTGGGGAAACCATTCAACTGAAGCTTATGTTTCTGGTGCATTCTCTTTCATTGTCTCCTGTAGGGTAGCCTGGCACACCTCCAGATCCCCAAGACGTGCATGAAGAATATTCACAATTTTCTGAGTACCACTTGCATCTTTAAGTGTTGTTATAAGGTTCCCACTTAGAAAGATAGGGCTGTGTATTAGGACAGCATGACTTCTGAATGTAGGAACTGAGCTCCTCTACACCGTCAGAAACTGTTGGCCCAGCACCAGACTAGCTCACAGTGCCTCTTGCAAAACCCTAACCCTTCCGAGGTAACAGGAGATTTTGGCATCCTCGAGCATCACACTGACCCCCAAGGGAATTGTGGAAACAGATCTTACCCCTTTCGATTGGATAGTCATGCATGCCCTTGGAAGACATCAGAAAGAAACGAAGGAAGTTTTCAATACATTTATTGAAACAATCATATTCTTGCATAGAGAGAATGAGCTGCAACTATTAGGCAGATGAAACACAGCAATCCAACCTGCATTATGAACATGGTGTAAAGAATAAACAATCCCAACACTGGCAGTCTATATCTTTTCCTACTAGGCTCTATTTCTACTCTGAGAGCCTAGTGAGTGTATCCTATGCCTGATCTCTTATGATAGCGTGAGACCCCAGGCCTGAATGACTCGCTCAGGAGTGGATTGTCAATCCCTCTCTGCGGGATCAAGATTGAAGATCAGTTTTAACAGGGCTGCATATCAAGAACAGGGGCCATTCCAGATCTGTCGTGGCTGGAGTGTCCCCTTTGACCCGTAAAGGAACAGGGCACTGTTTATATAATAAAATCACTGTATCAGAAATACAGCTCTTATGCAATGATGTTAGAAGCTGCCTCTGAGCGGACAACGTAAGCACTAGGGTATCTTGCACTATTTCTAGTCTTGAACGAGGAGTACAGATTATGTAGTGGGAAAGGCTTCCTAAAAACAAGCGGCATATACTGCGGCTTCGCAGAAAAATATCATGCAAGCACATATGTAAAAACAATCTAGCTAAACCAAGTCTGCAAAAATATATAAAATATAAAGCTCCAGTGGGGGACCAATGTGTGTCCAAAAGGGCATCACCACAGTGTGCTCTGTCTTTAGCGAGGGAGAGTCCTCTTTGTGTTCCTCTGTATGTGGCTGCAGGAGATGATGAATCGTGGCTAAAGTAAGGTGTAGGAAGCTGGCTTTTTATGTAGTGCACCAAACTGAGGTACACTATGTAGAAAGTCCAGACGACCCTTATTAGCTTACAGGCCTTAAATTAATAACCCCAAATGTTATCTTTGTGGTAAACGTGGGTGAGCAGTTTTGGCTTATAGGGTATTGTTAAGCATTTGTTGCACTTACAGAGTCAATCAATGAGACACACACTCAAGAAGAAACTCCAGAGCAATTTAGAAAAATAATGATGATCTTTATATTAATTTAGACACCAAGATTGTCGCAGTCAGGTAATTACTTTAGACATTATCAGCTATTACAGTAAAAACAGTGGAAAATGAGAGCTGTCAGATTTGAGGCCTGAGCCTCGAACTTGGTAATGTTATCCTGTGGGAGAAACATTCACTGCTTGGGTACACTTACAGATGACTTCCAGGACTGTGCTTCTGGACTTAAGGTAAGTAGGAGTCAAGGTCCAAGGAAGCACCAACAGTTCAAGTTTACCTGCCCTGGGTTGTCTGAGTGAAGAGGGGCTTTACGCAGTGGTTGCCTCGAACGCAACACGCTAAAGTAAATGGGGAAGAGTACTTGTAAGATAAAGGCTGCAAGTGAGGTCCAGTCTGGCAGAACATGGGTGGGCTTGGCACTTGAGGATCTCAGGACCACAGACACACAGTCAGTTCACGTGAGCTGGGGCATGGGAGTTCAGGTGCAGAGGTGTTTTGTCCGGCGGGTCAGTGAGTTAGAGGCTGTCATGGTTTTTGGTGTACCTGCAGAAGAGGGAGAATAAACACAGCAAGGCCACTGTCGGTGTGGAGCTGGCCTCTCTCGAAGTCCATCGATGTGCAGGAAAGTTGTGGCGGTGGTGGTCCAACTGAACACAAACAAGCCTTTGTGCTTGCAACTGGCTCCAGTACCTCAGGTATTGGTGCCGGGCCACTCCTGGGGGTCCTGGCATCTCCAAACGTGGTAGGGAGACGGATCTGACTTCCTGGAGCAACAAAGACCTCTTTTTGGGGTACTGCTCCCTTGGTGGGCTCAGGGGTCGACAGAATGCTGTTCCTTGGCAGATGCGGTTGGTTCCTGGTGGGGTAGGGAAGTGTTGCCTGTGCTCCAAGGGAGATGTTGCTGGGTCGATGAAGTGCTGGGCAGACCTCCAAGGGTTTGGGGAGGCTGTTCTACTTGTGGACTAGTCAGGGTCGGGCATTGTCATGAGAGCAGCAGCCAGGCAGGGTTTTGCACCAAGTTAGTTGCTTGTCCACAGTTCTCACGTCTTTGGCTCTTCTCTGTCCTTCTTCTTTCAGGCAGACAAATTTGATTTCCTGGTATTAGGGGACCACCTAAATACTACATTTAGGGATGTTAAGGGGAGTGATGGGCAGTAGCCAATGGGCTGCTTACCCATGGGGTCACTACGCCCCCTATACTTCCACTTCCTGTGGGGAGTGGGCATAACCCTGTCCCAGAGGTCCAAATCCCGCCAAAAACAAGATGGTGGACCCCCTCTTTTGTGGAGCACATAAGGTTGCCCACCTTAGGTGTGTGACTAGCCTGGAGGTGCAACATGCCTACTGCGTAGCAAATTTCCTGCTTGTCCTGCTGCAAATGTCTGCAGTACACTTCCTATATGTATTTGTATCCTCTTCGTTGTACTCCTTCCTCCAAGCCCAATCTTGTCAACGGCATTTTTCTTTAAAAGCTTTCAGGGTCCCTGTAAACCAAGGGGCAGAGAATGTATTTTTATTTGTTTGGCATTTATTTTTCATAGGTGCTAAAGTATGAATAACCGGCTGCATCCACGTTTCGTATGCAGCCAATAACTCTTCGGGATCACTTGAACTTTCCGGTTCTGTTCTGACTAGAAGATCGTTTAAAGCTAAATGAACTGATTTTGTGCCAGGGATGAGTCCTCTGTGACTTTCCTTTAAAATTTGTTGGATAAATATTTTTCACGGTTTCTAGTACTGCCCAAATGAACGTTATTAGTGAAGATGCCGTCCAGGGTGTGTCCCGCATTGTGAGTAGGCCCTTTTATTTTCTGGGAAAAGCCAAAGCTAGCCATATGGTCCAGGAGAGCTTCTGTATCCCTGTCTAATTTATTCTCAAGATAATTAAAGTCACCTAAAACTATAAAATCAGTTTACAGGGACAATGACTCCAGGATTGCATTGATATAATTAGTAAAATTCGAACTGGAGCGGGGGGGGGGGGGGCGATCAAGAGTCCATTAAAGGATTGAGTCTTGGTGATTTCCAGACCAAAACTCAATGCTTCGCAGGAATTGCTTATGAGTGGAGAGAAAGTGGCTGCAAATGAATCGCGGGTGATAACTGCTAGATCCCCCCCCCTCTTTTCAACTGCCTATCTACCCTATCAATGGCATATCCCTTCGGAGTGGCTGTTGCAATATCCGGACCTGACGTTTGACCGCCCATGTTTCCGTTAATAAAATCAAATCCAGTGGAAGGCTATCAATAAGCTCAGAGACCTCAAAGACATGTTTTACAAGTGATCTGGCAAATAAGTATTCATTTAATTTAAAGAAATGTTAAATTGATATTTGAGGATGTCCTCATTTCATCTATCACAGATGGCTGTTCGTAATAACCTATCGCATGATTTAGGCATAGAGCTTACATTCTGGACACCTAACCGAAATATCTCTAGTTTCAACAAGATTAAAATGGGTGTATTTTTCATGCTTACCTGGGCCAAGGGCAAGCAGTTCTCTTTCTGAGAAGACCTGACGTTGCCCTAGATGGGCCCTGGGCACTGTCTGGGCGCGGATGGACTTGCCTTTGGTACACCTTCGGCAAGTGCCTAAATAGCCCTTCATGAGGGATTGACGTGGATTTGGTCTATTGCTTTTCAGCCCGGTAGAAGCAAAACAGGTGGGTAAAACAAAAGTCTAACTGGGGTCCAGCAATCCCGCTCTCCAACTGCATTCTTTCTTGCGTTTGGAGAATACTGGTAAAGTAAGTACAAATATGAATTAATCAGGATAAAAGAAAATCATAAACGTATAAAAACAGGGTCTGAGCCCTGAGCAATATGGCGGCCACATGAAAGGAGCCAGGCACCTTCTAAAAAGCACCAAAGTGCAAAAAGGAAAATAAAAGTGTGGGGTTCAATCAACCATAATCACAGGCTGCGCGGACGCGCTGTGCAAGTGCCTAAATAGCCTGTCATGAGGCATGGGTGTGTCTTGTGGGCGTGGCTTTGGTCCGTTTCTTTGCAGCACGATAGAAGCAAAACAGGTGCGTAAAACCATAGTCTAATTGGGGTCCAACAACCCTGCCCTCCAACTGCAGGACCACTTGCGTTTGGAGGAGAATACTCGTAAGGTAAGTACAAATACAAATGTCTACTCCTAGGCGCCATTAACTCCATATCTCCATTGCCGTCAGCATCTAACTCTGCCATCTCCAAATCTGACATACTGCTGGAATCGGATAAAGAAAAAAAGCCTTCAGCTGACTCTTGCTGATCTGTATCTAAATTTTGAGTGGCCATAGTAGCTGAATCATCAGACCAGCCCTGCTGTAGCACTGGCCCCTTGGGGTTGCATGGTTTTAGTCCAATCACATTAGGTTAATTGTCCTGCCCAGTCAACCCATCCTGGTTTGCGTGAATGTCAAGTTCCGTTTTATCTGAAAAGGAGCCACAAATCACAGGAGAACTCACAGGAAAGTTAAAGGAAGTGGAGAGAGAGAGGCACCTGCTGAGTCCAATGGAGAAGTTATATTGTTGGTCGACCCCTGAGGGTCATTACTGATTACATCATTAGGCTTTTTGGGTAGTCTATCAATCTCAAGTGGCCTCTCGGGACTGCCAGTTCCATCAATTGTACAGGATGTATACATTGGTCTATGGCCTTCTGGGAGGTGGCTGGCAGAGAACCAACAGCAGAGTCTGGGAGAGGATAGAATAATTCAGTGCTTCCCTCTTATTATGTATTCCCTGCAGACAACTCAAGCGATATCCAACCAGGGGCACTAGCTTACCCTGTATTCAAGATCTTCTCCATACACTCCACTTTCTTATCCACCTCCCCCATTATTGTCTTGGAAGAGGAGGAAATAATTTTCCCCAGTGCCAGGCGCTTTCAAGATGCACAGTGTAGACTAGAGTAGCGACCGATATGCCCAAGAACTCAAGAACTCAGATGAACCAACTCAGCCAAATAAGTCACCACAGCTGCAATTTGTCATGGTTAAAGATGGTAATATTCACATAGCCAAACCAGAAGGAGCAGGAACCAGAGCTGACCAAACTTTGCGAAATAGCCGAGCACCCCCTTGAGGACCCCTTTGAAAAAGCGGGATTAGACTTCACACAATATGTGCCATGAAAGACACCTAAACCATCAAATAACTTGTGTGGACGCTGCCCCCACTGTGTGCTTCTACATCAGACCCCTCCCCTCAGCTGTACTGCCCTTGTTTTTCCATTCGGGTGAAATGTATTAGAGGTGCCGTGGGTTCGGCTGCCTTCCCTCGACCTAGCTTGCGGTTCACTTCATGTTGGCCCTGTGTGGCTGAAAAATACATTAATCCTGCATCGCGCCTGTGGCCCCCTGCCATCACTGCCACCGGCACCGTAAAAAATCGAGGTACATCTCAGGGGAAGCTTGAGGAGGTGTCAGTGCCTTCTCACACGTTTGACTCTTGTCACAATCTTGCTACATCACTTGCCCACAAATTAAGTAAACTGTATTTGTTAAGCGACTCAGCTATCTCACCCATCATCGTCACCTCCCTGCCCATGGCATTTCACCATCCGTGACCTAACTGCAGCATGGTTCAATTCGGGACTGTAGTGTTGGCTTTTCAATGTGCGTGCGCTTCAGTTAATGTGTGATTACTAAGGCTGCAATGCATTACAAACTGAAAACAAGGTGTGTTTCCCAGTGCCCACTCGTTACTTCTGTCCCAGCCTACCAAAAAATTAAAAAATTAAAAATTCCATTCTTTGTATAGGCCACATTGGTCTGCCAAAGTGATTTATATTTCATGGCTTCCGTGACCGATTTACGACAGTTTAAATTCTTCCCTTTTGTCATTTGTCAACCACAGTGACTGACCAAGCAACGGCATAGCGCATAATGATTAATGACACCGCACTATTATATAGCTAAAACTTTACCTAGCGTAATCCCTCTAACGTACCTTGCAGTAGAGTAACCTTCCCTACTTCCAAGTGAAGGTATATGTTGAAAATAATTTGTGGTGGAGGCCGAGGTCAGGGGGAAAGTGGGACTGAGTGCCTGATTTAGAGTTTGGCGGATGGGATACTCTTTCACAAACGTGCCAAATAAAATATATCCCATTCCCTTCCCTGTAGGGTAGGGCATCATTTTGTCCACTGTCTGCTTACAGCCGACAGGATATCCATTATACTTGACATGTGTGACGTAGTATTTATCCACCTGCCTCTTGGAGTTATGGTAGAATTAAAAAGGCAGTTGGAGAAGAGCAGGGCCATTGGAATTAAAAGTTAATAAATTATCCACTAGAGCTTCCCCATAAAAATTCTGTGGTCTGCCGAGTTGAGCAGACCTGGCGCTAGCATGCCTCCATTACAGTTGTACGTCAAGAATACCAATAATTGTGCCGTCTTACTTATTAATGAGAGATAATTATTGCACACAAAGTGTCTGTTTAGTTTCACTATGTAATCCTTTAAATGAAAAAAATGAATTTTTTATTCTGGTGGTATTCTGGCTTAATCCCTTTCAGTCAGTGCTATTGTGTGATGCTAGTGTGCAGAAAACTTGGCCCTGTGACTAATCGCATCAAAAATTCCAATGGCCCTTGGGAACCAGCAATGCTCTGCTACTGTGCCACTATATAAACAACTGTTTGTACAGATCGAGACACTTTGTGTTTTTTAATTATTTTTTTCTTTCTTGATATAGCTACTCCTACTGCCGGAGGTCCACAATCCCGACAGAAATTAGCCGCCCGGTTACGGTGCCAGAGGATAGAGGCCATTGCAGCAGAATATCGCAAGCTGATGGCTTTGGAGGAGGAGGAGGAGGAAGAGAAAGCACGTGCCTCCAGCCAGCCTAGCTCGCCGCCTCCATCCCAGCCATACCAACGCCAGCACCGCCGCCACCGCCGCCAGCAGCTAGGATTCACCACTGCTACTACCCAACAGTACCCAACCCCCTGTGCATCATCAACAACAGATCGCCTCCTCCGCCGTGTCCTACATGAGCTGGCACTGATTCTTCTTGGCCAGCAGAACCTGGCTCAAGAGGTGGCATACCTTCATGCCCGCCTGGATGCCCTCTAGGAAGCCCTTTTCTCAATAGACCTGTTTTGGTTAGTGGGACTTTTGTTGTGGGTAGAGAGGTTGGGAATTGGGAAGGGAAGTTGGGGAAAGGGTAGGACTTTGGACATTGATGAGACATTGGCACTATTTGTTTGGGGAGAGGAGTGAGCCTGTTGTGAGTGTATTTTCTTTGTAAAAATAAATAAATGGGTGGTTTGTTCCTTGCATATCACTCGCAATCTGTCTTGTCTGCAATTAGCACAGCCTTCTGTTTTTTAATGATAAAACGCTGCTTCTGAACAGTCACAAACTGTGTACATCGACTTTTCCCCAATCAATCAATCAATCAATCAATCAAGCAGGATTTACATAGCGCAGCAATTTACCCACAAGGGTTTCCAGGCGCTGAGAGCCATCTGCTCGGGTGGAATCCATTGAACAACCAGATCTGGAGTCTCTTTCTGAATTCTTGAAGGGTGGGTGGAGAGGTTGGGACTGCTGCAGGACTTCGCTGCAAGGTTAGAGAAGGAGCATTTTCCACTGTTGCTTTGGCTGAAGCTGGGGGTGTGAGCGAGGAGGGGCAGGTGTGTCTAGTGTTTGTGGAAGCTCTGGCGGTGATTGATGTATGCCGGACCTTGATTGTGCAGGACTTTGTAGGTGTGGGTCAGAATCTTTTTTTTTTTTTCTTTTTTTGTGGGTCAGAATCTTGAATGGACATCTCTTGTTGACGGGGAGCCTTTGGAGTTTCTTGAGGTGAGGGGTGATGGGGGGTCTGTTTGGGGAGGTCGAGGATGAGTCTGGCCTCCAAGTTAGGTATGGTGTGCAGTCTCTTTAGGAGGTGCATGGTAGTTCCTGCCTAGAGTGTGATGTAATGTCCAAGCAGCTAGTGATTACTTGAGTGACGGTGTCTCTAGTGCTGACTGGGAGCCATTTGAAGATCTTTTGGAGCATGCAGAAGGTGAGAAAGCTGGTGAAGGAGACTGCGTTGGTCTGGATTTTTATGGTGAGTTTGCTGTTCAGGGTGATGCCGAGGTTCAAGTAATGTTGTATCATGAAGAGATACCTCCAAGACCATCAACCAAATCATTATTCTATTGAGGAAACAGGACTGTTGTTTGTTCAAGCATCCATAATTTATCCTGTTTTCACTTAGTGAATTATTCAATACTGTACACTGAATATGTCAATCAAAAATACTTCTCAGGGATTGAACAAGGAGGAGGACAATTGGAGACACATACAAACATTGTACGGAGGATGTCTTACTTTCATTTGACAGGAATTACGTACAAGAACACACTGTTTCAGGCCAAAACATGTATGAACAATAAAACATTCATTGACATAGTTTATTATATATTTAGGAAGGAATTAAACATAGAACATACATGGTCAGTAGGAGTGTGTGAGGGTCCTAGTTCAACAGGCCACCAGGAGGCATTCCACGGGGACTAGACTTTTCCGATCTGCTTCTGAAATCTCTTGCCATAAATGTATCTGTTAGGCTACTTGCATTACTTATACACAAATAATTCCCCACTAGCAGAGTGGGAACAACACAGACTAGTCTGTCTTATTGCTTGATGAGGTTAATTTTTGCCACTTTTGCAGCACACAGCCACTTATCTAAGTAGAAGTTACTAAATTAACTAGTTCTCTTCACTTTTTAGTTCTCTTACCTGAATAGATGAAGCAATGGCTGCTGACTCCCGTAATCCTCAATACCTTTATTGCAGGGTTTCCCAGGGTGCCTTCTTAATGGTGGTGGTGGTAGTAGTGAGGTAACGCTAACATGGAAGACAGCACAAGCGAGGTCCCACTCACACCTAGATGAACTTAAACCATAGGATTATTCAAAAGGATTATCCATCCCAGGCAATTTGCCTGAAAAAAAAACAAAGAGTTAGTATCATAACTTATCATAGACTGAGAGCAGACCACTTCCATGAGACAAAGACCTGATGTTACAAAAACTAGCAGTAGTAACTTCTGAGCAATGGGAAGTTATTATTTAATTAATTGAAGCAATTAAAACTTAGCTTAAAAAATCCTTGAATCAGGAGTGGACTCAAGAAGTTTAGCACTTACGCAACACACGGCCTGATTTAGAAATGTAAAGTATGTTACACTTTTGGTGTTAGTTTACAGACTCTTGCAGTGTAAGTTTACGTCTAGTAACTTTTTCATCAGTGACTTTAGTAGTAACTTTGAGAGTAGTAAGTAATCCCTATCACTTTCTTTTTTTGTTTATTTATGCTTTTCTGTTTTCATACAAAACCCACCACAAACGATATACAGTCATTCAGAATGCGGCATCGGCATAATACGCTTAGGACATGCATGTACATGACGTAACTCATATGGTATCACGGTACAAAACACAGGGCATGTGGATTCACAGATACAACAATCACAGAAAATACAGTGCAGGGCTATCGTGCATGAGAGAACAGACGACCAGCTTTGGGTCTCAGACATCCGCAACTGCCAACAAATAGGATGTGAGCGGTCCCCATATATCCCGCGGTTTGGACTTAGCGGGCAGTTCCTCTGCATAACGCGTGAACTGGTCCCGGCAGTAAGTCAAAACCTGCAGCCACTGCTTAATGGTAGGTATTGCCCTACTGCCCCAGCACAGGGAGATCCTATGTTTAGCCAGGAGTAGTGCTATGGATACACATTTTTTGCTGGATTATTTCACCTTAACCCCAACCCCCAGCATACATAACTGTGGACCCCAGTCCACCGCTTCGGCAATCATTTGGCCAAGAGCTCTTGTAATCAAGCCCCAATACTCATTGATTTTGGGACAGTCCCACGCTAGATGATAAAAGTCAGCCCCCTGGGCACCACAACGCTTACAAATGTCCGCCGGCTGTAGCCCATACCGATGAAGCTGCGCCGGAGTGTAGTAAAGTTGATGCAAATATTTATAGTGTACTAGTCTCAAATTACCATTTGATCAGTTTACCTATTAGACGGCAGCTATCCAACCAGTCAGTCTCAGATAACGGCTCTGGAAGCACAGCATTCCACCTGGCCAATGCGGCCGCCGCTTCCGATGGCACTTCCTTCTGTGACGTGTTATAAAGCCGAGTAACTAATTTGGCTCTAGACGTAGCAGTGTAGAACAATTGCAGCGCCTCCAGCGACGGAGGCTCCATAGGAAAAGTAGGGTATAGGGCCCGCATCGCAGAGCGCAGTCTAGTGAGGGCAAAAATATGCATAGCGGAAACGTTGGCTCGGGCACTGATACTATCGAAAGCGATGAATCAGCCATTCGGGAACACATCTGCCATTGTGGTCAGCTCCATGTCTTTAAGGAGGTGCCGCATGCCAGTTTCACCAGTGACCGAGAGGTCCGAGTGGTAGAGGAGCGGCATCGCAGGAGCATATAACGGCAGCTTATGCGCTCGCCTGCCTAGTTCGCGCCAGGCCCCAGCTGTAGTCTGCAGGGTATCGACTTCCCCCTTTTCAAACACCGTATAATCATTTACTATCATCGCCTTGAGTGGTATAGGGCTTACCGCACCGGCCTCCACCGCCACATGTGGAATATAGGCTGGGTCGTGTTGCCAATAGTAAGCATAATGCGCCTGCGCACAAAGGTAGTAGAGGTGAAGGTCAGGCGCCGAAAAGCCGCCCTGATCATATGGAAGGGTTAGAGTCTCCCACCTAAGGCGAGGCTTTTTACCTCCCCAAACTAGCGTGATCAAAAGGGAGCACAGCTTGTCAAAAAAGTGTCGTGTCAGATGCACCGGGATGTTCAAGAAAAGATATAAGAAACGCGGGAGAACCACCATTTTCATCAGCGCTATCCGGTCCGCGAACGAGAGCGGCAACCTAATCCACCTAGTCACCTGCTCCTCAAGCCGCGCGGTGGCAGTGCCGAAGTTAGCTTGTATGACAGCCTGCGGGTCCCTACACAGCCAAATTCCTAAATATTTCACAGCGTCTGAGCACCACGTTAGGGGGTATTCCACGTCAAATGGCTGTGTACTTTCCATGAGCGGCAGTATAGTCGACTTGGACCAGTTGATGCCCAGGCCCGAAAAGCGCTCGAACCTAACATATTCTCGGATAAGCTGCACAAGAAATCTCGCCGGCTCACGGACATACAACACCATGTCGTCCGCGTACATGGAGACTGCAAGCGGACGCTGCAAAAACCGCAAGGCTGTCTGGGCATGACACTGCCGCAAGTTACAAGCCAGGGGCTCTAACACCAGTGCAAATAATAGCGGCGATAGTGGGCATCCCTGCCGCGTACCCCGCTGGATAGAGATTACTTCGGAGAGCTGCCCATTAATCATAACTCGAGCCACCGGATTAGTATATAATAATTTAATCCAGTTCGTGAAAGCAAATGGAACCCCCATACGGTGCAGGACCGTTATCATATATGACCAGGATATCGAGTCGAACGCTTTCGCAGCGTCTAGGAGGACTGCTATTGCTGGCAGCCCGGGCTCCAAACCATGCAGAACCGCAAAAAGCGTACGCAAATTGTGTGATGTGGATCGAGTGGGTACAAACCCTGACTGATCTGGAAGGGCCATAACGGGAAGAAGCAATTGTAGTCGAGTGGCTAATACTTTTGCTAAGATTTTCACATCGGTGTTTATAAGGGATAAGGGACGATAAGATTCACAGCTGTCTGGGGCCTTCCCCGGTTTTAAGAGAGCAATCATTAGCGCCTCTCGCATGGTTGGCGGCAGGCACTGAGCCTCATATGCCTCTTCATACAACTTCAGGAGACGTGGGGCAAACTGATCTATATATTCTTTATAGAATTCGGCCGGCAATCCGTCCGTGCCTGCAGCCTTTCCATTCGGCAAAGCTGCGATAGCATCGCGCACTTCACCCAATGTAAGCGGGTACATGAGGAAATCCTGCTGCCTATGAGACAGCCATACCAAAGCGATGTCCTCAAGGTAGCATTCGAGCTCAGCCGCATCTGCAGTGGGCTTATGAGCATACAGCCCAGCATAGTGATCTACAAAGGCTCGCAGTATACTCTGCGCGTCATAGTGTATGCCCGCATCAGTGGAGATTGCTTGGATCATGCATGCTCTATTCTGGGGTTCCAATATACGACTAGCTAACACCCGACCTGGTCGACCCCCCTCCCCGTAATAGCGTGCCTTGCACCGACGCGACATATGGTTTATTTCTTGGTCAGCCAATGTACTGTAGTCCACTATTTTCTCTTTAATGCGCGCCAACGTACTGAAGTCCGCACGGTCCTCATATTGGCGTTCTAAAGCGCCTAACTCCTGCTCCAGCTTTAGCATGGAGCGACGCAGCGACCTCAGCACCCCGGCCTGCAGACTAACACAGTTCCCCCGTATAGTCACTTTAAATGCTTCCCACAGCAGTTCGAAAGTCTGAATAGACCCCGTATTCAATGCGAAATACTCATTAATAGCCTCCCGGATCCCCTCCAAAAAAACCTGATCTAGTAATGAGGACGATTGTAGGCGCCATTGAAAGGGGGGAGGGACGTGAGATGGCAATGTCATATCCAGAGCGACCGGTGAGTGATCCGACAGTGTTCGAGGCAGATGCCTCACCATTACGGTCCAGGTACAGACCTCCGGCATACCGAGCCAGTAGTCCAAGCGGGACCAAGACTGTTGCGCATATGAATGACACGTACCCTCTCTATCCTGTAGGTGTCTAAAGCGCAAAATGTCTATGAGATTCAGAGATCTCATCCCGTCCTGCACAGCTACCGCAGCTCGCCGGAGGGGGAGAGCCGTCGCGGACATCCGATCCAAATACTATAAAAAAAAACGGGATCATCCACGTTGGGACCATATAAATTCGCAATAGTCAATTTCGTGTTATACAGCTGACCTTGCACTATAATAAAGCGTCCTTCGACATCTTCATCCACATGCGTCGGCACAAACGGAACACCCCTTTTTACCAGGATCATAACGCCCCACGCATACGAAGAGTAGGAAGCAGCCAGTCGCACCCCCGCCCACCTAGCGAGAGCCGGCAGAACTTTCAGTTTCGTAAGATGAGTCTCCTGCAACAGGGCTATATGGATATGATGCCTATCCAAGTAGGATAACACCTGTCACACTTTCTTGGCATTGTTAAGACCCCGCACATTCCAGCTAATCCATGAGACGTTAGACCGTTGCATAGCCATCATGCCCGTACCTCTTAGTTACCGAGCCCCACACAGGAGAATGAAATCTTGAGTTACACCATACTACGCTCGCTATGCCAGTCTAGCCAATGTCCATCCAATACAATATGGAACCCCAACCTCCCTCCCCACCCACAGCAGCATAAAACACATACTGCAAACAACCCCCCCCGTGATCAGAACAAAAACAAACAAATCTTCCTCCCACCTCCCACATGAAGCTAGGAATGGAGAAAAGCAGCTCGCCTGTAGGGACGCCCCCAAAAAAACCAACCATAACCAGAACCTTGTGGGGTATTCCCATATAGTGGTTCGCTAGTAGCCCTTCGGCCCCCTGCATAAACAGGGTGGGCCGAGATAAGTAGAGACAGGCTAGCCAATACATGACGTCGCATCAGATATCCTTAGCGAAGAACCTCAATCAATCAATGAGTCAGCATCTGGCGCTGAGTACTCTCCAAGGCCCGCCTAACCATCGTCGACATAACTCACAACCATGCACGGTCCCCATTAAACAGAAGAGAACAATTTCTGGATGACTTTCACACTATAGAGACATAGAGACCAATCAAACACTTTGCACATGTTTAAAATTATCATCAGAGGACTAGCAGGATAGTTCGAAACAGCTCCAACAAAGCCACAAGGGCTCAGTCTTCCGGATCAGAGTTCCCACCCTTCTCCAATGACTTCTCCTGTCGTTCAATTCGCCGCAGATAGTGAAGAGCATCGTTCGGTGTCAAAATACGTGTCTTCCCATTGTGCTGGATGCGGAGGCGAGCAGGGTATAACATGGCATACTGGATCTTGAGGGTTTGCAGTTTTTTCTAAACCGCTTGAAACTCCCGGCGAGCTTGCTGCACTGCAACTCTAAAATCAGGGAACAGTTCTACCTTCATCCCTTGGTACTCCAGCCGTCCCTTTTCCCTAGCCAGCCGGAGCGCAGTGTCTCTGTCCCTATAATTCAACAGTCTGGCAATTATAGGACGCGGAGGAGCGCCCAGGACCGGCCGGGCAGTCAGAGATCGGTGAGCCCGCTCGACTATGAGCACCTTTGAGAAGTGCTCCGCCCCCAGCAGTGTTGTAAGCATCGTCTCGACATAGGACTCCATGGGGCCAGTGTTGGTGGTCTCCGCAACCCCAGTAATTCGAAGGTTATTTCTGCGGGAGCGCGCTTCAATGTCCTCATTTTTTGCCCTGATTACCTCCAGCATTTTTTCCATGCTGGTACATGTAACACTAATCGCCTCCACGCGATCCTCCGCAGTCGAAATACGCTGCTCCGCCTCTGCAATCTGTGAGTCGTGCTTTGTAAGCTTCGAGGCCATGGTGTCCATACGCATGTTGATGTGGTCAATCTTGGCGTCAATAGTGTGCAGACTCTGCTGCATACTGAGCATCATGCGCTCTAGTTTGGTTGTTGCACCCGCCTCCAGATCAGGTTCCGCGTCCGAGGCGAAGGGTGCTGTGGCCTTGGTGTGTTTCTTGGCCTCATATTGCAGTTTGGTTTGCTGCTTGTCAACTTTGCCCATGCTGAAAGACCGCTTGCTCTCAATCCAGCAAGCCGGGAGCGCCACTTGAGAAGCCCGAGACCAGTGAATCAACACACCTCAGGGCGCAAGCAGCTCTTTTCACGTAGAAACAATCCAGCCTCAGAAAGCCGCAGCCCAGCAGAAATCGCACCAGTGGCAGAGCACAAAATCCGGTCTCAACACCCAGAGGGACAGCGCACAGCCCCCAGCGTCGCTTGTCAGTTGCGGAACAGATCACATTGTGCAGAGGATTATCCTTGCGAAAGTTCTCCACTGTATTAAAACAGTCCAGCCCAAGACAACCAGGGAAGTGAGCCGCTCACCCAGCCAGCACCAATCCCAGCCCCAGCTTAGGAGCGAGGTCGGCACGTGGGAAGCCCAACCCAGGGCCCAGCGGATAACATGCAGGGTGAGTGGGCGCCAGCCAGTTCGTACACAGTCGCCCCCAACGTCCTTCAAATATGCCTGCAGTAACTGTCAGCACCCTTCTACACACGCTGCAAACAAGGGCCTGCAGGCAGTGCGAAGTCTCCACACGTCACTCAGAGGGTACCTGTAGTGCAGTAGTAGGTGGCATCAGCGTCCGGGCAAGACTCTCATCAAAGGGGGACCGGCATGTGTACAACAATACCGCAGGGCGGCCAGTGCAGAGCGCGTGGGTTTCACCGGAGGCCAACGGGCCCCAGGCTCCGCAGCAGTGGAAACGGAGCAAGAATGCGCTGCATCCAGATCCTGCAGCTCAGTCTCAGGCGCTGACCAATTTCAAAGTGGAGCCGCCACAGAGCTGCAGCCGTCACCCTGTCTGCCAGACCGCGCAGCAGAGGAGCACCCAGCGGCTCGCCCGGTGACAGCCTCCGTGCCGCAACCCCAGACGCGGCCGCAGCCCACGGCCAGAGCCGCGCGCACCAGCTGCCACCCCAGACTCGCCGGAGACTCGCGGGCGCTCCAGAGTACTCCACAGGGCCCCCGCTCAGCTCCACGCCTGTCGCCGTCTCACCTCTCCTCCAGCGCCGGCTCACCGCTCACAGGCTCCCGGAATAGAGCGCCGCCTCCAGGCACAAGCCAAGACGGAAGCCGGCAGGTAGACGGCAGCCTCCCGCCCGTCTTCCCGCCAAGCAGCGAGGCAGCAGTCAGGCACACCAGCAGCGGGGGGCAGCGCCAGCGATCCCTCCAAGTGCCAAGTCCCGAGCGCAGCGCCCCTCCGCAGAGCCACAGCAGCAGCGCCGACCCAGGACAAGCGATCAGCTCACGCTCCAGGGGACCGCCATTTTGCCGCAGGCGAAATCCAGCCAGACGACCCGCGATAACTGGAGCCAGAAGCGACCCGGGGCCCAGGAAAAACAACCGGAGTGCTCCACAGGATTATACAGCCAGACACTGCTCAAGCTCAACCATGGATGGCGCCAGGTAACGCAGATATTGGGCGGATTGATATCTCAGCCAGCAGAGCTGCACTAATGTGCGGCCATTTTGCTCCGGGCTCTCTAGCCCCCCCCTATCACTTTCTTCAAAAGAAGTTACTACTATTAGTTAGTTACTACTCGTAAGGTTACTGCTTGTAATGGTGAACCTCTGGTAGTTCAGTCAAACTGCAAAGGTGATCTTGCAGAAAAAGGGCAACTTTACACTAGCACTACTACCTATCATGGAACACTGGGACAGACATTGTTCTGATTCTGCACTATGTTGATTAATTGAATTATATTATATATCCCTTTCATGCCTGGGTGGATAAGTGGGAGTGGCATTAGCTATTGCTCAGGTAAGTAGATTCCGCAGTGAGTTGGTTTCGCTTTCACCACATCCACCCCACAAAGTGTGTGGTCTATTTATGGTGTAAATTAAGTCACGCCTCAATAAATCACACAGTCTGGGGGAAGAGGGCTAGGGGTTTGATGAATGGATGGGAACTTCGAGTTGGGGAAAGGTGTGACAAAGACAAACACTACACAACAACAATATTCTTCAGGGTGATGAGCAGCACATAATAATCATCAAATCTGTTGTGGAAGAAAATAAAGGAATGACACAATTCAGTTAATAGCATTGCATAAAAGCCCCAAAGAATTAAGTTCTATCTAAGTGCCGTTATCTAGGTTTGAAAAATTCAAATTATGGAGAAGTGAACCAACACAGATCTAAAAATTATGATTGTTAAAAGAAACATGATACTGTATTTAAATGTCAAAATTTGTGCAGTGGAACTGCATTCTTCTCGGAATGTCCATCTTGGAATCCTGGCTGAACCGGACTCGTTCTATAAGCAGGAGTGTTAAGGAGCTTTCGCCTTTCATGCTGAAGAAGGGAAGGCCTGTGGATTGTAAAACAGTAACGATATTGTAGAGTCAAGAAGAAGGACATACGGTAAGCTTCATGATGGAGCAAGAGGCAGAGCAAGAGCGCAGGCTGCTGCAATCATGATGACTTGTGCTATTAACTGAGAAGTGAGAGCAGTTTTACAACCAATCCCAGGCAAGTAGCTGTGCCTCGCTGATCAATCTCACAACTCTCATCACATTTAGCTGAGAGCGTCCATCGTCTGACATGATGACAAGTCTGTCTCTAGTCACAGCCCCCCAACCACAACCACTTTATCAGAGAAGTTTGACAATTGAGCTGGCACACTACTCAGTATTTCCCAAATCAAGGCACCTCTTTCCAGTGAAGTCCACAAGGCTGAGTAGGCCTCTATGACTGGTGTTGTTTTTTTTTAACTTGAAGTAGATAATTTCCTTCATCTGGCTGTTGAGGTAGTCTTGTCGCAGATACCTGTGTCATAAAGTCAAGCGGTTAGGGTGTGGTGGGAGACAGTGTTGAATGCTGCTGAGAGGTCCAGGAGGACGAGGGCCGCGGTTTCGCGTTGTCGTCGGTGGCGGCGAGGAGGGCAATCTCTGTGCTGTGATTGTTTCGGAAACCAGATTGGGAGATGTCCAGGATGTCATTTGTTTAGATGAAGTCTGCAAGTTGGTTGTAGATGGCTTTTTCGATGACTTTGGCTGGGAAGGGTAGCAGGGAGATGGGCCTGAAGTTCTTTAGGTATGTTGGATCCGCGGAGGTTTTCTTCAGGAGTGGGTTGATTTTGGCATGTTTCCTGTCATTGAGGAAGGAGGCGGTCTCGAGCGAGCAGTTGATGGTTCGGCATAGCTTGAGTGAGATGGCGGGGGCGGCTCGTGGAAGATGCGGTGTGGGCAGGGGTCTCATGGTGCTCCGGAGTGGATGCTTTTCAAGGTCTTATGGTGTCATCCATTGTGAATGCAGTCTAACTGAGCAGGGTCTGTCGGGGGAGCCGGTTGAGGAGGTTGCTGGTGCGGTGGTGAGGTCCTGGTTGTTGAAGTTGTTGTAGATCATCTTGATCTTGTAGTGGAAGAAAGTGATGAGCCTTGTGCAGAGGTCTTGGGCGAATTCTTTGATGTTGAAGAGTCCTTTGCTGTTGCGTGCATTGATTCTGTCTTGGAGGGCCTTCTTCCTTGTGTTTTTGATGAGGTGGTTGTGGCTGCTTTGAAGATGGTGTGGGCTTCTTGGGTTTTGTAATTCCTCCATGTTTTTTTGAGTCATCTGCAGGAGAGTCTGGAGTCTTGAAGGGCTGGCGTGAACCAGCTTGCTTTTTTTTCTGCAGTGTTATTTAATTACCATATCACCTTCAACATATCAAAGCATACCATGCTGAAGCCCACACAATCTGATAAATCACTCAGCAAATGAGATTTACTTTCAGCTGCTTTCAAAGAGAACCATATACACTGTATCCCCTGTAGCAGAACTGGGCAAACACGTAGAGGCTCTTCAAAAGTAGTCATTCGGAAATCTCTGTAAAAATATGCCACTCCTCTTATATAACCAAATCTTTACAACTATATATGATTTTTAAAATACAGTGTTTGAAAAGACCAAGGTATAAAGTCTCAAGAGTTGCATGTTAATGTAATTATTAAGAAGTTCAGCTACCCACAGGCTATGGAACAGAACCTCCAATTGTCTGAAAGGCCACCAGCCAAAATAAAATAAATCGGCCACAGCTACTTACAGGATCACATTAGTCTCATGAGAGCGAGCCATGCACTACAAATTCTACTTCAAATACTGTAAAATATTAGATTCATGAGCCTCTCTTAAAAGATATACTTATGAAGCAAGCATTGACAGACCCTATCAGTCTGGCTGGTAATGACAGTGCTTCTTAGTTGATTATCATATGGAGTTTGTGTTCAAAGAGCAGTGGGTGAATGTGAAAGTAAGGCAACCATTGGATGGATGGACGGGTGAGTGCATGGAAAGGTAGATGGACGAATTTTCAGTGACTGAGCGCATGATTATATACTGGGTTAGGGCATTGATGGATGGATGGATGGATATATGGGTGAGTGATGTTGTATTAGTAAACTATGTGGTGGTACTAATGTGGTGTGTTGTGGTTTTTATGTTCTGAACCCTTTTTTGCATTCTATTATTTTCTTGAGTTGTCATGATGGGTTTTCTTTTTTTCTTCTTAAAATTCTTTTAATTAAGAACAAACAATAAAAAATACAGATTCGCCGGTATTGCAGTATTCACTTTTCTTTTAACATCGATAGGATACCATTGCTTCATTTACGGTAAATAGCTCCACGATACAGTGATAAAACCCGTCCTCTACACCTCCAAGTCCTCCAAGGAGGTTCGCTCTGGCAATTTGGGTGGAGTACATATGTTTCCCCTATATGAATTCCATTACTCCATAATTGCATCCACTTTTTCGGGCACCCCCTGGACACATACACTGTTTTCTCACGGAACATACACCGATCCATATCTTCTGTCCACTCCCTTGTCGTTGGTATATCCTGTGCCCCCAACTTTCTTGCAATATTACTTTTAGCCACCATTCCCCCCAGGGCCATCCATAACTTCTCTTTAGTTCCTAGGTCAGTTTGTTCCCAAATATTCAACAGACACAACTTAGAATTTGGTTCTAAGTGAATTCCCAATATGTCCCCCATGCACTTGAGGACAGTCTCCCAATATGCAGCTATAAGCGGACAGTCCCATAGTATGTGTAAGAACGTATCCTCTTGACTATAATTCCGCCTGCAACTAGCGTCCTCCTTGTAGCCCATCTTAACTAATGTGGGTCCTGTATAGTATATTCTATGCAGCACTTTCAATTGCGCTAACTTCAGTTTTGACGAGATTGCCACCTCTCTGGGCGACGCTAATGCCTCCCGCCATTCCTTCTCATCTAATTTCCTAAGATCTCGCCCCCACTTTGCACGGAACTGTTGAAGTGGATCAGGGGAGTTATTAATCAGTTTGGAATAGGTCAGCGAAATTGCCTTGCGCGGCATATATCCATCACGGTGCCGATCCTCAAGGGCCGAAGCCTCTGGCAACAACATGTTTCGAGGCATCACCGCTTTCAATGGATGCCGTACCTGCAAGTACCTGAAGCTCTCGCTCTCCGCTAGCTCATACTCTTGCTGTAATGTCTCAAAAGGCACCATTTCTCCCTTTTTCCAGAGGTCTCCAACCTGTGATATCCTTATAGTGTCCCATTTGGCAAATCCCTTCGATCTCCAAAGGATCCGAGCTTCTCTTAGTCTCACAGTGGGGTGGCCCGTGTTAGTCTTTGCCCATCCCATACTTTTCTGCGCAATGTGCCACACCTGAATCGCATGATATGTAGGTCCTGTGAACCCCAACCTGCTCAGGTTAGAATACAATGGTCTTGTATAGTTATTTCCTGGCAAAAGGTTCCTGTGCATCGCATTTCCTGGAGCATTATGGGGGTCTATAGATACAATAGTTGATGGAAGTTAATTGAGCCACCCAATAGTATTTTTTAGGTCTCGCGAGCCAAAGGCTCGAAGAGACATTTTATATGTGGGATTTTCAAAGTGCTACCCACAGTCTTTTGGCTGGCCTAAACCTTGAGTGCACGATCACGTGCACGTGCACAGCTGCTCCTCTGCTCATTGCATTCCCTCCCCCCTTCTCACCCAGCCCTTTGATGCTCTGCTCGATTACTTTCACTTTTGCCGCTTTGATACTTGATCGCAAACGCGATCACTTCCGCTTGGCATTGTAAGTCTGGGTGACATGTTGCTACCATTTACCTTGCTAAAGATAAAATTTAAATGCTTATGATAAATGTAGATTCCAAATATACGCCCCCAAATATACATCTTAAATTTTTGAGCTGCCCAGGCACAAGCCAGTGCCTCCCGCTCGATTGGACTGTACTGGCGCTCAAACTGCTTCAGCGATCTAGAAACAAATGCTACTGTCCGCTCTCTACCCTCTGCCCGAGCACTGCCCCCAAACCTCTCATGCTTGCATCCACTGTTATAGCTGAAGGGCAGGCCTCACCACGAAAAGCATGGAGAGCTTGAGCAAAAATAATCAACTCCTTCACCCTCTAGAACACCCCAACCAGCTCAAATCATTTACCTCCTACTGGCTTCGGCACTTGACTGAAAATAAATATATGGGTTTGAACAAATCATTGCTGTGCAGGCTCTTGCAACAAGGTATATTTTCTATGTCAAGTGTTCCACCTCTCCTTGGTGCCAGCTTAACAACACGTCTAATATCCCAAAATAAAAAGTTCCAGTATTTACGCATATGTCTGACATTGTGGAGGGCCTTCAGCCTTGTGGTGTTATGATGTCACCAGAAGACATTGAAGGCGATACAGGACACTGTTATCTGTTATGTATCCCATATATAGAAACAAATTGAAAAATACGACACCTGGGAACTTGTGCAAGCCTTCAGTCCTATGTCCCTTTCATACAGGCGTCTAACGCTGATCATGCTTATCTAAGTCAGCAGTGTTGACTTATGCTATGGATGCATGTAAATTCCATCCGGGGCACGGTCTAAATCTGCTTCTTTTATACATAAAGTGGTACCTTCTTCAGCTATGTATTATATTTGTTAAGTAGGTCTGACTTAAACATTCTATCGCTACATTTTGTGAATAATATTCCATAAAACGTTGTTAGATACATAGCCAGTATTGCCTTATAATACTATTAATTGTGTTAGTGTACTGTACTAGATTTAGTATGGCGTTGGGTGTTTTAGCACTGCTAGGGGCATACTGTTGTATTTGTACTACAGGATTGAGACCTGAGGCAGGAAGCTAAGCTACTAATGTTGGCCTCTATACAAAGTGTGGTTCCATTAATGTACATAGTGCTTCAGCTCGTGTTTGTGCAAGCTTGGCACTATGATCTTCATGCTTACAAATTAACCATGCCATAGAACAAATCGTGTTGGCAGAAGCTGTACAAGTTGGGCAGTAAAAAGCAGCACACTTCAGAACTCTGCAACGGTGATGCATTGTTTCACCCCCATACTAAACAAGCATTGGCAGTGCCAGTAGGTTTCAGCTCTAAAAAACCGAACCGTTCGCTTTACTAATGCTCTTTTTTTATTGCTTTCATATTAACGTATGTATCATAACACATGCGCACACATAACTGCCAATTTTGCAGTTGGTTTTCTAGGTAAGAAAATCCATTCCAAGATGGCCACTGAACCTTTCTAGTAATGCTTGGCAGCATTTTTTAAAGTACCCATTTAACATGGTGGATGGCCATGTTAGACCGGTGAATTAAAAAACCATGTGAGTGGCATGAAGCTCTTAGCAGCCGCCTGGCAGCCATTAAAAATAATAATAAAATAAAGCGTTGGAGGGAAGTGAAAATCGAGCATGGATGGTGGAGCACAAAAAAGAAATGAAAATAATAGCAGGCACAGTGCGTACCAGCTATTAAGCAGGTACATGCTTAGGCTCCTCTAGGACTTACCTGTGCCTTGTCCTCCAACCAGGCAAAGCTCTTTCCGACGATGCTTCTGTGCGTGTGAGGCTCCAGCCTTGCTTCTTTCTCTCTCATGTTCTCTCTCAAACTCCGGTTTTGTCATTAGACTGCTTTTGACTGTTTTCCATTTCTTTTGCCTCTTTTCACTTTTCGCTTTTGACTTTGTTTCTGTTTTTTGCACTATTGTCACTGCATTTTGCCTGTTTTACTTCATTGCTTTCTTGCCTTTTTGTCTCCTCTTCTGCTTCATTCTCACTGAACCGTGTCTTATTCCCTGTCCTGCCTATTTCTTCACTGCTTATTTCTGCCTTTTTAGGTCTCGCCTGGCGAACGCAGCGCGAAGCGCTGCTGTCGCCAGCGAGATCTATTGTTGCTGACTTGCCTCGGAAGTGGGACAGGAGATGTGCACGCGCAGGCTTTTGGCGGATTGGAGCCTGTGTTCGCGCTTACAGCCACGCAGCGTGCACATCTCCTGTCCCCCTTCCCTCGCAAGCCAGCATGCAGTTTCACTTTCGCTTGTGTTATTATTCTGATTTAAAGTGCAGGTTAGGAAGAGGGCCCGGGGGCATCTCATGGCCTAGAGGGAAAGCAGGCTTCAGCGCCTGGAAGCTGGCACTGCTGTGCCTCACGCGCACGCCCTGGTGCCTTTTCGGTCACCGGAAGGTCTCTCCTACCCGCCTGGACACGCAGAAGCAGTACTAGCGTATTAACTTGTAATGGGACATGAGAAAGCCATGCCAAACAATTCACCTTTCAGACAACCACGAAAACCCGCCCAAAACGTAGAAATGCCCAAAATGACGAGATAACGCTTCCAATACACAGCGGTCGGGCGCCTCTTTAAGGATACGTGTCTGTTTGTGGGCGTGACACCCGAGCAGGGGTGTCGCCCCTGTAGATCTACGTGTGCCTGTGTTCACCTGTTGGGGTGTCGAAGATCCCGGATGTGATTTCTGTCCGGGCACCTCCGAGTTCTGTATCTTGTATATTGTGAGGGGTAGGTGTGCTCAGCTTGTGTTTTCTCGGCTGGGGGCGTGTCACTTCCGTCTATTACGTTTGTGACTGGGCCTGGCTCCTCCTGTGCTCCATTGGTTCTTGTGTGATTTACCAATCTGTTACACGCCTGTGGGTGTGGCCCAGAGCCCTGGGTGTGTCCTTTCACTCAAAGCGTGGGTGCCAGGTTTACAAGGGTGTGGGTGTGTTGCTGACCGTCTGTTTATTTATGTTTGCTATTTTTAAAGCGCAAACTCGTTATTTTATTGATAGGCGCAGGGAGATGAAGTGATTTGCCTAAAAACGCAGGATGTTGCCGAGGCTCGAATCCGGTTCCAACTATGGTTGCTCTGGCCATTACGCCACTTTCTCCCCTCTTTTGTTTATAACGTCCCGCGCTGTTTATATGCGCAGATTTAACAAAGTGATGTTTCCCATGTGAGCTCGTTGTGGTTTCTCCCACAACATATTTACTGCCCACGCTCAATATCCTGTACGCAGCAATAGCACATGCAGTTTGTCCTTTCCTACAGGATATGCTCACGCTCATTAACGTACTCCTTTCCTACAGGGAACTCTCAGCTCACACTCACAGGTATAGTCAGGGCTTTAAGTGGGATGAAAAAACAGGGGGGTGTCTCAAACGGGCGTGGCCAATGCAATTAGGGCGTGGCTTAAAAAACACTTAAGCTAAAAATCTGTGCTTAGTATAGTGTGCCGCCCGACTTGTAGTTTGCTGTTTCTGTCCTTGCATCCAGATATATGATACAACAAGTAACATCCTACAAGTCAGAACTATTGGGTTTGTGAATGTTTGTTACTTGCATAAGATAAATAAGCAGCAATTATTGCTTGTATATAATATTGAAAAAGCTCCCACTTAAAGCCCTGGTGACACCACTGCAATGCTGCTGCTCCTGAGATTCAAAAAGAGAAGGGAAATCCAGAGAGAAAATGACTCTTTAAAGGATTTACCTTCCCCCTACAACCTCACCTTGCATGACCTCATGCCATAACTTTTCCACTAGTGAGCAGTGTGAGCAGTGTACATGCATATGCCTGCTGTCACCGCAGTCCGGAAAGAAATGGCCCGCCTGTGCCAGGGCACACAACAGAGCCCGATAGAGACCTGTTTCGAGGCCCCCTTTAAACAAGCATTTGCAATGCAATAGGTCTCGCATTTGCGAGTATTTGAGCTACTGGCATTGTAAAATGACAAACCTTTTATCTATGTGTTGGTTTTGAAAACAGATAAATAAAAGGCATTGGCATTTGCAATGCCAATAGCTTAACATTTCGGAAATGCGAGACCTATTGCATTGCAAATGCTTGTTAATATTAGGTAGCCCAATCCCCCTGTCATACCAGCTTTGCACCAATTTTGAAATTGAAATTCGGGGCGGACTATTGCCCCAGAGCAGCACTCTCTGCACCCTCTCCACGGCCTTGAAGTAAGAAGCTGGAACCGCTTCTGGCGAATTATGCAAGAAATACAAAAAATTACATCATTTAGAATAGTGCCGCTTTACCCAATAAGGAGAGCAGCACCGCTTTCCAGTGCTCCACATTGCGTCTCAACCTCTGTAGTGGCGGCAACAGGTTGTTAGGGAGGAATAATTTAGGATCCTTAGTAATGTGCAACCTTAAATACTTGAACCCGTCCTTAGATATTGTCACTTGACAATCCCTGGGGAGGGGGGGAGGGTTACCATTCAGTACGTATATCACCGATTTTGTCCAGTTTATCACGTACCCAGAATAAGTACCAAAGTTTGTAAAAATGTTAAGGACCATATGCAACGGTCTCTCTGGCGAAGCCAAATACACCAAGATATCGTCAGCATAGAGGGATATGCGGTCCTCCCATCCCTCTGCCCATTGCCGTCCTCGAATTATAGGATCCCTACGGATCCAGAAAGCCAAAGGCTCCAGCGTTAATGCAAACAGTAATGGGGGTAAGGGACACCCCTGATGGGTCCCTCTGTGAAGCTGAAAAACAGTTGACTTTTTGTTGTTAACCACAATCTGGGCGAGTGGCTCCGAATATAGGAGTCACACCCAACTTATGAATCTAGAACCAAAGCCCAGCCTCCCCAAAACTGTAAACAAGTACTGCCATTCTATAGTATTGAACGCTATGGTGGTGTCTAATGACACCACCACCGCATCTTCTCTCAAGGTGTCCACCCTACCCGTAACCCCATATAGGCACCAGCTTGCTTTCTTGATGTGTTTGCCGGTGGCTTTCTTGAGGGGGGCCTGGGTGTTTGCGCAGTTTGCAATCCATTGGTGAAGGTTGCCTGCTGTGGTGTGGGCATCAGAGGTTGACGGTGGTGAAATGCTGTTGAGGGAGATGGTGAGCTGGTGCTCTGCGATCTTTTTCCAGCTTGTGCGGGGGAAACGGTGGGTGTGTGTGGGTGATGTGGATTTGTTGAAGGAGAAGTGGATACAGTGGTGGTCCATTCAGAGAAGTTCTGTGGTGTGGCTGTATGAGACGATGTTTCCTGTGGCGAAGACGGAGTTGAGTGTGTGACCTGTTGTGAGCGTTGGGGCAGAATCGCCCATCAGCCCCCAAACATTTTAAATCATTGAAATCAAGTTTACAAATATTACTAGTTGCACAACACCCTCACTGTCTGCCACCAGAATCAATCATCACCACTCACGCTCACTCAATAATACCAATCAAAGCACGGTGGTACACAATTATCTGTTTTTGTATCTCCTCTTTTTCCCATGGAAGCAACATCATGACAGTCATGTAAATTAATGTTAGTGCGGCAGCCCAGCTAGGGAATGAAAAAAAAGGATAGACATATGACTCTAGCAGGCATTAACTTCATGTCCTTTAAGCAAATAAGGAGATTTATCTGTGATCACTGGTCATACACCAATCTGGCCATAAATGTGAATTAATGGTGGTTGCTGTATAATCGAGACACCAAATATATAATGTTCCGCTAGCTGTATCCATTTTTTTTGGCAAAGCAGTTCTACAATAATGTGAAAGTTCTAAGTAGCCTATCCAGTCAGTGAAATAGAGCTTGTTGTCAAACTCAGAGCGTTCATCCAGAAGTTGGTGAGCTAACACACTTGAGTCTGACTAATTGCCTTACTCCTCCTGGACTGTTTCAAGAACAATGTTATCTTGTGGTATGAAGTATTGGTTCATTTTAATCATGGCCCATCTGTCCACATTTTGAGGCAAGAGACTGGTCCTTCAGACTATGACAAGATCACTGTTTGCACTGAACACACACTCAGCAGACACACTGGCTACCGGACAAGCCAGATACTTGTGCTAGTGTGCTGAGCTCTGGTCATTTGTACATCTTCCCATACCATAGACCAATGGGTTTTGATCCAGGTAGACCTCTTTTGGGTCCTCCAGATAGTCTTGGACAATCCCCTGAATGGTCATTGGTACTGCCACTTGCTCGACCTCTGTTGCCTTCACCTCTGCAATTGACTTAAGCCCTGCCTCTTGAGACTAAGCCATTGCAGAGGTTGGGTCCAATTTTTCTGTTGCTGGTGTTGTTGCTGGTGGTGTTGTTGTTGGTGTTGGCTGATGCGAGACAACAGCACTGCCCTCTCTGCAGGTTGAAGGCTGCACACTAGAAATTCTGCCCGGGACTCTAACTTCCAGCCATTTTTCTTTCAGGTCTCTTGCTTGCTCAACAATTCACGTCTTATATTGTGAAACACCTCCTTCTGAAAAAGCAATGAAAGTGACCAGTATTTTTTATACCGTTGATCAAGTATTGTGGCATTGCCTAGACCCCATTTGTCTATCTCCATTGTCATGCTTTTCCCACTTGCATCCTCTCACGTTTGAAGGACATAGTGATCTGTCTGTACTGCTCAAACAGACGTAAAATGTAGTAGGTTGAGTTCCAACGTATTGGCACCTCCTGTATGAGGGTTTTAATCGGCTCTTTTTTAGCACACTGAATAATCCTCAACTTCTACCGGGCTTTAAAAAATGACTGAAATGAGTGCAGATTCTTTTCTGGGCTGCTTCTTAGAAGTGAGTTCTGTCAATGATGCCACTATAGTAGTATAGCCTTCCACAAACCTCCTGTAATACCCAATTAGGCCAAGAAAGGCTCTCACCGGGTCTGTGTCTTAGGAACCTCCCGGGCCAGACTGGTCTGGATCTTGGGCTGGAGAGGTTGTACCTGGCCACCACCTACTTGGTGGCCGAAGTATGTAACTAAGCCTTGCACTGTCTGGCATTTGCATTGGTAGTCAGTCCTGTCTGGTGCAGGGCCTGAAGCACTTCCTTCAGATGGACCAGGTGCTCCTCCCAGCTGGAACTAAATACAGCAATATCATCTAGATATGCAGCACTGGAACTGGCCAAATCTGGAAGAACTATGTTCACCAATCTTTGGAAGGTGCATTTTCGATCCAAAAGGCATCACCTTAAGCTGAAAGTGGCCTTGAGGAGTTAAAAAGGGAGCCCTCCTTGACTCCTTGGTGAGGGCTATCTGCCAGTAACCTGAAGTCAGATCAAATGTTCTAAGGTATTTGGATTTCTTGGGATGTCTATGTCCACCACCAGATAGGTGTTTTCCCTTTTCTCTTTTCCAAATAGGTTAGTCTACTTGTCTTGGAGGACTTTAAACCCCACACTAACTGTCCTGTCGGCAATCTAACAATGAGGACATCTGGTCATACCAGTGCTTCACAAGCTTGTGGCTGGCTTTCAGATTCTTGTTTGTCTTCTTCATGTACTCTGCAATCATGGAGCGAAAGCCTACTACATAATCCAGAATGCCGCGTTTAGGCTCTTTGATAAGCCTTTACCATCCATCTCTTATTAAACTCAGTGGACCTCTTACAGGGTGGCCAAAGAGGAGTTCAAAAGGGCTGAAACCCACTCCTTTTTGGGAAACCGCCTTGTAGGCAAACAAAAGACATGATAAGAGAACATCCTATCTCCTAAATCTTTCTGGCAAACCCATTATCTTGACGTTCATGGTTTTGCTAAGTCTTTCAACCAGATCATTTCCTTGGGGATGGTAAGGGAGTGGTTAACTTGTGTGGTAAACATTGCTTTCAGATAGGCAGACATGTAGTTAGCGCCCCTATCTGAAATGACTTCTTTAGGGAAACCTACTGTGGTGAAATACCATGCAGGGCCTTTGCCACAGCAGGAGTAGCCACTGTCCTGTATGGAATTGCTTCTGGATATCTGGTGGCATGGTCTACTACTCGCTCGTTTGTGAGTCTAGGAGACCAACAATGTCAGTCCTGTGGGGCGGTGAGGTGGGGGCGGGGCAGGGTGGGGGTAGTGGAGTTCAACATATGATGGAAAAGGTGAAAGTAAATAAATAAATAAATAAAACCACTTACCTTGTGCTCGCTGTATCGCCGACTCAGTGATGCGGAGAGCACAAGGTAAGTGGTTTTATTTCTTTATTTCTGTACTTTAATCTTTCCTGTTGTATGTCGAACTTCACTGCCCCCACCACGCCCTGCCCCCAACCTGCCTCACCGCCCCACATACTTACCTGACTGAGCCGCCACTGTCTCAAAGTGAGCCCAAGACTACCGGAAGTGGTATCAGGGGAGTCTTTAGCTTGCCCCCTCTACTGCCATTGGCTTGATAGGCTACACAGAGGTGACATACCTCCTTCACTTTCTCAGACTTCTATGGCCAATAAAAGTGATTGTTCAACCTCTCCCAGATTTTGGTCTGGTCCAGCTGGCCAGCTAAGAAGTATGTCAAGTGCTAGGTTAAGGAAGAATTCTCTCCTGGTTACCCCTGGTCTAGGGTCTCTTACCTCATTGTACAGGACTCTCTCCTCCCAGTATACCTTAAGGATACCACTATCATCCCCTTTTTCTTATCTTTCAGCAAGGACACGTCTTCTGCCTCAGGCTCAGATCCTTACTGGAAGGACCTCATGCTCCCTGAAGCCCTGGCAAATCTATCAATGGAACATCCTCCCCATCAGGCACCAGAAACTCCTTCTGGCCTGAGGACTTTGAGAAGCTGACTGACCAGACTTCCTGCCATTTCTTTTGTTACTAAGGCTATTCTTCCAGTCTCTGGGTCCCTTGACTTCCCTCTAAGATTGCTTGTGCTCTAGGAGTAACACACACCTGCTCAGGGAGTCCTAGCATTGCTGCATGAGTTCTCTCCACATCTGCCCAGGCAAATGTTTTAAGGTCATTCCCCAGCAGAAACTCCACTGGTAGTGGCAGGGGATACAGATAAATTCTTTAGGCCAGTAACACCCCCTCAAAGTCTACCAGACCCATGGGATGTGACATTGTTGCATTGTCAGAAGTGACTATCTGGTACACCTCATCTGGGATTATTTGGCCTGGGGAAACCAGCTTCGCCATGACCATGGTAATGCTGGCATATTTATTCCTCAGTCTTCCTTTCCACTCCATTGATTCTTGGCCACTGCCTTTACGATTCCATACATGGAGGCCAGTGAGCTGAGGGTTCATTAACCTGCCCACCCTCTGAAACTAAGGTCACCCTCAGTGTACCCTTTGATACCCCCAGGGACAACTTCCACCCCTATCCCTACACTATTTGTGCCTTCTGGATGGTCACCAGTGGGTGACAGTTTGGTGCACACAAAATCTCCCATCTTGTGCCCTGGGTGTTGACAGTCATAACACACCGCTGCCTCTGAAGGGTCATAATTCTTTCTCAGTTAGCCCCCTGCCCTCGCACAGGGATGGATATCGAGACCCCTCCCTCCCCTCCTTGGGCATTATTTTGGAACTCCTTGGAGGTCTATTGTTAGGAAAATTGATATTATAGTTTTAAAATATAGATTGTAATTTTTAAAGTTTTATTTTTTTAGTTTCATTAGAAATTGATATTGTAGTAGTGGATTGTTGGTTTTGTGAGGGAATAGTAAGTAAGTAAGTAAAAGATTTATTGTTTCTGATTAATTAAAACCATTACAAGAATTCATATTGAGTACACATTTCATCAATTCAGAATTTAAAAAAGTAAAAGAAAAGAGAGATCTTAATTGTTAAGAAAATGCAATAATTATAAGATAAGAGTTTAAGAAGTGTCCATAATTCCTTATTTTTCGGAACCACCATCATCTGTTTTGGATTGTTTAAACATGACTAGTTTCATAAATTTTACCTACAGTCCATTCAGTTGCGGAAGTCTTGGGTCAAAGCATGCAATGACTGCTTGTCTCCGTGTACGTATACTAAGTTCGTTAAGGGTGGTTTTCAGGAGAGCTACTCTACTTTGTGAGGGAATAGGATGGGAAATGTTAATTATTTGAACTGACTTTATCATATTTTATGTGATGTGTGTTATATGATTTTCATTGCAAAAATATGAGGGTCTCGGCTCGTGCATGGGCTCTAAGATCTGAGTTAGACTCTTGGCTCGACCCTGGCTTGGCTCTCCTTGTTAATTTGTTGGCTCGCCCACCTCTAAGATTTTCAATGCTGCATTTGAAGTGCATTTAAAAAAAAGGATGGCAACTGCTATGGGGATGGGGTCAGTGAGCACGGAGGTGGAATCGAAGGCGTGGGAATTTTGTTGATCTTTCACCATCAAGTAACGACATATAAAATAACACATACCTTAACTGAAAAATAAATGAAAGTGGGAAATGCACTATTTTATGTTATGAAACCTCTATTGGTTAATACGATCACTATAGATGTCTATGTATGGAACCAGAGACCTACAGAATTGAATCCTGTTTGGTGCTAGCTGAGAAATTTCAGGACATATTTACAAAGAAATGTCGGAGCGCGGAGCTGTGCCAAATGTGGCAGCACTGTGCTCTGACATTTCCAGAAGGCAGGGATGCACCATATTGACAGCAATACGGCTCACCCCTGTGTTGTCCTTAGCGCTGGTGCTAAAATGAGCTGCCTAACGCCAACGCAGGCCAACTTGCACCGCAGTGCAAGGACGCCTGCATTGCAGGGAATGATTGTTTATGTGCAGGAAGGTGTCCCCTCCTGCACATAATCTATCATGCGATTTGTTAATTCTATGTGTGCTGCAATGTGCAGCGCACATAGAAGTAGCAAATTGTCATTATTTAATGATTGTTTATGTGCAGGTAGGTGTCCCTTCCTGCTCATAAACAATCATTAATGGTGTTTTGCACTTTCTCTGTGTGCTGCAGAATGAAGCACACATTGAAAAAGCAAAATCGAGGAGAAATAAAAGTATTTCCCCTCGTTTCACCATTCTAACGCTTGCTCTTGCATTGCGTTCGTTTTTGGTGCCGCCTCTGATTTACAGATCTTTGCAAATCGGGGGCAGTGTCAAAAGCAATGGAGCGCGCACAGCAACACCCATTGCGCACCCCTTTCATTCTAAATGATGCGTATAAAGGGCCCGTATTTACAGGGAGGCGTAAAGCCACACAAGTGGCTTAACGCAGCTTTGTAAATATGGAGAAGGGCATAGCTCCACCAGAATGTCTCTAAACGTGATGTTCTGGTGGCGCTATTCCCTTGTAAATATACCCTCTCAATTGTGTAACTTTTGTCCTTTAACTGAAAGGCTAAAATTACAGACAATTACCGTCCGTTAAGACATCAATCATGGACAATGGACATTGGAGCGAATTTACGGAGAGTTTGTGAAAATTCTGGACAGGTGGTCACCCTAGTGCCCAGCAGACGCTATGGGGGGGGAGCATCAAGGCAGAGGGTGTACAAGGCTTGAACTAGGGCACATTCATAATTGCCCCAGCAGCACAGTGACACCACTCTCACCGCCCTACTTCCTTCCAAAAGCTTGCTATTCACTATTTATTTCACTTCCCTTGGCCTTCTCCCCCTCCCTTCCACTCCTCATCATTAGGTTTCCCGCCATCTTACTCTCTCTCACTCGCTCTCGTTCTTTATATCCATCGCTCTCAGTGTCTCTCTTCAGCTTTCTCACTCCCTTGTTTCCTATGTTCTTTTTTAGGGTAGTCAATACCAGGTCCCATGCATCTTCAATGTTTTCAGACTCCTTAAAATACTGAGAAAAATATTGTACTTCTTGCCAGACGCATCGGGGAAGACAGTGGTTCAGGTCATTTGGCTACCTAGCACCTAAATTGTGGAATGCTCTAGCACCTAAATTGTGGAACTCTAGCACCTAAATTGTGGAATGCTCTGCCCATAACAATTCATCAGGCTCATTTGGATGAACTGTTCAGAAAAAAAACGTAAAACCTGATTTTTAGGTCTCGCCTGATGTAGGCTGCGCAGACATGCGCAGTCTCGCTGGCGGGATTTAATGAGTTAGGGTAGATTTCACTAGCGGGGTTTAAGCCCCGCCCCTCTTTTCCATTGGCTGGCGTCACCGTTTATGCTAAACGGTGTCCAGCCATTGGAAAAGAGCTTCCAGTGACGTACAGTTTTCTCTTTTAGAGCCGTCCCAGTTGGACTGGCTCGCTTGGTTTATGTTTGTGGTAAAAGCTTTCTTATCTTTATGGGGCCATGTGTTTCAAACACATGGCCCCATAAAGACAAGAAACCTTTCATGGCAGAAGGAAAGCAGGCCGCATGTTCATTTTTGCATCGCGCTTGAAGTGACAGTGCGATGCAAAAATAAACAGCGGCTGACTGGCGAGCGCTCTTTTTTGCGTGCGTTTTTTTTCCTTGTTAATGTGATAATTCCAAGGCAGAGTTGAAAAACAATGCCATAATTACATAAAGGGACGAAACTGGTCTCAATTATACAAATATTATAACCTGAAAAACACTTTAAATATGTATAAACGCATTAAGCATTTAAGCTTCTCCTACACTATTACAGCGGGAAGATGCACGCAGCAAATGCATTGTCACCCCTCGGAGCCAGACTTAAAACAACCATGCTGCATCCACTGCCCGCACTGAAGTTACCGAATAGGAAGTAAAAGCACCATACATAAACATAATAATAAATAAATGACAAAGTTGTCTTGTTCATCATTCGGACACACTGTATACATGATCCGAGCACGTCGGCGTTATGCTTCTCCTTTCGTTCCCGGCGATGTAGGATGTGAGGCGTAGATCCATGACGTCTGTGCGAGCGCCGTGCGCAGCTGTTTGGCTGCGGTGTTCATTTGAACGGTGAACAAGCGGGGCCGGGAGCTGTAAGTCCTACGAGGATGGTGCGGTCTGTTTCGGAAGCGAGCAGGTGAGAGGGCAGCGAAGAGAACCACGGCAGGAGGGGCGAAGGACAACAATAGGAAGTTATTAGGGCAGGGTCATATCTGCAGCAGGGGGCAATAAGCTTATATCAGTACCAGTGGTCAGCAAAGGAGCAGGCGCAAGACCTAGTAAATATGGGAATGTGATGGAAGATGACATAGGGGCACTGCTGATAAAAGTACAGGGCAAAGAAGTGGCTAGAAATAGGTTACCAGGCATTAAATAAAACAGTTAAAAAACAAGCATTGGAAATGCAATAGGTCTCGCCTTTGATTAAGTTAAAGCCATTTGCTTTGCTAATAGTATTGTGTAGCAAAGCAAATGGCTTTAACTTAATAAAAGGCGAGACCTATTGTATTTTTAATGCTTGTTTAGTTGAGGATGTAGGGGTGTTTGATAACTGCATAAAGGCATGTGGACACCATTACCTAGCACCAGGACACCTCAAATTAGGTAGCTATACGTTCTAGAAATCACATTATTATTAATATTGTTAGAAGCGTGGTCATGGGTCAGTGGGTTCTGGTTGTGTAGACATTCTGGCACTATTTATTGGGTAACTGCATTCTCTGGGCTAGGATTTCTGTACAATGGTTCTGGAGAATCTGGTTTGAACCCAATGTGCTTGGCTTTACAAACGTCTGACCCAGGCTCATGGTGTCCTGGTTCTACAGAGGTCTGGCCTTGCTGCTGGATTCCATGCATGTTAAATGTTTATGAGCCTGGCTGTATGGTCCTGGTTCTGCTGAAATCTGGCCTGGGCCTACATGTCCTTGTTTCTGGGTTTCCTCTGCCTTTGATCTGCAGTGTCTGGCCCAGCCCCTCGTGCTCCGGTCCTGCAGACATCTGGTGCAGGTCTGAGGTCTTCTGATCTGCACAAGTCTTGCCTAGGGGGGGCCCAACAGAGGGCTGTAAGGCGGTGTGGTAAAAAACACTCAAGATCATGCCCCTTATCAGGGCCGGCTTTAGTATGGGTGGCACCTGCATCAACAATCTTTATCGGTACCCCTTCTTCCTCATGACCTTTTCCTCCTCAGATTCCCTCACTACCAACTGGCAAAAGTGCCCCTCATCTCCCCGTAGCCCCTCTCTTGCATACTTTTCATTTGTTTTAAAGTGCTGGTAAAGGCTGGCTTTACTAATCCACTAAGATATACACATACAATACAGATCTATTCTTTGCAGCAGGCATATTAACCCTCTGAGCTAATTTGAGTCAAAACTGGCACTAGACAAACCTCCATCTCTCTGTAGCAGTAATATTAATCACAAGTGTTATCTTGACACTTTTTATTGCTGCCTGAAGGACGCACAAGGAACTCTGCAGCAGGGGCTTTTCAATCATGTTATTGCTAAACACATTGCTCCTACCTGAGGTCAGTGCCCTCCCCGTCATGCCAGTCACGGCCACACTGGTCGCACCACCCTAAAGCCGGCCCTGCCCCCGATGGGAGTGGGGTCTGGGGGGTTGTCGGGTGTGGTGCTCCTTGTAGAGGTTTTCAGCTCCTTCCTGAAGTGCAGCAGTGGTTGTGCAAGCATGCGTGGTGAGGTGTTGTGTCAGAGTGCAGGTACCTGGCTAGGCAAGGCCTCTTTAAGGTGTTTTCCTGTTTGCTTTTGTTGGTTTCCAGTCTGGTGATGCTGTGGCTATGCGTGTTGCATTTACCCCAAGGGATGTTATTTTTTTTGGTCTTGCCTAACAGCACGCATGCACTGTTGCTGCGAGGGACACTTTATACAGTAGCGGGACTGGAGCCCGCCCATTATTTACCACTTTCTGGTTGATTGTCATACTTTTTAGCTGCCTCCTAATTGCCCACCACATTTGATTAGTGCCCTTCCCCTGTCCTTCCATTGCTTGCGCCATAATTCAGGGTACCTTTTTTTTTTCTAACCATAATTCCCACTTCCTTGCTACACCTCTGGGCTGCCTTTAACTTCCGTCTTACAGGTAGGTTTATTGTTGCCTTAATTTGTTTTACTGTTCGGCTCTTTCTTTTATAGCACCAAACAAATGACTCAGAATACTTATTTTTTAAAGTGCCTCAATTTCAGGCAGCGCTGTACCTAATGAGTTAGTCTCATATGTATTCCATCTCTTCACTGCACATACAGAGTGTGTCTATTTAAAGCGCTTCAGTTTTGTGTTGCGCAGCAACTCCTCCATTTCTTCTTAAAACCAGTGCCTAAGTCCTCATTCTCATATGTGTTTCACCAAAAGCGCTTTCAGGCGCCGTATATTCATATGCACTTTGGTGAAGAGATGTAGCCTAAGGGCCACAGCTTCACTCCACTCCAATCTACCCCACTCCAATCGACTCCACTCCAATCTACCCCACTCCTCTAAAATCTACCCAACTCCAATCAACTCCACTCAACCCCACTCAACTTCAATTCAATTTACCCCACTCCATTCCAATCTACCACACACCACTCCAATCTAATCCAATCTACCAAAATCCACCCCACTCCAATCTATCACACTCCACTTCAATCTACCCCACGCCAATCTACCATAATCTTCCCCACTGCACTCCAATCTACTCCAATTAACTCAGCTTTACTCCACTCCAATCGACCACACTCCACTCAACTCCAATCTACCCCACTCCAATCCAATCCACCTCCCTTCGCTCCACGGCAGTCTACTCCACTCCACTCCAGTGTACATCACTCCACTATAATCTATCCCACTCCACTGAATGTACTGTAATCTACCACACTCCACTGTAGTCTACTCCAATCTACCCCAATCCACTCTACACCACTCCAATCTACCCAATTACACTCCACTCTAATCTACCCCACTATACTCCAATATACCACAATCTACCCGACTCCACTTGAAGCTATTCCAGTCTACCCCACTTCAATCCACCTCACTTCACTCCATGGCAATCTACTCCAGTCCACTCTATCCCAATCTATGGTTTTGACTCTTAAAATACAATGTAGCAAATTGGTACTCCCAATTGCAAGGACTTTAACCCCCTTATAAGTCCCTAGTAAAGTAGCACCAAGGGTATCTAGGACATGGGTGTTAAAGGGGTCTCCAAGGCCTGGAAACCTACGCACCGGACTGTACGACTATGACTCGTACCGGAGCAAAGAGCGGCCTCCCCAGACAGAGAAACCCTTTGAGAGCCAAAGGTAACTACAGACTAAGGCTGGGCGAAGTCGGCAGGGTTCCGCTATGTGGATCTCTGCGAAGTAACAAAAAAACTCTGACACGCTAGGCCGAATTCTGCAAGCGGTGGAGTTCGTTAGGGTCATTCCGTTCACGGGGATTTTGAGTGCCGGGTGTTTGTCCTGCACTGTAAAATCATTGTGAACGGCACCATGTGTAGCGCAAGAGGGTGCAGCTTCCTTTCTGCTGCTTGAGTAGATTTTCTACTCTTGCAGCAGCTTTCTCAACGTGAACAGACAGCCTTTCAACGCAGGTGGTCGTGACCTACCGCTACCACTCGTATTGTGAAATCTCGCAAAGAAGTTGATTTTCCTCACTCGTGCTCACCAACTAAACCCTGGCAAATACAAGCAAGGAAAAATCTCTCTGGGTGGGGGATTTTTCTCGCTCGCCAACTTGACGGTGATGAGTGCGAGCGAAGAAAGAAACTCCGCTCCGGAACGCCACATGCTCCGTGGAGTGTGGAGTGCAGGAAGCTCCGCAAACTCTGCGAACAGAGTGGAGTTCACTGACCAGGGTTACTACAGACTCCCTTCGACTATTTTCACTAGTCCCCTGCACACCACAGGCAAAAACAACATCACTGAACCAAAAGATTGCTGGCCATCTGGCCCCCCGAGGGATCACCCAAAAGTAAATGGTCCAGTACACTGTGGTAAACGTAGTCCTGACCTCCAGCGGGTTTCGGGCAGCTACTGTTTTACCCCGGACCTCCGGATATCGAAGTACTGATTTGCTGGCGTTACTGCTACCAAGGCTTGTTGGTGACCAGTTCGGTTACCATCCCCTTTACTCAATGCTGCATCAAGAGAGAACCACACATACCTTCCACCAACTACAGCAATAGCCCCGTTGCCGGCACTTCCGCTGCTCCATCTTCAGCACCAAGGACAACCATGACAAATCTGCGCCCAGGCATCTCGGGCCAGGTAACATTGAAGTGACTGTTGTGGCTTGGCCCTGTGACCCGCAGCACCTTACCCCTGGGTGGGTTCCACGTAACTCGACCTGCATGTGACCGATAGTCACTAGTACCTTTTTCCCATTGACCGCAATGGTAAATTTGAGCATTGAATTGCATTGATTTCTGATCTGTTCTAAAACCCATAACAGTTATATGTCTCCAATCGTGTTCGTTTTGGTGTCTAAATCCTTATAAAAATCTGCTTTATTTTTACAAATTGGTGTCGGATTTCATTTAAGTCTTGTCAATTACCTATCGCCAACACATGTTCCTCTGGTAAAGCCTGACTGCTCTTTGCCGCACTACCAAGACTGAACTAAGAATGTATTATTGTAAATCCAAGGACCATCTTTGGGGTATGTGATAGTATTACATGGCAAGACCTAACCAGCATCACCACATAATACTCCACTGTCCTACAGCTTCTAAGTTCCAAATGAGAATACTCACAAACACCAGTGCAGGACCAGTTAGAAGTGCCTTCCACCCTCAAATCTGGACTGGCATTGTTCTGCACTTCCAACTTCTCTGCTGCACAGGAAGAGTCCTTCTTCATGTCCTCTGGTGTCCCTGGGGCCACCAGGAGATTAGCTGACTGAGCCCCTTCCTGGGGCCACCAGGACATTAACTGACGGACCCCCTTCCTGGGGCCACCAGGAGATTAGCTGACGGACCCCCTTTTAGAAACACACTTGGGGCAGTCACAATCACCTCCCTCTGTTTCAGTCATCTCTTGTCTGCTTCAAAGTTCTCCATCACCTATGTTTGTAGTTTGGCTGGCTTCCTGATGTCTTTTTACAGGACACACATGTTGTGGCTCACGTGGCTGACATGCCACACACAACCCACACCATTTCAGCCTGGTCCGGATCTGTGTCAAGTTCTTGTCCGGCACCCGGTAGGTTAACAGCCTTCGCAACGGGGAGATTGCAGATGAGCACAGAAGCTTTGATCTCAAACCCCATCAAATCTTTAAACCCAGGAGAGGTGGAGGGACGTCCCTACTCTGACCCTACACTCCCAGATCCTTCCTTTCTTACTACAGGGCTCTCATTTATGGCTGAACCTCTAAGTGAATGGTCAGAGTGATGCTATCACCACTCTCTGCCAAATATTGCCTGCCTCTTGGTAAGGCCATTTTTATGTCTTCCCTCCCATGACAGAACAGTGCTGCTCGTTCATTCATCCATGAACCCAGGCGCTTTAGAAAAACAGGCCTGCGGTGTGTATCTTGGCGTCGCTTCCATTGGCGCAGCAGGTGACGTAGCACCGGGTCCCGGAGCCCCCAACGCATCCACGGGACCCTGATCATTTCTGTATTTCACAGTTCAAAGTTTCAGAGTTTTTATTATAATGCTTTGGAACTCAAAGAGGTCCACATAAAATACACACAAAAGATTATAGAAACAATTCACATGGTACACAATATACAGAATTGTAAAATACACCAAAATGTCATTCAGCGCTTTGATAAGATGCTCCGCAGACAAGTAAAGCGCAAATGCGCAGTCCAATCAATGAAAAATAATTCTTCAAGAATACGGAAAGCTATCCAAGCGTAAAAAATGTAGCAAGGAAATAGTGCAAAAATATTTTACAGTATAACACAAATACAGTGCTTCTATATAATACAGTGCAATCAGCTTTAGAGAACAATAAATATACTGTAAATATATCTATGCTGTGTGTTACGATGTGTCTGGTATGCCATGTTAACGTCATGTTATTGACACCAGGGCAATTCACCATAGGCCCATGACCTACAGTTGGTACATTCCCGGACCACCCCCACTGTATATGGTTTGCCCCAAGTCCCTGAAGGGGACATTAGAATGTTGGTGACAGGGAGCATTGATGGAGAGAGGAGTGAGGAATAGAGGAATGAAAACTCACCTTCGTGTTGGTTTCACTTCGTATCACTGGCGACGATCTGCGTAAGGGGGCAGATGTACCTTACTCCTCCCCTTCTGAATTACTCCATCAGCTGTTTCTGTGGTGTCGCATCTGGTGGTTATCTGCCTTGCCATTCAACTGGGACAGGCGAAATTTCTGAGAACTGATCTGCACTCGTTTTACAGTGGCGGTGGCGTGTGGTAAAGCTCATGCTCTGGAAACAGTAATTCTGCCTGGAAAACTTCTATCTACGAATGGGCTGGCAGTCTTCTGGCCACCGAGCTTCGTAATCTACTGTGGGGCGCCTGGTCTTGTCATCCGGTCGTCAACCTGTCAGGAGTACCCTGGTGTCGGGGATATCCTGATTGTGTAGCGTCTATCATCTCATCACGACTTGTTAGAGACCATCCGAGTCCCGTTCCTGGCAGTGGATTTCGGGGCAATCGTCTCGTCAGAACTGTGTTCCCGTTTCCTGGCAGTGGTTCATGCGCAGAAGCAGTCTGGAGACACTTCTTCCGTCAAGTGCCGTTGCCGAGTTACCTCAAGAAGCTTCCAGCCGACGTTTGCCTGTGAGTTTGGAGGCTGCCCTGGGTCCTAACGCCGGTAAGGTGGTTCGTCAGTTTTCGGAGGCACGCACTCCATGGCGTGCCTGAGGCATCCTTCGGTGACACGCACACCCTATTACACCTCATATCAGTAAAGACAGTGTGTTTAGTTGCGGAGACACGCACTCCTGTGTGTGTCTACTTAAATCTGCGGTGACGCGCACACCTCAGTACACGTCAAGGCCCTTCTTGCTCTTGCATGTAACCTTTTATTCTGAAGGGGTAACTTCTCTAGGGGTGGTTTCAAGGGGTACATTTAACCGCAAGGGAACTGGAACAGTGCGTTCACCTCGCTCGGGGAGCTCTTGTATTTCCTGCGTGTCAGCATTTCGGTGACACGCACACCGCTGATTATCTACACAACTTTTAAACAATCGTTCCTCAGAACCATACTACGTACACGTTTCATCTTTCGGGGAAATTTGTAATTTGCTTGTGGCGTGCCAGAGACCGGTGGCACGCACACCTCCAGCTGTGATACACCACTATTAGCCATCTGTTAAGTGTAGCTCACAGTCTTGGTGTTTCCATTATATAGTGATATTTCAGCAAGCTTCACAAATTCAGCCATTTTCATGCTTGGTGGTCCCATTGTTGCTTTAGTGGGATTATATTGGTGCCATTTTGCCAAACATCATATGCACTTAGGGCCGTTGCTGCTTAGTAATTGATGGGGTGGCTGTTAGGCATTATTCATTAAGTGCCTTTAGATTTTGTTGGACCCGGCCTCGTGGCGTGGTCCTTAACCCCCTGGATTGTGCCCGTTCCCCGCCCCGGCCGTCACGGGCCACCCGTCTGAACTGCACCAAGGCCCTTCACCCGGAGCTGCACGTGGACGCATACTCCTCGTGGCTCCGCCATCTTGTTGGCATCCACGTCACACCGTGCACCAGCCGGCGCGACCCCGCTCAACCCGGCCTCGACCCCAGCGAAGCCCCGACATCGAGGCACCACGAACTAGCCAGGGGGTGCCGCAGGAACCATTCATCGCCCCCGGCGGAGGACAGTATCGATGGGACCCCCAACTGTCCTCCCCTCTCGAGGTGTGATCGCCCTGCAACCCCCATGGGCCTGGCGCCTCTCCTGCTGGGCGTCTGGCCACCTCCACCCGGCCACTCCGCCCCCTCGGGCGCATAGGTCCGGACATCAAAGGGCTCCAGACCTATATCTGGGGCGACCCCACCACAGCTCGGCAGTTGTATCCCGGAGTCGAGAGCCCTGCTGATTGAATCGCGGCTGACCCTACGGAGAAGAACTCTTGTCGGAACCATCACGAGCCCTGCTGACTGCGTCGCGGCTCCTTCCTGTGAACCCTTTCTGAACCACCTGGAACATCGGAGCCCTGCTGACGCCGTCGCGGCCCAACCTCGCTGAAACCTCCCTCGGAGCCCTGCTGACGACGTCGCGGCTCGAGCTGAGCAGAAACCATCTTGAGAGCCCTGCTGATTGGATCGCGGCTCTCCACGAACTGTACGCCAGAGCCCTGCTGACGCCGTCGCGGCTCGACCCCTCCGAGATCCGGAGGTCCTCCAGCTTGAGGATAAGAACTGGGCCCCAGGTACCCTCGTACCGCATTCCTGCCAAAGACTGTCCCGCTACCCCGACCCTTCCAAAGAGACACTGAGACTTTTGGTGGATCCCTCGATCCCTTCGTGTAAATATTGACCTCGTAACCTTTTTATTGCTGATAAAGAATTGCTTGTCACAAGACAACCTCCTTGAGTCCTGTGTGGTGGTGTTACTGTGCTAGGACGTGATAGGAGAAGGATCTCTCAGGAGACTTCTCGGCAGCGCTCGGCTACTTCGTGCAGTGTGAGGGCCCCCCCTTGGTGGTCGCACCGACTCCTCGGGGTCCGCCTTCCAACATTTGGTGGCCAGCGACGGGATCCGAGCCGAACGCAGTACGTACCAGCCAGTACCCACTAGCTACCCATCCAAACGAACAGCATCATGAGCAGCCAGGAAAACAACGCGACAATGGAGTTCCAGCCCGAACGGCTGGAAGAATATACGCACAAAGAATTGAAACAGTTCTGCAAAGACAAAGGCATTGCAACCACCAGCCTAGGTACCAAAGAGGAGATGCAGAAAGCTCTGAGGGCATGGTTGGAGGCCGGGGCAGGCCCCTCCCAGGAAGAAGGGCCCTTGCCCCTGACTGAGACCGCAGCAACCGCACGGACTCCGGCAACCGGAGGAAGAAAGAGCCTAGAAACCGGCCTCTCCGAAGAAGAAATACGAGAGCGGGAAAAGGTCCGGAGCCACGAGCTAGAGCTCGCCCGACTGCGGCTGGACGGTGAACTCCAGCTGGCAGAAAAGAAACTGGCCCTAGAGCAGCTGCGCCTTCAAGAAGAGATAGAGGAGAAGAGACGACACCGGGAGTTGGAGGAAAAGAAACTAACTCTTGAGCACGAGCGCAGTCTCAAGGAGCTCGAGATCAAGGCCAAGAACGGAGGGACTGACACCCCCAGTACTAGAGACACTCTACCGCCTTCCGAGGCCAAGGTACATATCCCGAAAGAAGTCGTCAAGGAGTATTACAAGAATGACGACATCCAACAATGGTTCAAGGCCTACGAGGTGGCCATGACCTCTCATCGGGTGCCCCGAAAGGACTGGGGCGCGGGCCTGTGGGGGCGGTTCCTGAGTGAGGGGCGGGACACGCTGCTCCAGCTACCGGAGGAGGTGATGACCTCCTACGATCACATGAAGGAGGCCCTGCTCACCCGCTACGGACTAACAGCGGAAATGTACCGCCAGCGGTTCAGAGACTGCAAGAAAATCCCGGGTACCACATGGGTGGAATATGTGGACTTTTTCAGTCGGGCCCTAGAAGGGTGGATCAAAGGGAGCAAAGTAACCACCTACGGGCAGCTGGTCGACCTCATCGTGTGGGAACACCTTTCCAACAATTGCTTCGTGGAACTGAGACAGCACCTCCTCGACAGCAAAATGACCGACCCGCGAAAACTTGCCGTCGAGGCCGATCGATGGGTCAACTCCCGGGTCCCCCGGAACTCAATGGGGGAGTACCAGAGGAACCCCAACGGACCCCCCCGCCAGCGCGGTGGGGGGGAGGGCCGAACAGGAACCGAGACCCTCCCGCCGGGGCCCCCAGGAGCCCCCCTCGAGGGCCACCGCAGCCACATCTCTCCCCGAGCCTAGCCCGAAAGGTGGGCCCGGCCCGACCCGGACCACGGCCGCCAGTGACCTGCTACGGCTGCCAACAAACGGGACACTTTGCCAGCGATCCGGCCTGCCCTCTGAACCGAAGAAACGGGGCCGGCGGGCACCCGCCCCGGCAGCTGACAGCCGCCGCCTTGGGGGGAGGAGAAGAGGAAGAGGAGGCCCTCGACCGAGAGAACACTGAGTGGGAGCCGGCAGCCATGTCCCTGGTCTGCCTGGGTAGCCGAGAGATGGTACCCTGCACCCCCATCCCAACCAACACCCAGAAGTACCGGCAGCAGGTCACGGTCAATGGACAACGGGCCGAAGCCCTTCGTGACACAGGCGCCAGTATCACCGCTGTCCGCTGCCACCTGGTGACCCCTGGGCAGATTCTACCGAATGTGCTGTGCCCCGTACGGACGGCCGACAACAGTGAAAGCCTATGCCAGATGGCCCTGGTCCCCTTCGAGTGGGGAGGGGTGACGGGCCTGCTGAAGGTGACAGTGCGCAACGATGCCCCGGTCGACTGCCTCCTGGGGAACGACTTGGAAAGTTCCCCCTGGGCTCAAGTAGAGCGACGAGAGCACCTCCGAATGTTGGGGCTGGCTGATTGGGCCTGCGCCATCACCCGGTCCATGACCGCCCAGGCCCCCCGCTCATCCTCGACCTCCGGGACCGCCCAGCCCGAGGGGCTCACACCCCCTCCCACCAGCAGCGAGGAGGAGGCGGACACCGACCCTGGACCCAGCGAATCCTCCCCCGAAGAGATGGCTTCTCCGAGCGCCCTCCCAGAGCTGACACAATGGCGACACGAAGGGGGCCCCACCCGAGAGCAGTTCCAGCAAGAACAACAGTCCTGTCCCTCTCTCGAAGGGGTCCGACAACAGGCGACCGCGCAAGCCAACGGTGACCAGACCGGCACCCACTGGATCTACTGGACCGAGGGCCTGTTGTACAGTGAACAGAAAGTAGCAGAACTCGGGGCCAGCCGCGTGTTGGTGGTCTCCCTCCGCTTCCGGGAGTTCCTTCTCCACCTGGCCCATGATGTGCCCCTCGCCGGACACTTGGGGCAAGACAAAACGTACAGTCGTCTGGTGACCCACTTCTACTGGCCCCGGATGCGGAGAGATGTGGACAACCACTGCCGGTCCTGCCAGACCTGCCAAGCCAGCGGAAAGACGGGGGGTCGGGTCAAGGCCCCCCTCCAGCCCTTTCCAGCCGTCAGCACCCCGTTCGAACGGGTCGGAATCGATATTGTGGGACCCCTGGACCCCCAAACCGCCCTGGGCCACCGCTTCATCCTGGTCCTCGTGGACCACGCCACCAGGTACCCGGAGGCGGTCCCGCTAAGAACTATAACGGCCCCTGTGGTAGGCCGGGCCTTGATGGGGATCTTCTCCCGAGTGGGATTCCCCAGCGAAGTGGTGAGCGACCGCGGCACGAACTTTATCTCCAGGTACATGCGGTCTCTGTGGCAACAGTGCGGGGTCACATACAAGTTCACGACCCCCTATCACCCTCAGGGGAACGGACTGGTTGAGCGGTTCAACCGAACATTAAAAGGGATGATCCAGGGCCTGGAAGAACCCCTCAGGCGGAAATGGGATGTCCTGCTGCCCTGCCTCCTGTTTGCCTATCGGGAGGTCCCGCAGAAGTCCCTGGGGTTCAGCCCGTTTGAACTATTGTATGGACACCCGGTCCGCGGACCGCTCAGCCTGGTCAAGGAGGGCTGGGAGATGAAGCCCCGAGGAGCCCCTCCTGACGTCTACCGATACCTCCTGACCCTCCGAAACCAGACCCGCAGGTTCCGAGCCATGGCCGAAGCCAACCTCGAGGCCAGCCAGGAGGACATGAAGCGGTGGTACGATCGCAACACCTCTACTATAGAATTCGAGCCAGGACAGAAAGTATGGGTCATGGCCCCGGTCGAACCCGGCGCCCTCCAGGACAAGTGGACCGGGCCCTTCAAGGTGGTGGAGAAGAAAAGTCCCGTCACCTACCTGGTCGATCTGGAGTCCCCCCGGAACCCCCTCCGGGTCCTACATGCTAACAGGCTAAAACCCCACTTCGCCCGGACCGAACTGAGCCTGCTGCTGGCGACTGACGAAGGGGGCGAAGACGACTCCGAGCCCTTGCCCGACCTCTTGCAATCCGACATTCACGATGGATCGATCGAAGGGGTCCAACTCGCCTCGTCCCTGACCCCGGAACAGCGCAACGACTGCCAGCAATTACTGCGGGACTACGCAGCCCTCTTCTCTCTCACCCCGGGGGTGACCCACTGGTGCGTCCACGATGTCGACACCGGCGAGAGCCCCCCCATACGACACAGAGCCTACCGGGTGCCTGACCGAGTGCGGGCCTGCATCCAGGCCGAAGTAGCGAAGATGCTGGCCCTGGGGGTCATCGAGCCTTCCGACAGCCCGTGGGCCAGCCCTGTCGTCCTGGTGCCCAAGGCCGCAGCTCCCGGTCACCCCCCGGAGTTGCGATTCTGCGTGGACTACCGAGCCCTGAATGCAGTAACCAAGACAGACGCACACCCGATACCCCGGGCCGACGAACTCATCGACCGCCTAGGGGCCGCTCGCTACTTGAGCACGCTGGACCTCACCGCCGGGTACTGGCAAATCCAGCTCACCCCCGGCGCCCAAGAAAGATCCGCCTTTTCGACCCCGGATGGGCATTACCACTTTCGGGTGATGCCCTTCGGAATGAAGAACGCCCCGGCCACCTTCCAAAGACTGGTGAACAAGGTTTTGGCCGGGCTTGAGGCCTTCAGCGCGGCCTACTTAGATGACATTGCCGTGTACAGCAACCACTGGGCCGAGCACCTTCTCCACCTGAAGGCCGTCCTGGCCGCCCTTCAGCGGGCCGGGCTCACAATCAAGGCCAGCAAATGCCAAATCGGCCACGGATCCGTGACCTACCTGGGCCATCAAGTGGGAAGCGGGCAGGTGGCCCCCCTCCAAGCAAAGATAGATGCCATCCAGACCTGGGAACCCCCCACTACCCAGACCGCTGTCCGGGCCTTCCTGGGCCTCACCGGATACTACCGGCGGTTTATCCGGGACTATGGGAGCATTGTTGGCCCCCTCACAGAGTTAACGTCCAAAAAGCAGCCCAAGAGGGTACACTGGACACCCCGCTGCCAAACAGCCTTCGACACCCTAAAGACAGCCATGTGTACTGCTCCGGTGCTGCAGGCCCCGGACTACCAGAAGGAGTTCGTGGTACAGACGGACGCCTCCGAGTATGGGATCGGGGCCGTCCTATCCCAAGCCGACGAAAAGGGGCTCGACCGACCAGTGGCCTTCATCAGCTGACGACTACTGCCCCGAGAGCAACGCTGGAGCACTATTGAGCGTGAGGCCTTCGCGGTGGTGTGGGCCCTACCTCTTTGGCACCCACTTCCGGGTCCAGACCGACCACCGGCCCTTGCAATGGCTAATGCAAATGCGGGGCGAGAACCCCAAGCTGCTGCGGTGGTCCATCTCGCTACAAGGGATGGACTTTGACGTCGAACACCGGCCCGGCAATGACCACGCCAACGCCGACGGCCTGTCCCGCTTCTTCCGCCTTGACGAGGAGAATCCCCAAGGAGATGGGTGACTCTCCATGCCTTCGGCTGGGGGGGACGCCTGTTGGACCCGGCCTCGTGGCGTGGTCCTTAACCCCCTGGATTGTGCCCGTTCCCCGCCCCGGCCGTCACGGGCCACCCGTCTGAACTGCACCAAGGCCCTTCACCCGGAGCTGCACGTGGACGCATACTCCTCGTGGCTCCGCCATCTTGTTGGCATCCACGTCACACCGTGCACCAGCCGGCGCGACCCCGCTCAACCCGGCCTCGACCCCAGCGAAGCCCCGACATCGAGGCACCACGAACTAGCCAGGGGGTGCCGCAGGAACCATTCATCGCCCCCGGCGGAGGACAGTATCGATGGGACCCCCAACTGTCCTCCCCTCTCGAGGTGTGATCGCCCTGCAACCCCCATGGGCCTGGCGCCTCTCCTGCTGGGCGTCTGGCCACCTCCACCCGGCCACTCCGCCCCCTCGGGCGCATAGGTCCGGACATCAAAGGGCTCCAGACCTATATCTGGGGCGACCCCACCACAGCTCGGCAGTTGTATCCCGGAGTCGAGAGCCCTGCTGATTGAATCGCGGCTGACCCTACGGAGAAGAACTCTTGTCGGAACCATCACGAGCCCTGCTGACTGCGTCGCGGCTCCTTCCTGTGAACCCTTTCTGAACCACCTGGAACATCGGAGCCCTGCTGACGCCGTCGCGGCCCAACCTCGCTGAAACCTCCCTCGGAGCCCTGCTGACGACGTCGCGGCTCGAGCTGAGCAGAAACCATCTTGAGAGCCCTGCTGATTGGATCGCGGCTCTCCACGAACTGTACGCCAGAGCCCTGCTGACGCCGTCGCGGCTCGACCCCTCCGAGATCCGGAGGTCCTCCAGCTTGAGGATAAGAACTGGGCCCCAGGTACCCTCGTACCGCATTCCTGCCAAAGACTGTCCCGCTACCCCGACCCTTCCAAAGAGACACTGAGACTTTTGGTGGATCCCTCGATCCCTTCGTGTAAATATTGACCTCGTAACCTTTTTATTGCTGATAAAGAATTGCTTGTCACAAGACAACCTCCTTGAGTCCTGTGTGGTGGTGTTACTGTGCTAGGACGTGATAGGAGAAGGATCTCTCAGGAGACTTCTCGGCAGCGCTCGGCTACTTCGTGCAGTGTGAGGGCCCCCCCTTGGTGGTCGCACCGACTCCTCGGGGTCCGCCTTCCAACAGATTTTAGTTTTGTTCTGTTGGGTATTGTATATACTGCCTTTCTACATCATCCAGGTGCACACCTTGGTCTTGACACAGTGTATTATTTCTCTCACGATGGCAGCCGCAAGCATGCTACAACCGACACCATTCTTGAATGAGATGGGAGAACCTACCATTCCATGGGAAGATTGGGAGAAAGTGTTTGAATCTTACCTAGTGGCAATAGGAGGGGAAAAATTCAGCGCGTTCAGGAAACAGCATATTTTACTACATAATTTGGGTTCAAATGGTAGGAAAATTTTTGAATCACTACCGGAGCCTGAGGGAGAGGAAGAAGATGACGATGCCTATGACACAACGCTGTCTAAATTGCGGAGTCATTTTGAGGACAAAATAAACGTAGTCTTGGAGAGACACAAATTTTTCAGTCGTACACAGGGCAAGCAGGAAAATGTTTCCACGTACGTTGCGGTTCTCAGAGGTTTGAGCAGACTGTGTGCCTTCAATGATCTCAATGATTCGCTGATCAGAGATCAGTTGGTACGTTGTACTAACAGCAAAGAAATACAAAGGAAGTTATTGGAGAAACAACCGGATCTCATAGAAGCTGTTAAAATTGCTAAATCGATCGAGCATACGGCAATCTGTATGAAAGAAATAAATTCGACGGAGTCCAGTGAGCAGGTTTCGGAGATAATTAATGCGGAGGAAGAAGTTGAAGTGTACAAAATCAAACATGATTCGGCAAAGAAGAATGAAAGTTGGCATGGCCAGACGGCGAGCTCGGAGAATGGAAAATTCAAATGCTACCGTTGTGGAAGCAACAACCATTTGGCAAATGATCTCAACTGCCAGGCAAGGCATGCTTGGTGCAGGAAGTGCAACAAGAAAGGGCATGTTGCGAGAGTTTGTGGGTGCTTCCCGAAGACATCGGGGGGAAGCCAAGTCACCACGACGCCTACACAAGTAAAGAAAATAGTACTACAAGTGAAGGAGAATGTGGTTCAAGAGCACCAGAGCTACCCGATATGCGAGGTGACTCTCGATGGCAAAAGAGTGAAGATGTTCGCCGATTCGTGCTCGCCTTTCACACTAGTGAACTTTGCAGATTTTGAAGCTGTCCTACAGAAAGGACATGATAAACTGGATAAAGCAGATATAGCTCCTAGCGGCTATAACAGAGATCCCATACCCATGAAGGGGATGTTTAAGTCGCTCATTTCCTTCAATGGCAGACGTACGGTAGGAAAGGTTTATGTTGTAGAGAACAGGTCGAACCTACTGGGGTGGCAGCATCAAAGGGAGCTAGGGATCAAATTGGACCCGAATAACCCAGAACAGGTAATGGTAATAGATCCCTCAGGTCAGAGTGGGAACATTGCTAGTGAGTTTCCAGAGGTATTTTCTGAGGACTTAGGATTGCTTAAAAACTTCCAGCACAAAATTCAGCTAAAAAAGAATGCCAAACCAGTGATCCACAAAACAAGGCCCATTCCACATCTTATGTGGGAACTGTTGAGAAAGGAACTAGATAGGTTGGAAAAACTTAACATCATTCAGCCGGTGGATTGCTCTGAATGGGTTGCCCCGATTGTGATCGCAAAAAAGGGTCATAATCAGGACATTCGGGTGTGCATTGATCTTCGTGATCTAAACAATAGCATATTAGTGGAAAAACATCCTTTACCCCGCATCCACGAGATGTTAAGCACCATGGGGAAGGCAAGTTACTTCAGCGTCCTGGATCTCTCCATGGCATACCACCAAGTGGAGCTACATCCAGACTCCAAAAAGCTCACTGCATTCACCACACCCATGGGCACCTTCATGTTCTGCCGCATGCCGTTTGGATTGGCCTCTGCGGCAGGGGTCTTTCAAAGAATTATGCAGCATATTTTGAAAGGGGTACCGAAAACGCTTTGTTTCCAAGATGATGTGCTGATATATGGTGCGAGTATGGAAGAGCATGACAATGTGTTAAGACAAGTTCTGTCTAGATTCAGAAATGCAGGGCTTACACTAAAAAGTGAGAAATGTCAGTTTGGGGTGGAATCGGTGGAGTACTTAGGACATTGCATTTCAAAGGAAGGTTTCAAACCCAAACACTGCCTAGTGGAAGCGGTAAGAGACGCACCTGCACCTACAAACAAAGACGAGCTAAGGTAATTTTTAGGGTTGGCCGAGTATATGGCAAAGTATGTAGACCACTTCTCTGATCTAACGGCCAACCTGAGGGACCTCACAAAAAATAACACACAATTTAGGTGGGCAGAGGAACATGAAACATCATTTTCAAGAGTGAAAGGCATTCTGTCTGCTCCATTTTTGTGCAACTTCGAGCATAATCGCAAGACTTTCCTCACAACGGATGCTAGTGGGAAAGGGTTAGGTGCATTTGCGTCAAGGTCACTTACCAAAGCGGAAAAGAACTATTCTGTGGTGGAGAGAGAAGCATTGGCTTGTTTTTGGGGGTGTGAAACATTTCAGATTCTTTCTGTGGGGCATCCAATTTTGCTTGCGTACTGATCATAAACCCTTGATTTTCATGTTTAATCCTAAGAATAGTTCATGTAACACTCCCCGCATAGCAAAGTGGTTGCTAGGCTTGGAAGGTTTCTGCTTCACACTCAAATATGTACCGGGGGTTCAAAATGTGCAGGTGACTTCTTGTCTAGAAGTCCCATTGACAAAGAGGAACATTTTGAAACACATGAATACCCAGTTTTCCAGCTCAATTTAGACACCATCACCACGCAAGAGTGGCTAGAAGGCATGAACTCTGATACCAACATGACGCAGATCATTACTTACACTATACAAGGTTGGCCCGAGTTTTCAGATCAGATTAGTGCAGAGTTAAAAGCATTCTGGGAGATACGGGTGGAGCTTAGTGTGGATCAGGGCATCCTGTTCAGAAACGATAAAATAATTCCACCAGAGCCCATGAGGGGTAAGATAATCGATCTTGTACATGAGGGCCACTTGGGCAGAAGCTTGACGAAGGCAAGGTTACGAGAGAGGTATTGGTTCCCCAGAATGGACTCCTTAGTAGAGGCAAAGGTGAGGAGTTGTACCACATGCTCCAACAGTGACAAATCTAGGGTAACCAGGAAGCCACCTTTGTCACCCATAGCTGTACCGGACAAACCGTGGGAGAAGGTTGCATTAGATATCATTGGTCCCCTCAACTTGAAGGGGGTGGGGAAACCGTTTGCACTGGTTCTAATTGACTTTCACTCCCACTGGACGGTGGTCAAGATGGTCCATCAGATAACAACCATATCTATAATTCAATTTCTGAAGGACACATTTGCACTGTGAGACCGGCCTCGTGGCGTGGGCCCTCCCGACCAGCAAGTCACACTACAAACACGCCGAACCTCGTGGGCACGGCCTTTCGGTTTCCGTGGACCAACATCCCGAGGGCCGAACAGATCCCCAACACGCATGCCCGGCCGAGGGAGAACGACACCCCCCCAAACCAGACCGAGAGGCGCCGACTCTGTCACACCTCTGGTCTCTTCCCCGAGGGAGGTTTCGATCGGCCACCAGGCCCCCGGTGAGCGGGCGCCTCTCCTGCTGGGCGTCTGGAGTCCCTCCCGGACACATCTGAACAGATCAAGGGGCTGAGCGACAGGAAACCCCGACACACCGCCCCCCAGGCACCAGACCCCTCTCCGCGAGGACCCCGGACTTCAAAGAGGAAGGGGGGTATAACAAGGGGTGCTGAAGGGACGAGAGGCAGAGAAGAACTGGACTGACGAGAGCCTGCTGACCTGGTCACGGCTCGATCGCTCACCGAACAGAAGATCGCTATCCGAACTCTGAAACCACCTGAGCCCTGCGGACGCTGTCGCGGCTCCCCGAACTCTGAAACCATCTGAGCCCTGCTGACGCCGTCGCGGCTCCCCGAACCCTGAGACCATCTGAGCCCTGCTGACGCCGTCGCGGCTCCCCGAACTCTGATCCATCTGAGCCCCGCTGACGCCGTTGCGGCTCCCTGAACTAAGACCCTCCAGTGCCTGCTGAGTGACTCGCGGCCCGTTCCTCCAAGAAGATCGGTAGAGATCGCCGAGAGAAGCAACATCCCCTCAGCTCGAGGATTGAGAGCTGGGCGCTGGATAACTCGCAGAGACACTGATTCAAAGACTATCCCGCTACCCCCTTTTCCCTCATCACAAGATCGCTGCCGCTTGTGGCATTTACTTTGGCACCTGCTTACCGGATCATAAAGATCCCTGACAACTACCGATAAAGACTTATTGCCTTATAAACGACCTACTGTGTGGTGTCCCTCTATCCGAAGAGAGAGTAAGCGCAGCGCGTGCGATCCTAGGTGCGAGACCCTGCCACGCAGGGCCTCTCTGCTCTTGCTCGGCCTAATTCTGGGAAAGGTGGGCCCCAGGGTGGACGGGAGCACACTCCGCAGCCTCCCCGGGGAACGCTTTCCAACATTTGGTGGCAGACGACGGGATCCGAGCCAACACCTAGAGATCGTGCAGTAGACGGCTGACGCACTACCGAGAAGAATGGAAGGAGAAACTTCCCTAGGTGCCGCAGGCACCAACCCAAGCATGGCATTTCAAAAAGACCAGTTAGAATCTTATACGCACCGAGAACTGAAACAATTTTGCAAAGACTTTGGAATCGCTACCACCGGACTGAGCACGAAAGAGGACTTCCAGGGGGCATTAAAAACCTGGGTCGAGGCAGAAGCTCCCCGGACACGAACAGAAGGAGAAACCCCCAACGAACCACGAAGCAGCCCGGGGAGGAACGGCGCCCCCGAGGGGGGCCTATCCCCTGAGGAACTAGCGGACCGAGAAAGAGGTTGCAACCACGAACTGGAACTAGCAAAACTAAAAATCGAAGGAGAGATAAAACTGGCTGAGAAAAAACTGGCGGTGGAACAGTTACGCCTGCAAGGAGAACTAGAGGAAAAGAAACGACAGAGAGAACACGAAGAAAAGAAACTCCAACTAGAGCACGAACGTAGCCTAAAAGAAATCGAGCTCCAGGCCAAGAGGGCGGAGGCCCGACCCTCGGAAACCCAACCCATCTCCTCCACCGTGGAACCGAAGGTCCACATCCCCAAGGATGTGGTGAGGGAATTTTATAAGAACGACGACATTCAGCAGTGGTTCAAGGCCTACGAAGTCGCCATGACCTCCCACCGAGTCCCACAGAAATCTGGGGGGCTGGGCTGTGGGGCCGGTTCCTGAGTGAGGGGAGAGATACCCTGCTGGACCTGCCCTCCACGGTAATGAACTCCTACAGTCACATGAAAGAGGCCCTGGTAGCCAGATATGGGCTCACCCCTGAAATGTACCGGCAACGGTTTAGAGACTGCAAAAAGATACCCGGTACCACCTGGGTGGAGTACGTGAACTTTTACAGCCGGGCCTTGGACGGATGGATCAAGGGCAGCAGGGTCTCCACCTTTGAGGAGCTGTTCGACCTAATCGCATGGGAACACTTGGCCGCTAATTGCTTCGTAGAGCTGCGCCAGCACCTCCTGGATAGCAAACTCACAGACCCTCGGAAACTGGCCGTCGAGGCTGACCGGTGGGGGAACACCCGGACCTCCCGGGGGGCCGTGGGAGACTACGGTCGCCACAGTCAGGGACCCCCCCGCCAGAGGGGCGGGGGAAACCAAGGCCGGCCAAGGGAGCTCCCGGGGGGATCCCCACTCAGCCCTCCCAGAGGACAATCTCCAGCTTTTCCCGCTCCACCTCCGGCCAGCACAGGGCCACCCGGGAGGCCGGGGCCCCGAGTGAGGATCACCTGTTTCCGCTGCCAGCAGACCGGACACTATGCCAGTGACCCTCAGTGTCCCCTGTACCAGCGGACCGCCACCACAACCCCGCCGGCTCGACAGATGGCCTCTGTAGCCCTGGGAGAAGAGGTGGAAGACTCCAAAGAATGGGAACCAGCCGCCATGGCCTTGGTCTCCCTAGGGGACCGGGAGATGGTCCCCGGAACGCCCCCTGCCCGCCAACACAAAGAAGTACCGACAGCAGGTAACGGTCAACGGTCACCGCATCGAGGGGCTCCGGGACACGGGGGCGAGTGTCACGGCGGTCCATTGCCACCTGATTTCCGAGGATCAGATCCTGCCTGACGCCTTTTGCCCCGTCATATCAGCAGAAAATTCCGAGAGCCTCTGCCGGATGGCCCTAGTCCCCTTCGAATGGGGGGGAGTCACCGGCAAGTTAAAAGTAGCGGTCCGAACCTCCCAGCCCGTGCACTGTCTCCTGGGCAACGACCTGGAGAACTCCCCGTGGGGACAAGTGGAACGAAGGGCCCACCTCGAGATGATGGGCCTACCCGAGTGGGTATGCGCCACCACGCGCTCGATGACTCTCCGGGCGCCTTCCTCCGAGGGGGGAGAGGCCAGGCCCCTGAGCACCGCCACTATCCCCGAGAGCCAGGATACACCACCAGAGGCCAACGACCCCCTTCTGGATGAACCAACCGCTCCCGGCGAAGAATCCGGGCCTTCCGACCCCGAAGCCCTGACCAAACTCAGGGACTTGACAGAACTGGCCCCGTGGCCCTGCGAAGGGGGCCCCTCCCGTGAAGAGTTCTGCCAAGAACAATCCACCTGCCCGTCCCTCATTGGGCCCCGACAACAGGCCGAGGCCCAAGCAGCCGGCGACCGGACTGGCACCCACTGGGTATACTGGGAGAACGGACTGCTTTACACTGAACAGAAGTCGGCCGAGTTGGGATCGGCCCGAGTATTAGTCGTACCCCTACGCTTCCGAAATCTTCTCCTGGGCCTGGCCCATGATGTACCCCTGGCCGGACACTTAGGCCAGGATAAGACCTACCAGCGACTCGTCACCCACTTCTATTGGCCCAAGATGCGAGCACATGTGGAGGCCCACTGCAAGTCCTGCCCCACGTGCCAGGCCAGCGGAAAGAGTGGGGGCAAGCGCAAGGCTCCGCTCCAACCCTTCCCCGTTGTCAGTACCCCGTTTGAGCGGGTAGGAATCGACATTGTCGGACCCCTGGACCCCAAGACCGCCCAGGGCCACCGATTCATCCTCGTCCTGGTGGACCATGCCACCCGTTACCCCGAAGCCATCCCTCTCCGCACCGTGACGGCCCCCGTGGTGGGCCGGGCCTTGATGGGGATCTTCTCCCGCATGGGGTTCCCCCGCGAAGTCGTGAGTGACCGGGGCACAAACTTTATCTCCCGCTATATGACGTCCCTCTGGCAGCAGTGCGGAGTATCGTACAAATTCACCACCCCGTACCACCCCCAAGGAAACGGCCTAGTCGAGCGCTTTAACAAGACATTGAAGGGGATGATCATGGGCCTCGAGGAACCCCTACGCCGGAGGTGGGACGTCCTCCTCCCATGTCTCCTGTTCGCCTACCGGGAGGTTCCCCAAAAATCCCTGGGATTCAGCCCATTCGAACTGTTATACGGACACCCCGTCCGAGGACCCCTGAGCCTGGTCAAAGAGGGGTGGGAAGCGACCCCCCGGGGGACCCCTCCGGACGTGTTCCGTTACATCTTGGCGCTCCGCAACCAGACCCGAAAATTCAGGGAACTCGCAGAAGCAAACCTTGAGGCCAGTCAAGAAGAGATGAAGCGCTGGTATGACCAGAATGCTACGCTGGTCGAGTTTCAGCCGGGCCAACAAGTCTGGGTCATGGCCCCGGTGAGACCCTGCGCTCTCCAAGATAAATGGACTGGGCCCTACAAGGTGATCGAGCGGAAGAGCCAAGTCACCTATCTCATCGATGTGCAGTCCCCGCGGAACCCCCTCCGGGTTCTCCACGTGAACCGCCTCAAGCCTCACTTTGTACGGACCGAATTAAGTCTACTCCTAGCCACCGACGATGGGGCCGAAGAAGACACCGAGCCCCTCCCAGACCCCCTGGGCGCGAAGGAAACCGATGGATCCGTGGAAGGAGTGAGACTGTCGACCGCCCTCACAGCCCAACAGACTGACGACTGCCGCCAGCTACTAGGGCAGTTCGCGGATCTCTTCTCCCTGACCCCTGTGGTCACCAGCTGGAGTGTCCACCACGTGGACACCGGAGACAGCCCGCCCGTGAGACATCGGGCCTACCGGGTCCCTGATCGGGTCCGGACCTGCATCCAGACCGAGGTAGCAAAGATGTTAGACCTCGGGGTGATTGAACCCTCCGACAGCCCTTGGGCCAGCCCGGTAGTCCTGGTTCCGAAAGCGACTACCCCGGGTGTTGCCCCCGAGCTGAGATTCTGCGTGGACTACCGAGGCCTCAATCCGGTCACCCGAGCAGACGCTCATCCTATCCCCCGTGCCGACGAACTCATTGACCGCCTTGGGGCCGCCTGCTACCTCAGCACCTTCGACCTGACCAGTGGGTACTGGCAGATTGCCCTCACCGAGGGAGCCAAGGAGCGCTCCGCCTTCTCCACTCCAGATGGGCACTACCGCTTTAGAGTGATGCCGTTCGGAATGAAAAATGCCCTGGCCACCTTCCAGCGGCTGGTGAACAGGGTCCTGGCCGGACTATAGGGGTTCAGCGCGGCATACCTTGACGACATAGCAGTCTTCAGCTCCCAATGGACCGAGCACCTCCAGCACCTCCGTCAAGTCCTGCTGGCTCTGCGCCGGGCCGGCCTCACCATCAAAGCTAGCAAATGTCAGATTGGGCACGGCTCCGTAACTTATCTGGGGCACCAGGTGGGGAGTGGGCAGGTCACCCCCCTCCAGCCGAAGATCGACGCCATCTTGTCTTGGGAACCCCCTACAACCCAAACGGAAGTCCGAGCCTTCCTGGGCCTCACCGGCTACTACCGTAGGTTCATTAAAAACTATGGCAGCATCGCCGGCCCTCTCACAGAACTAACCTCCAAGAAACACCCCAAGAAAATACACTGGACTCCCGCCTGCCGGAAGGCGTTCGACACCCTAAAGGCCGCAATGTGCGCGGCTCCGGTACTCAAAGCACCCGACTACACCCAGGAGTTTGTGGTCCAGACGGACGCCTCGGAGCACGGCATCGGGGCAGTCCTCTCGCAATATGACGACAAAGGCATAGGTCAGCCCATCGCCTTCATCAGCCGAAGGTTGCTGCCCCGGGAACAGCAGTGGAGCACAATTGAATGAGAGACGTTCGCCGTAGTCTGGGCCCTCAAAAAGCTACGGCCCTACCTGTTCGGAACACACTTCCGAGTGCAAACGGATCATCGACCCCTGCGGTGGTTGATGCAGATGCGAGGGGAAAACCCAAAGCTGCTACGCTGGTCCATCTCTCTCCAGGGGATGGATTTCACTGTGGAACATCGCCCCGGGACTGACCACGCCAACGCGGACGGCCTGTCCCGATTCTTCCGCTTCAGCGAGGAGAACTCCCAAGTAGATGGGTAGTTCTCCCCGCCTTTCAGCTGGGGGGGGCACGTGTGAGACCGGCCTCGTGGCGTGGGCCCTCCCGACCAGCAAGTCACACTACAAACACGCCGAACCTCGTGGGCACGGCCTTTCGGTTTCCGTGGACCAACATCCCGAGGGCCGAACAGATCCCCAACACGCATGCCCGGCCGAGGGAGAACGACACCCCCCCAAACCAGACCGAGAGGCGCCGACTCTGTCACACCTCTGGTCTCTTCCCCGAGGGAGGTTTCGATCGGCCACCAGGCCCCCGGTGAGCGGGCGCCTCTCCTGCTGGGCGTCTGGAGTCCCTCCCGGACACATCTGAACAGATCAAGGGGCTGAGCGACAGGAAACCCCCGACACACCGCCCCCCAGGCACCAGACCCCTCTCCGCGAGGACCCCGGACTTCAAAGAGGAAGGGGGGTATAACAAGGGGTGCTGAAGGGACGAGAGGCAGAGAAGACCTGGACTGACGAGAGCCTGCTGACCTGGTCACGGCTCGATCGCTCACCGAACAGAAGATCGCTATCCGAACTCTGAAACCACCTGAGCCCTGCGGACGCTGTCGCGGCTCCCCGAACTCTGAAACCATCTGAGCCCTGCTGACGCCGTCGCGGCTCCCCGAACCCTGAGACCATCTGAGCCCTGCTGACGCCGTCGCGGCTCCCCGAACTCTGATCCATCTGAGCCCCGCTGACGCCGTCGCGGCTCCCTGAACTAAGACCCTCCGGTGCCTGCTGAGTGACTCGCGGCCCGTTCCTCCAAGAAGATCGGTAGAGATCGCCGAGAGAAGCAACATCCCCTCAGCTCGAGGATTGAGAGCTGGGCGCCGGATAACTCGCAGAGACACTGATTCAAAGACTATCCCGCTACCCCCTTTTCCCTCATCACAAGATCGCTGCCGCTTGTGGCATTTACTTTGGCACCTGCTTACCGGATCATAAAGATCCCTGACAACTACCGATAAAGACTTATTGCCTTATAAATGGCCTACTGTGTGGTGTCCCTCTATCCGAAGAGAGAGTAAGCGCAGCGCGTGCGATCCTAGGTGCGAGACCCTGCCAGGCAGGGCCTCTCTGCTCTTGCTCGGCCTAATTCTGGGAAAGGTGGGCCCCAGGGTGGACGGGAGCACACTCCGCAGCCTCCCCGGGGAACGCTTTCCAACATTTGGTGGCAGACGACGGGATCCGAGCCAACACCTAGAGATCGTGCAGTAGACGGCTGACGCACTACCGAGAAGAATGGAAGGAGAAACTTCCCTAGGTGCCGCAGGCACCAACCCAAGCACGGCATTTCAAAAAGACCAGTTAGAATCTTATACGCACCGAGAACTGAAACAATTTTGCAAAGACTTTGGAATCGCTACCACCGGACTGAGCACGAAAGAGGACTTCCAGGGGGGAATTAAAAACCTGGGTCGAGGCAGAAGCTCCCCGGACACGAACAGAAGGAGAAACCCCCAACGAACCACGAAGCAGCCCGGGGAGGAACGGCGCCCCCGAGGGGGGCCTATCCCCTGAGGAACTAGCGGACCGAGAAAGAGGTCGCAACCACGAACTGGAACTAGCAAAACTAAAAATCGAAGGAGAGATAAAACTGGCTGAGAAAAAACTGGCGGTGGAACAGTTACGCCTGCAAGGAGAACTAGAGGAAAAGAAACGACAGAGAGAACACGAAGAAAAGAATCTCCAACTAGAGCACGAACGTAGCCTAAAAGAAATCGAGCTCCAGGCCAAGAGGGCGGAGGCCCGACCCTCGGAAACCCAACCCATCTCCTCCACCGTGGAACCGAAGGTCCACATCCCCAAGGATGTGGTGAGGGAATATTATAAGAACGACGACATTCAGCAGTGGTTCAAGGCCTAAGAAGTCGCCATGACCTCCCACCGAGTCCCGCAGAAAGACTGGGGGACTGGGCTGTGGGGCCGGTTCCTGAGTGAGGGGAGAGATACCCTGCTGGACCTGCCCTCCACGGTAATGAACTCCTACAGTCACATGAAAGAGGCCCTGGTAGCCAGATATGGGCTCACCCCTGAAATGTACCGGCAACGGTTTAGAGACTGCAAAAAGATACCCGGTACTACCTGGGTGGAGTACGTGAACTTTTACAGCCGGGCCTTGGACGGATGGATCAAGGGCAGCAGGGTCTCCACCTTTGAGGAGCTGTTCGACCTAATCGCATGGGAACACTTGGCCGCTAATTGCTTCGTAGAGCTGCGCCAGCACCTCCTGGATAGCAAACTCACAGACCCTCGGAAACTGGCCGTCGAGGCTGACCGGTGGGTGAACACCCGGACCTCCCGGGGGCCCGTGGGAGACTATGGTCGCCACAGTCAGGGACCCCCCCGCCAGAGGGGCGGGGGGAACCAAGGCCGGCCAAGGGAGCTCCCGGGGGGATCCCCACTCAGCCCTCCCAGAGGACAATCTCCAGCTTTTCCCGCTCCACCTCCGGCCAGCACAGGGCCACCCGGGAGGCTGGGGCCCCGAGTGAGGATCACCTGTTTCGGCTGCCAGCAGACCGGACACTATGCCAGTGACCCTCAGTGTCCCCTGTACCAGCGGACCGCCACCACAACCCCGCCGGCTCGACAGATGGCCTCTGTAGCCCTGGGAGAAGAGGTGGAAGACTCCGAAGAATGGGAACCAGCCGCCATGGCCTTGGTCTCCCTAGGGGACCGGGAGATGGTCCCCGGAACGCCCCTGCCCGCCAACACGAAGAAGTACCAACAGCAGGTAACGGTCAACGGTCACCGCATCGAGGGGCTCCGGGACACGGGGGCGAGTGTCACGGCGGTCCATTGCCACCTGATTTCAGAGGATCAGATCCTGCCTGACGCCTTTTGCCCCGTCATATCATCAGACAATTCCGAGAGCCTCTGCCGGATGGCCCTAGTCCCCTTCGAATGGGGGGGAGTCACCGGCAAGTTAAAAGTAGCGGTCCGAACCTCCCAGCCCGTGGACTGCCTCCTGGGCAACGACCTGGAGAACTCCCCGTGGGGACAAGTGGAACGAAGGGCCCACCTCGAGATGAAGGGCCTACCCGAGTGGGTATGCGCCACCACGCGCTCGATGACTCTCCGGGCGCCTTCCTCCGAGGGGGGAGAGGCCAGGCCCCTGAGCACCGCCACTATCCCCGAGAGCCAGGATACACCACCAGAGGCCAACGACCCCCTTCTGGACGAACCAACCGCTCCCGGCGAAGAATCCGGGCCTTCCGACCCCGAAGCCCTGACCAAACTCAGGGACTTGACAGAACTGGCCCTGTGGCCCTGCGAAGGGGGCCCCTCCCGTGAAGAGTTCTGCCAAGAACAATCCACCTGCCCGTCCCTCATTGGGCCCCGACAACAGGCCGAGGCACAAGCAGCCTGCGACCGGACTGGCACCCGCTGGGTATACTGGGAGAACGGACTGCTTTACAGCGAACAGAAGTCGGCCGAGTTGGGATCGGCCCGAGTACTAGTCGTACCCCTACGCTTCCGAAATCTTCTCCTGGGCCTGGCCCATGATGTACCCCTGGCCGGACACTTAGGCCAGGATAAGACCTACCAGCGACTCGTCACCCACTTCTATTGGCCCAAGATGCAAGCACATGTGGAGGCCCACTGCAAGTCCTGCCCCACGTGCCAGGCCAGCGGAAAGAGTGGGGGAAAGCGCAAGGCTCCGCTCCAACCCTTCCCCGTTGTCAGTACCCCGTTTGAGCGGGTAGGAATCGACATTGTCGGACCCCTGGACCCCAAGACCGCCCAAGGCCACCGATTCATCCTCGTCCTGGTGGACCATGCCACCCGTTACCCCGAAGCCATCCCTCTCCGCACCGTGACGGCCCCCGTGGTGGGCCGGGCCTTGATGGGGATCTTCTCCCGCATGGGGTTCCCCCGCGAAGTCGTGAGTGACCGGGGCACAAACTTTATCTCCCGCTATATGAGGTCCCTCTGGCAGCAGTGCGGAGTATCGTACAAATTCACCACCCCGTACCACCCCCAAGGAAACGGCCTAGTCGAGCGCTTTAACAAGGCATTGAAGGGGATGATCATGGGCCTCGAGGAACCCCTACGCCGGAGGTGGGACGTCCTCCTCCCATGTCTCCTGTTCGCCTACCGGGGGGTTCCTCAAAAATCCCTGGGATTCAGCCCATTCGAACTGTTATAAGGACACCCCGTCCGAGGACCCCTGAGCCTGGTCAAAGAGGGGTGGGAAGCGACCCCCCGGGGGACCCCTCCGGACGTGTTCCGTTACATCTTGGCGCTCCGCAACCAGACCCGAAAATTCAGGGAACTCGCAGAAGCAAACCTTGAGGCCAGTCAAGAAGAGATGAAGCGCTGGTATGACCAGAATGCTACGCTGGTCGAGTTTCAGCCGGGCCAACAAGTCTGGGTCATGGCCCCGGTGAGACCCTGCGCTCTCCAAGATAAATGGACTGGGCCCTACAAGGTGATCGAGCGGAAGAGCCAAGTCACCTATCTCATCGATGTGCAGTCCCCGCGGAACCCCCTCCGGGTTCTCCACGTGAACCGCCTCAAGCCCCACTTTGTACGGACCGAATTAAGTCTACTCCTAGCCACCGACGATGGGGCCGAAGAAGACACCGAGCCCCTCCCAGACCCCCTGGGGGCGAAGGAAACCGATGGATCCGTGGAAGGAGTGAGACTGTCGACCGCCCTCACAGCCCAACAGACTGACGACTGCCGCCAGCTACTAGGGCAGCTCGCGGATCTCTTCTCCCTGACCCCTGGGGTCACCAGCTGGTGTGTCCACGACGTGGACACCGGAGACAGCCCGCCCGTGAGACATCGGGCCTACCGGGTCCCTGATCGGGTCCGGACCTGCATCCAGACCGAGGTAGCAAAGATGTTAGACCTCGGGGTGATTGAACCCTCCGACAGCCCTTGGGCCAGCCCGGTAGTCCTGGTTCCGAAAGTGTTGGAAGGCGGACCCCGAGGAGTCGGCGAGACCACCAAGGGGGGCCCTCACACCGTATGAAGTAGCCGAGCGCTGCCGAGAAGTCTCCTGCGAGATCCTTCTCCTATCACGTACTAGCACAGTAACACCACCACACAGGACTCAAGGAGGTTGTCTCAAGACAAGCGATTCTTTATCAGCAATAAAAAGGTTACGAGGTCAATATTTACACGAAGGGATCGAGGGATCCACCAAAAGTCTTAGTGTCTCTTTGGAAGGGTAGGGGTAGCGGGACAGTCCTTGGCAGGAGTGCGGTACGAGGGTACCTGGGGCCCAGTTCTTATCCTCAAGCTGGAGGACCTCCGGATCTCAGAGGGGTCGAGCCGCGACGGCGTCAGCAGGGCTCTGGCGGACAGTTCGTGGAGAGCCGCGATCCAATCAGCAGGGCTCTCAAGATGGTTTCTGCTCAGCTCGAGCCGCGACGTCGTCAGCAGGGCTCCGAGGGAGGTTTCAGCGAGGTTGGGCCGCGACAGCGTCAGCAGGGCTCCGATGTTCCAGGTGGCTTCAAAGTGTTCACAAGAAGGAGCCGCGACGCAGTCAGCAGGGCTCGTGATGGTTCCGACAAGAGTTCTTCTCCGTAGGGTCAGCCGCGATTCAATCAGCAGGGCTCTCGACTCCGGGATACAACTGCCGATCTGTGGCGGGGTCGCCCCAGATATAGGTCTGGAGCCCTTTGATGTCCGGACCCAGGCGCCCGGTGGGGGTGGAGAGGCCGGGTGGAGGTGGCCAGACGCCCAGCAGGAGAGGCGCCAGGCCCAAGGGAGTTGCAGGGCGATCACAACTCGAGAGGGGAGGACAGTTGGGGGTCCCATCGATACTGTCCTCCGCCGGGGGCGATGAATGGTTCCTGCGGCACCCCCTGGCCAGTTCGTGGTGCCTCGATGTCGGGGCTTCGCTGGGGTCGAGGCCGGGTTGAGCGGGGTCGCGCTGGCTGGTGCACAGAGTCACGTGGGTGCCAACAAGATGGCGGAGCCACGAGGGGTATGCGACCTCGTGCCACTCAGTAGGAAGGGCCTCGGTGCAGTTCAGAAGGGTGGGCCGTGAAGGCCGGGGCGGGGAACGGGCACAATCCACGGGGGTAAGGACCATGCCACGAGGCCGGGTCCAACAGGCGTCCCCCCCAGCCGAAGGCATGGAGAGTCACCCATCTCCTTGGGGATTCTCCTCGTCAAGGCGGAAGAAGCGGGACAGGCCGTCGGCGTTGGCGTGGTCATTGCCGGGCCGGTGTTCAACGTCAAAGTCCATCCCTTGTAGCGAGATGGACCACCGCAGCAGCTTGGGGTTCTAGCCCCGCATTTGCATTAACCACCGCAGGGGCCGGTGGTCGGTCTGGACCCGTAAGTTGGTACCGAAGAGGTAGGGCCGGCGTTTCTTAAGGGTCCACACCACAGCGAAGGCCTCGCGCTCGATGGTGCTCCATCGTTGCTCCCGGGGCAGTAGCCGTCGGCTGATGAAGGCCACTGGTCGGTCGAGCCCCTTTTCATCGGCCTGGGACAGGACGGCCCCGATCCCATACTCGGAGGCGTCCGTCTGCACCACGAACTCCCTATTGTAGTCAGGGGCCTGTAGCACCGGGGCAGTACACATTGCGGTCTTTAGGGTGTCGAAGGCTGCTTAGCAGCGGGGTGTCCAGTGCACTTTCTTGGGCTGCTTTTTGGATGTTAGCTCTGTGAGGGGGCCAACAATGCTCCCATAATCCCGGATAAACCGCCGGTAGTATCCGGTGAGACCCAGGAAGGCCCGGACAGCGGTCTGGGTAGTGGGGGGTTCCCAGGCCTGGATGGCATCTATTTTCGGTTGAAGAGGGGCCACCTGCCCGCTCCCCACTTGATGGCCCAGGTAGGTCACGGATCCGTGGCCGATCTGGCATTTGCTGGCCTTGATTGTGAGCCCGGCCCGCTGGAGGGCGGCCAGGACGGCTTTAATGTGAAGGAGGTGCTCTTCCCAGTGGTTGCTGTACACGGCAATGTCATCTAGGTAGGCCGCGCTGAAGGCCTCAAGCCCGGCCAAAACCTTGTTCACCAGTCTTTGAAAAGTGGCCGGGGCGTTCTTCATTCCGAAGGGCATCACCCGAAAGTGGTAATGCCCATCCGGGGTCGAAAAGGCGGATCTTTCTTGGGCGCCGGGGGTGAGCTGGATCTGCCAGTACCCGGCGGTGAGGTCCAGCGTGCTCAAGTAGCGAGCGGCCCCTAAGCGGTCAATGAGTTCGTCGGCCCGGGGTATAGGGTGGGCGTCCGTCTTGGTCACTGCATTCAGGGCTCGGTAGTCCACGCAGAATCGCAACTCCGGGGGGTGGCCGGGAGCTGCGGCCTTTGGCACCAGGACAACAGAACTGGCCCACGGGCTGTCGGAGGGTTCGATGACCCCCAGGGCCAGCATCTTCGTTACTTCAGCCTGGATGCATGCCCGCACTCGGTCGGGTACCCGGTAGGCTCTGTGTCGCACGGGGGGGCTCTCCCCGGTGTCGACGTCGTGGACGCACCAGTGGGTCACCCCCGGGGTGAGGGAGAAGAGGGCTGCGTAGTTCTGCAGCAGTTGCTGGCAGTCGTTGCGCTGTTCCGGAGTCAGGGAAGAGGCGAGTTGGACACCCTCGATTGTTCCATCATGGACGTTGGACTGCAAGAGGTCGGGCAGGGGCTCGGAGTCGTCCTCGCCCCCCTCGTCGGTCGCCAGTAGCAGGCTCAGTTCGGTCCGGGCAAAGTGGGGTTTTAGCCTGTTAGCATGTAGGACCCGGAGGGGGTTCCGGGGGGACTCCAGGTCGACCAGGTAGGTGACGGGACTTTTCTTCTCCACTACCTTGAAGGGCCCAGTCCACTTGTCCTGGAGGGCGCCGGGTTCAACTGGGGCCATGACCCATACCTTCTGACCTGGCTCGAATTCTATGGTGGAGGAGTTCCGATCGTACCACCGCTTCATGTCCTCCTGGCTGGCCTCGAGGTTGGCTTCGGCCAGGGCTCGGAACTTGCGGGTCTGGTTTCGGAGGGTCAGGAGGTATCGGTAGACGTCAGGAGGGGTGCCTTGGGGCTTCGTCTCCCAGCTCTCTTTGACCAGGCTGAGCGGTCCGCGGACCGGGTGTCCGTACAATAGTTCAAACGGGCTGAACCCCAGGGACTTCTGCGGGACCTCCCGATAGGCAAACAGGAGGCACGGCAGCAGGACATCCCATCTCCGCCTGAGGGGCTCTTCTAGGCCCTGGATCATTCCTGTTAGAAATGGGATTTCTGGTTGGCTAGGGCTTGCGCCAAAGCCAGACAGAAACCACCACTCTAGTCAGGGCTGGGGAGTTACACGCCAAAGATAACCCCTGCTCACCCCCTTGGTAGCTTGGCACGAGCAGTCAGGCTTATCCCTGAGGCGATGTGTAAAGCGTTTGCGCGCGCACCCAGCAACAACACCCAAGGCCCACCACAAAGGAAACTCCACACAAGGTATTCTATAAAAATAGCCTTTGTATTATACACAACACATTAGATAAAAACACACACTCTACAATGTGCCAACAGGCACGGGCAGAATTTATAAGGGATTATATATACAGGGGACAGGGCCACATGGACCACTGTCAGGAATTAGCACTCTTAGAACATAGCACTTAGAACATAGGAAATAAAATTACTGTTGCACAAAATTACACCTAGCACACAACCAGTCACTACTGGTATCAGGTAAGTACCACCTACGCAACCCTAACCACCTTAGGAAAATATTGCGCAGGGAATCAGGACCTCACTGGCACTACCTGTACTAGGGAGAAAACAACCACCTAAGTATCACAATACCTGTAGGGGTAAAACGCACATTACACTTGATGCATCACATTCAGAGGTGTAAAACAAGGGAAACACATGATGCATAAAATACATTCAGCGTTGTAAAGCAAAGCACATGACGCATAAACACATTCAGAGGTGCAGGGAAGGAAACAATAACGTGAAAACTCACATTAGCCACTATCTGTGGCAGTCCCTAGGCCACCTGGCCTTGTTGGGGCTCTGGACGCCCTGTCCAGCAGAGTCAGGGCGCGCCTGCGCAGGCTGCGCAAACCAGCGCGCACAAAGCACAACCTACACGTAGCAGTTGCCCACTAAGTGCTGGGCAACTGGAGAAATGCTGGGGCCAACGTTGGAGCCTCCCAGGGCTCTGAAACAACTGAAATGCCCCCTGAGCCTCGTGGGCTCTGCACAGCAGGAACTGCCCCCTAGAGCCCTCTAGGCTCGAGAAATAATGGGGGCAAGGTGGGAGTGGCCCGCTGCCATCTGGGGCCACTCAATCGCACAAGAAATGCCCCCGTTCGTTGGAGCGTCTAGCGCTCTAATTACTCATGCCCCCTGAGCCTTGCAGGCTCTAAACCAATGTTGGGGCCAATGGTGGAGCGGCCCGCTGCCTTCCGGGGCCGCTCTTCTCCACGACACAACTGCCCTCGACCGTTGCAGTCTCTCTGACCCCTAAGACAAAGTGCCCCCGTTCGTTGGAGCCTTCATGGCTCTCTAGACAAATATGTGTCCCGCTCACGGGGGTGGATACAATGCGGCCGTTGGAGCGCACCAGCGCTCTGTGACTGTCCCGGCTGCTCCGGCCCCCTCCCGGCAAGAGCCCCACTGGAGCGCACTCGCTCCGAGCACTACACGGTCGTCCCCACTTACCGGGACTCCGGCGGCGCTCCTGGACCTGTCGCGGGGCTCTCCTCTTCTTCGGTAGGCGGGGTGAGCTCCCGCCGAACCCACGGCTCCGCTTCTCTTCCTGCTTCGTGGGCCGGAGCGCGGGGTAGGCTCCCGACGGCTTCCGGCTTGAGGCGAGGCCCCGCCCACGTCTCGATGGAGGTCGCCTGACTTCCTGTGTGCCCAAGGGCCGCGGCGGTGACTTTCTTCGTCTCCAAAAACGGCACAGATGCAGGGTGGGCACCTGCTAACGAGTGGCAATGTCCCTGGCAGGGTGGGCACCTGCCAGGAGGCTTTAAGATCCACGAAGCTGGGGCAAATGCCGGGTGGGCACCGGCTTTCAAGAATAAAGCGCTCCTAGCGCTATGACGCCAGTGAAAGCGCTCCCAGGCGCTTCGGGGCCCACATAAAGCGCTCCTAGCGCTATAAGGCAACTGAAAGCGCTCCCAGGCGCTTCGGGGAGCAGGAAAGCGCTTGCAGGCGCTTAGGGGAACACATCCAGCGCTCCCAGCGCTATGAGGGAAAGAAAAGCACTTCCTGGTGTTTTTTTAGGGGGGCAATAAAGCGCTCCCAGCGCTTTAAGCAGGATCCAAGCAAAGTTCTTCCCTGCATGCAGCAGGGCAGGGGTGGGGGGCAAGGCTGGACCCAGAGCCAGCTCACTGGGCCTCCAGGCAGGGAGGTAGTCCAAGTGGCGGTCCTCTGGTCCAGCAGCAGCCCCCCTCAGGTAAGATCCTGGCAGAGAACAGTTTCTGTGGGGACACAGCCCCATTTTTATACAGGCAAACCCTTTGTTCTGGGTTCAGGGTGAGGGGGAAAACCAGTCGCAGCTGGTTGGGGAGCACCCTTGATGTGCTCAGCCCCTCACTCTATTCACTGGCAGGGCTAGGGTCGTCAGTCGCACCACAGGGGGCGGGGCCAGCATTGTGTGTGGAAAACCCTGTCCTATTCAGGACCCAGGTGTACTCCTCCCACCCATCTAGCTGCTGATCTCCCCATTCACCACTGGGTGACTCATCCTGACTCTGGGGAATCCCTAGCCCGTCACATGACACGACCAGCCAATCACGCGACAGACACACTGCACACAGAAGTGCCCACTTCTAGAAGTGGCAATTCCACACTAGGTACATGCACGCCGCACACATCATCGCGCAGCATTCACTCCCACGAGTCCGCACATACCAAACTCGGGCCTGCACACCCCACGCATCAGGAACTACTAGGGACACATACACTCCCCATGCATTCCTATGGGAGGGCAGGCCTATCTCACCACATGCACTCAGAGCACGCACGCACTTTACCCTGGGACACAGGGAAAGTGCGCAGAGACCAAACAATTACCACACCAAGTCATCAGTAAAAAGCAAAAAAAGTTCAGGGGTGAACCTGCCAGAAGGGCCAAGTCCAACACAACCCCCTTCCAGCCAAAACGCAGGGCAGACCAATCACCACCGTGATGGACTTCCCTGCTTGGGGCGATAGAACACGGACGCGGGCCCGCAACTGCAGGGACACCCTCCGGTTCTACGCCACGGTGAACCTATGGAATTCTTTGTAACACCACTGTCTGGACCAACTGGGCTACCCCACTGGTACTCCCAAGCTGTCCGCGGCCAAGACCAGGCCCTAGGCCACCCAGGTGCCACCGGTCCTTGCCTAACCACAGAGTGGGGGGTAGTAACCCCTGGCACATAGTGGCCATTCTCCACTCTTCCTCTCTGAAAGACAGGACTAGACTGCCACTGGTTCTCCAGCCTAGGGTCTACACCCTCAGGCGGACCAGGAGTCTCAGGGAAAGCTCTCCTCCCCCTACCTCTTCTCCTAGGGTTCCTCCTCCTCTGGCGAGGGGTACACCTAGAACGCCATTCCAACCCAGGGTTTAACCCCTCAGGTTGTACCGGGGGCAGAGGTGGGCTCTCCCACCCTCTGCACCCCCTTCCAGAACCCTGCTCCCTACCAACTGGGGCGGTACCTCTGGAAGAAGAACTGGTCGGGACGCTGATTACAGACGTCCCACCCTTCAGGTCAGGCTGATCCTGAACCTGGCCTCCCAACCTCCGGCCTAGAACCTTTGGTGGAATAATTGCCTGGCACGCCAGGACTTCTGGGGATTTCCACTCCATCCCCCTGAGGCTATCAAAGGACACATATGTCGAGCGACTGTCTGTCTGGCGCTGATCTCCCGTCCCCTGTCCACCTGACAGTGCGCGGAGATCCCCCAGAACAGAAGTGGTGCCACCCTGGTCACTACACGGGATCCTAGCCCAACTGGGTAGTCCCTGACCCACAGGCTCTTCCACTGGGAAACTCATCCCCCAATCACTCCTCACACTGGACTCCTGTACCCTCCCTACCGGAGCGGTACTGCCAGACTCTAGAACCACAGGAGCCCTGGTTACAGGTGCTCCAGGTCCTCTACTCACCAGGAGATCTTCCTCAAATGGGCTAACAGGACAGCCTAGGTCCCCAACTTGGTGTTCCCTCATGGAACCATCCAAGTCCTGAGGCAGGGTTTCGTACGTCCGGGGACCCTCGGTCACCCTCTCACTCCTGCTCCACTGAGCCAGGCAGTGAGCCCCTACACCCTCCTCGCTATCCTGGGACCTAGCTGGGCTACACTGAGCCTCTTCCACCACGCTGGGCTGGAAGATACCTGACCCACTACTTTTGGAGTCACTCCCTAATGACTCTAGAGAACCTCTAGCCCTTTCCCAGCGCTCTGCTTCATCTCCAAGCTCAAATGGGGCAGACACCCCACACCCCAACAGGTGTTGGCGCAACCCCGGTGCACAACAATTGAGCAGGTGTTCTCTGAGAATCAGATCACACAGTTTATCATAATCAGATTCTGCGGGAACTCTTATCCAATCAAACAGTGCATCCTCACATTCATCCACAAACTCCTCCCAAGACTGGTGAGACAGTTTCCTACTGCCCCTGAATTTCAACCTTAACTACTCCTCCTCCTGGGGAACAGGTACCAGACTGGGGGGACTGGGATTTCCTACACTGGAATCTACATCGCTACTACCACTGGACTCCACCTTCCCTGGGGAGTCCAGAAAATTAAAACTGCGCGCAGGGGATAGTCTACCCTCCAGAGCTACTTTGCCTCTGGTGGAGGCCCTCTCAGCCTCCTCTACCCTCTCCCGCGCCAAGACCCACTCAGTCTCTCGCTGTTGCTTCCTGGCCTCCAGCTGCGCCATAGCCTGAGCATGCTCTAACCTGAACTTCTCTAACGCCAGCTGGTGCTCCCTTTCTTTCCTCCTATCTTCCCACTCCTCTGGGGACAGGGAAAGGGATGAGGCGCTGCCTCCTAGGCTGGACCCAGCAAGGGACGCCCTACCTATGGGGTCCTCACTCTCTACTGGCGTCCAGGTATTGTCATCCTCTACCTCCTCTTCTGACTCTTCAGGGCTCCCCACAGACCCACCACCCTCCAGGTGTGAGGCCTGGGCCCTTTCCGTACTGCGCTCAAGATCCCTTTGCCTCTTAACCCACTGGATCATGTGGCCCCTAAGTTCACACATAGTGTCTGACTCTCTCACCCCTATGCCTCTCTCTCTACAGAACCTTCCCAACTCCTGCATACTGTAATAAATTAGATCACTGAGATCAAAAGCAGGCTCCATTCTGGCAGACGTTCTAGAGAAAAGATCACACAGGGAACCTAGGGGTCTGCGTTTAACAGGAGCACACAATTCACAAAAAGATTCAGCAAGCTCTCTATCCCAGAGAACTCACACTCACTTGCCTACTGCCACACACCACTCATCCACAACCAACCCTCCCCTCGGACTGGTAAGGCAGTTTCTACCACCCCTGATTCCTCAACCTGACCACCACGTGACACAGGTACCAACTCTGGGCGCAGGGCGGGGGACAAATGTACTGGACACTATTACGCTGCCACCACTGGATCCCACCCTCTGGTGAATCCAGAAACACAATGCACTAAGGGGGATGATCTACCCTCCCGAGCTAGGGAGACCTAACTCACAGTGCACAAAACCACATTTCCAAAGAAATGACAATTAAAAACAAACTTAGAACAATAATCCCTATACCATGTGATTTATCTAAATGCAGAGTTTTGTAGTGCGGCCAGTTGCTGCTGCGGTACAGCGCAAACGCAAGTCCAAATCCCACCGCTGATCACCAATGTTAGAAATGGGATTTCTGGTTGGCTAGGGCTTGCGCCAAAGCCAGACAGAAACCACCACTCTAGTCAGGGCTGGGGAGTTACACGCCAAAGATAACCCCTGCTCACCCCCTTGGTAGCTTGGCACGAGCAGTCAGGCTTATCCCTGAGGCGATGTGTAAAGCGTTTGCGCGCACCCAGCAACAACACCCAAGGCCCACCACAAAGGAAACTCCACACAAGGTATTCTATAAAAATAGCCTTTGTATTATACACAACACATTAGATAAAAACACACACTCTACAATGTGCCAACAGGCACGGGCAGAATTTACAAGGGATTATATATACAGGGGACAGGGCCACATGGACCGCTGTCAGGAATTAGCACTCTTAGAACATAGCACTTAGAACATAGGAAATAAAATTACTGTTGCACAAAATTACACCTAGCACACAACCAGTCACTACTGGTATCAGGTAAGTACCACCTACGCAACCCTAACCACCTTAGGAAAATATTGCGCAGGGAATCAGGACCTCACTGGCACTACCTGTACTAGGGAGAAAACAACCACCTAAGTATCACAATACCTGTAGGGGTAAAACGCACATTACACCTGATGCATCACATTCAGAGGTGTAAAACAAGGGAAACACATGATGCATAAAATACATTCAGCGGTGTAAAGCAAAGCACATGACGCATAAACACATTCAGAGGTGCAGGGAAGGAAACAATAACGTGAAAACTCACATTAGCCACTATCTGTGGCAGTCCCTAGGCCACCTGGCCTTGTTGGGGCTCTGGACGCCCTGTCCAGCAGAGTCAGGGCGCGCCTGTGCAGGCTGCGCAAACCAGCGCGCACAAAGCACAACCTACACGTAGCAGTTGCCCACTAAGTGCTGGGCAACTGGAGAAATGCTGGGGCCAACGTTGGAGCCTCCCAGGGCTCTGAAACAACTGAAATGCCCCCTGAGCCTCGTGGGCTCTGCACAGCAGGAACTGCCCCCTAGAGCCCTCTAGGCTCGAGAAATAATGGGGGCAAGGTGGGAGTGGCCCGCTGCCATCTGGGGCCACTCAATCGCACAAGAAATGCCCCCGTTCGTTGGAGCGTCTAGCACTCTAATTACTCATGCCCCCTGAGCCTTGCAGGCTCTAAACCAATGTTGGGGCCAATGGTGGAGCGGCCCGCTGCCTTCCGGGGCCGCTCTTCTCCACGACACAACTGCCCTCGACCGTTGCAGTCTCTCTGACCCCTAAGACAAAGTGCCCCCGTTCGTTGGAGCCTTCATGGCTCTCTAGACAAATATGTGTCCCGCTCACGGGGGTGGATACAATGCGGCCGTTGGAGCGCACCAGCGCTCTGTGACTGTCCCGGCTGCTCCGGCCCCCTCCCGGCAAGAGCCCCACTGGAGCGCACTCGCTCCGAGCACTACACGGTCATCCCCACTTACCGGGACTCCGGCGGCGCTCCTGGACCTGTCGCGGGGCTCTCCTCTTCTTCGGTAGGCGGGGTGAGCTCCCGCCGAACCCACGGCTCCGCTTCTCTTCCTGCTTCGTGGGCCGGAGCGCGGGGTAGGCTCCCGACGGCTTCCGGCTTGAGGCGAGGCCCCGCCCACGTCTCGATGGAGGTCGCCTGACTTCCTGTGTGCCCAAGGGCCGCGGCGGTGACTTTCTTCGTCTCCAAAAACGGCACAGATGCAGGGTGGGCACCTGCTAACGAGTGGCAATGTCCCTGGCAGGGTGGGCACCTGCCAGGAGGCTTTAAGATCCACGAAGCTGGGGCAAATGCCGGGTGGGCACCGGCTTTCAAGAATAAAGCGCTCCTAGCGCTATGACGCCAGTGAAAGCGCTCCCAGGCGCTTCGGGGCCCACATAAAGCGCTCCTAGCGCTATAAGGCAACTGAAAGCGCTCCCAGGCGCTTCGGGGAGCAGGAAAGCGCTTGCAGGCGCTTAGGGGAACACATCCAGCGCTCCCAGCGCTATGAGGGAAAGAAAAGCACTTCCTGGTGTTTTTAGGGGGGCAATAAAGCGCTCCCAGCGCTTTAAGCAGGATCCAAGCAAAGTTCTTCCCTGCATGCAGCAGGGCAGGGGTGGGGGGCAAGGCTGGACCCAGAGCCAGCTCACTGGGCCTCCAGGCAGGGAGGTAGTCCAAGTGGCGGTCCTCTGGTCCAGCAGCAGCAGCAGCCCCCCTCAGGTAAGATCCTGGCAGAGAACAGTTTCTGTGGGGACACAGCCCCATTTTTATACAGGCAAACCCTTTGTTCTGGGTTCAGGGTGAGGGGGAAAACCAGTCGCAGCTGGTTGGGGAGCACCCTTGATGTGCTCAGCCCCTCACTCTATTCACTGGCAGGGCTAGGGTCGTCAGTCGCACCACAGGGAGCGGGGCCAGCATTGTGTGTGGAAAACCCTGTCCTATTCAGGACCCAGGTGTACTCCTCCCACCCATCTAGCTGCTGATCTCCCCATTCACCACTGGGTGACTCATCCTGACTCTGGGGAATCCCTAGCCCGTCACATGACACGACCAGCCAATCACGCGACAGACACACTGCACACAGAAGTGCCCACTTCTAGAAGTGGCACTTCCACACTAGGTACATGCACGCCGCACACATCATCGCGCAGCATTCACTCCCACGAGTCCGCACATACCAAACTCGGGCCTGCACACCCCACGCATCAGGAACTACTAGGGACACATACACTCCCCATGCATTCCTATGGGAGGGCAGGCCTATCTCACCACATGCACTCAGAGCACGCACGCACTTTACCCTGGGACACAGGGAAAGTGCGCAGAGACCAAACAATTACCACACCAAGTCATCAGTAAAAAGCAAAAAAAGTTCAGGGGTGAACCTGCCAGAAGGGCCAAGTCCAACAATTCCCTTTAATGTTCTGTTGAACCGCTCAACCAGTCCGTTCCCCTGAGGGTGATAGGGGGTCGTGAACTTGTATGTGACCCTGCACTGCTGCCACAGGGACCGCATGTATCTGGAAATAAAGTTCGTGCCTCTGTCGCTCACCACTTCGCGGGGAAATCCCACTCGGGAGAAGATCCCCATTAGGGCCCGGCCTACCACGGGGGCCGTTACAGTTCTTAGCGGGACCGCCTCCGGGTACCTGGTGGCGTGGTCCACGAGGACCAGGATGAAGCGGTGGCCCAGGGCGGTCTGGGGGTCCAGGGGCCCCACGATATCGATTCCGACCTGTTCGAACGGGGTGCTGATGGCTGGAAAGGGTTGGAGGGGGGCCTTGACCCGACCCCCCGTCTTCCCGCTGGCTTGGCAGGTCTGGCAGGACCGGCAGTGGTTGTCCACGTCCCTCCGCATCCGAGGCCAGTAGAAGTGGGTCACCAAGCGGCTGTACGTTTTGTCTTGCCCCAAGTGTCCGGCGAGGGGCACATCATGTGCCAGGTTGAGCAGGAACTCCCGGAAGCGGAGGGGGACCACCAACACTCGGCTGGCCCCGAGTTCTGCCACTTTCTGCTCACTGTATAGCAGGCCCTCGGCCCAGTAGACCCAGTGGGTGCCGGTCTGGTCCCCGTTGGTTTGGGCGGACGCTTGTTGGCGGACCCCTTCGAGAGTGGGGCAGGACTGCTGCTCTTGTTGGAACTGCTCCCGGGTGGGGCCCCCTTCGTGTCGCCATTGTGTCAGCTCTGGTAGGGCGCACGGGGAAGCCATCTCTTCGGGGGAGGATTCATTAGGTCCAGGGTCGGTGTCCGCCTCCCCCTCGCTGCTGGCGGGAGGTGGTGCGAGCCCCTCGGGCTGGGCGGCCCCGGAGGCCGAGGATGAGCGGGGGGCCCGGGCGGTCATGGACCGGGTGATGGCACAGGCCCAGTCAGATAGTCCCAGCATTCGGAGGTGCTCTCGTCGCTCTACTTGAGCCCAGGGGGAACTCTCCAAGTTGTTCCCCAGGAGGCAGTCTACGGGGGCGTCGTCGCGTACCGTCACCTTCAGCAGGCCCGTCACCCCTCCCCACTCGAAGGGGACCAGGGCCATCTGGCACAGGCTTTCGCTGTTGTCGGCCGTCCGGACGGGACACAGCACATTCGGTAGGATCTGTTCGGGGTTCACCAGGTGGCAGCGGACAGCGGTGACACTGGCGCCGGTGTCACGAAGGGCTTCGGCCCGTTGTCCATTGACCGTGACCTGCTGCCGGTACTTCTGGGTGTTGCTTGGGATGGGGGTGCAGGGTACCATTTCTCGGCTACCCAGGCAGACCAGGGACATGGCTGCCGGCTCCCATTCAGTGGTCCCTCGGTCGAGGGTCTCCTCTTCCTCTTCTCCTTCTCCCAGGGCGGCAGCCGCCAGCTGTCGGGGCGGGGGCCCGCCGGCCCCGTTTCTTCGGTTCAGGGGGCAGACCGGATCGCTGGCATAGTGTCCGGTTTGTTGGCAGCCGTAGCACGTTACTGGTGGCCGTGGTCCGGATCTGACCGGGGGCGCCCCCCCTTCGGGCTAGGCTCGGGGAGAGTTGTTGCTGCTGTGGCCCTCGAGGGGGACTCCTGGGGGCCCCGGCGGGAGGGTCTCGGTTCCTGTTCGGCCCTCCCCCTCCACCGCGTTGGCGGGGGGGTCCGGTGGGGTTCCTCTGGTACTCCCCCATTGAGTTCCGGGGGACCCGGGAGTTGACCCATCGATCGGCCTCGACGGCGAGTTTTCGCGGGTCGGTCATTTTGCTGTCGAGGAGGTGCTGTCTCAGTTCCACGAAGCAATTGTTGGAGAGATATTCCCACACGATGAGGTCGACCAGCTGCCCGTAGGTGGTTACTTTGCTACCTCTGATCCACCCTTCTAGGGCCCGACTGAAAAAGTCCACATATTCCACCCAGGTGGTGCCCGGGATTTTCTTGCAGTCTCTGAACCGCTGGCGGTACATTTCTGCGGTTAGCCCGTAGCGGGTGAGCAGAGCCTCCTTCATGTGATCGTAGGAGGTCATCACCTCCTCCGGTAGCTGGAGCAGTGTGTCTCGACCCTCACTCAGGAACCGCCCCCACAGGCCCGCGCCCCAGTCTTTTCGGGGCACCCGATGAGAGGTCATGGCCACCTCGTAGGCCTTGAACCATTGTTGGATGTCGTCATTCTTGTAGTACTCCTTGACGACCTCTTTCGGGATATGTACCTTGGTCTCGGCAGGCGGTAGAGTGTCTCTAGTACTGGGGGCGTTGGTCCCTCCGTTCTTGGCCTTGATTTCGAGCTCCTTGAGACTGCACTCGTGCTCAAGGGTCAGTTTCTTTTCCTCCAACTCCCGGTGTCGCCTCTTCTCCTCTATCTCCTCTTGAAGCCGTAGCTGTTCTAGGGCCAGTTTCTTTTCCGCCAGCTGGAGTTCGCCGTCCAGCCGCAGTCGTGCGAGCTCTAGCTCGTGGTTCCGGACCTTCTCCCGCTCTCGTATTTCTTCTTTGGAGAGGCCGGTTTCTAGTCTCTTTCTTCCTCCGGTTGCCGGAGTCCGTGCGGTTGATGAGGTCTCAGTCAGGGGTAAGGGACCTTCTTCCTGGGAGGGGCCTGCCCCGGCCTCCAGCCATGTCCTCAGAGCTTTCTGCATGTCCTCTTTGGTACTTAGGCCGGTGGTTGCAATGCCTTTGTCTTTGCAGAACTGTTTTAACTCTTTGTGCGTATATTCTTCCAGCCGTTCGGGCTGGAACTCCATTGTCGCGTTGTTTTCCTGGCTGCTCATGATTACTGTACGTTTGGATGGGTAGCTAGTGGGTACTGGCTGGTACGTACTGCGTTCGGCTCGGATCCCGTCGCTGGCCACCAAATGTTGGAAGGCGGACCCCGAGGAGTCGGCGAGACCACCAAGGGGGGCCCTCACACCGTATGAAGTAGCCGAGCGCTGCCGAGAAGTCTCCTGCGAGATCCTTCTCCTATCACGTACTAGCACAGTAACACCACCACACAGGACTCAAGGAGGTTGTCTCAAGACAAGCGATTCTTTATCAGCAATAAAAAGGTTACGAGGTCAATATTTACACGAAGGGATCGAGGGATCCACCAAAAGTCTTAGTGTCTCTTTGGAAGGGTAGGGGTAGCGGGACAGTCCTTGGCAGGAGTGCGGTACGAGGGTACCTGGGGCCCAGTTCTTATCCTCAAGCTGGAGGACCTCCGGATCTCGGAGGGGTCGAGCCGCGACGGCGTCAGCAGGGCTCTGGCGGACAGTTCGTGGAGAGCCGCGATCCAATCAACAGGGCTCTCAAGATGGTTTCTGCTCAGCTCGAGCCGCGACGTCGTCAGCAGGGCTCCGAGGGAGGTTTCAGCGAGGTTGGGCCGCGACAGCGTCAGCAGGGCTCCGATGTTCCAGGTGGCTTCAAAGTGTTCACAAGAAGGAGCCGCGACGCAGTCAGCAGGGCTCGTGATGGTTCCGACAAGAGTTCTTCTCCGTAGGGTCAGCCGCAATTCAATCAGCAGGGCTCTCGACTCCGGGATACAACTGCCGATCTGTGGCGGGGTCGCCCCAGATATAGGTCTGGAGCCCTTTGATGTCCGGACCCAGGCGCCCGGTGGGGGCGGAGAGGCCGAATGGAGGTGGCCAGACGCCCAGCAGGAGAGGCGCCAGGCCCAAGGGAGTTGCAGGGCGATCACACCTCGAGAGGGGAGGACAGTTGGGGGTCCCATCGATACTGTTCTCCGCCGGGGGCGATGAATGGTTCCTGCGGCACCCCCTGGCCAGTTCGTGGTGCCTCGATGTCGGGGCTTTGCTGGGGTCGAGGCCGGGTTGAGCGGGGTCGCGCTGGCTGGTGCACAGAGTCACGTGGGTGCCAACAAGATGGCGGAGCCACGAGGGGTATGCGACCTCGTGCCGCTCAGGAGGAAGGGCCTCAGTGCAGTTCAGAAGGGTGGCCCGTGAAGGCCGGGGCGGGGAACGGGCACAATCCACGGGGGTAAGGACCATGCCACGAGGCCGGGTCCAACAGAAAGCGACTACCCCGGGTGTTGCCCCCGAGCTGAGATTCTGCGTGGACTACCGAGGCCTCAATGCGGTCACCCGAGCAGACGCTCATCCTATCCCCCGTGCCGACAAACTCATTGACCGCCTTGGGGCCGCCTGCTACCTCAGCACCTTCGACCTGACCAGTGGGTACTGGCAGATTGCCCTCACCGAGGGAGCCAAGGAGCGCTCCGCCTTCTCCACTCCAGATGGGCACTACCGCTTTAGAGTGATGACGTTCGGAATGAAAAATGCCCTGGCCACCTTCCAGCGGCTGGTGAACAGGGTCCTGGCCGGACTAGAGGGGTTCAGCGCGGCATACCTTGACGACATAGCAGTCTTCAGCTCCCAATGGACCGAGCACCTCCAGCACCTCCGTCAAGTCCTGCTGGCTCTGCGCCGGGCCGGCCTCACCATCAAAGCTAGCAAATGTCAGATTGGGCACGGCTCCGTAACTTATCTGGGGCACCAGGTGGGGAGTGGGCAGGTCGCCCCCCTCCAGCCGAAGATCGACGCCATCTTGTCTTGGGAACCCCCTACAACCCAAACGGAAGTCCGAGCCTTCCTGGGCCTCACCGGCTACTACCGTAGGTTCATTAAAAACTATGGCAGCATCGCCGGCCCTCTCACAGAACTAACCTCCAAGAAACACCCCAAGAAAATACACTGGACTCCCGCCTGCCGGAAGGCGTTCGACACCCTAAAGGCCGCAATGTGCGCGGCTCCGGTACTCAAAGCACCCGACTACACCCAGGAGTTTGTGGTCCAGACGGACGCCTCGGAGCACGGCATCGGGGCAGTCCTCTCGCAATATGACGACAAAGGCATAGGTCAGCCCATCGCCTTCATCAGCCGAAGGTTGCTGCCCCGGGAACAGCGGTGGAGCACAATTGAATGAGAGACGTTCGCCGTAGTCTGGGCCCTCAAAAAGCTACGGCCCTACCTGTTCGGAACACACTTCCGAGTGCAAACGGATCATCGACCCCTGCGGTGGTTGATGCAGATGCGAGGGGAAAACCCAAAGCTGCTACGCTGGTCCATCTCTCTCCAGGGGATGGATTTCACTGTGGAACATCGCCCCGGGACTGACCACGCCAACGTGGACGGCCTGTCCCGATTCTTCCGCTTCAGCGAGGAGAACTCCCAAGTGGATGGGTAGTTCTCCCCGCCTTTCAGCTGGGGGGGGCACGTGTGAGACCGGCCTCGTGGCGTGGGCCCTCCCGACCAGCAAGTCACACTACAAACACGCCGAACCTCGTGGGCACGGCCTTTCGGTTTCCGTGGACCAACATCCCGAGGGCCGAACAGATCCCCAACACGCATGCCCGGCCGAGGGAGAACGACACCCCCCCAAACCAGACCGAGAGGCGCCGACTCTGTCACACCTCTGGTCTCTTCCCCGAGGGAGGTTTCGATCGGCCACCAGGCCCCCGGTGAGCGGGCGCCTCTCCTGCTGGGCGTCTGGAGTCCCTCCCGGACACATCTGAACAGATCAAGGGGCTGAGCGACAGGAAACCCCCGACACACCGCCCCCCAGGCACCAGACCCCTCTCCGCGAGGACCCCGGACTTCAAAGAGGAAGGGGGGTATAACAAGGGGTGCTGAAGGGACGAGAGGCAGAGAAGACCTGGACTGACGAGAGCCTGCTGACCTGGTCACGGCTCGATCGCTCACCGAACAGAAGATCGCTATCCGAACTCTGAAACCACCTGAGCCCTGCGGACGCTGTCGCGGCTCCCCGAACTCTGAAACCATCTGAGCCCTGCTGACGCCGTCGCGGCTCCCCGAACCCTGAGACCATCTGAGCCCTGCTGACGCCGTCGCGGCTCCCCGAACTCTGATCCATCTGAGCCCCGCTGACGCCGTCGCGGCTCCCTGAACTAAGACCCTCCGGTGCCTGCTGAGTGACTCGCGGCCCGTTCCTCCAAGAAGATCGGTAGAGATCGCCGAGAGAAGCAACATCCCCTCAGCTCGAGGATTGAGAGCTGGGCGCCGGATAACTCGCAGAGACACTGATTCAAAGACTATCCCGCTACCCCCTTTTCCCTCATCACAAGATCGCTTCCGCTTGTGGCATTTACTTTGGCACCTGCTTACCGGATCATAAAGATCCCTGACAACTACCGATAAAGACTTATTGCCTTATAAACGACCTACTGTGTGGTGTCCCTCTATCCGAAGAGAGAGTAAGCGCAGCGCGTGCGATCCTAGGTGCGAGACCCTGCCAGGCAGGGCCTCTCTGCTCTTGCTCAGCCTAATTCTGGGAAAGGTGGGCCCCAGGGTGGACGGGAGCACACTCCACAGCCTCCCCGGGGAACGCTTTCCAACATGCACAGGAGGGCATACCGTCCTCAATGGTGACGGATAATGGGGTCCAATTCATATCCCATACTATGACAGAGTTCTTGAGTAAACTTAATATAACACACTTAAGAACAGCACTGTACTGTGCCAGGGCTAATGGGTTGGTGGAGAGAATGAACCGCATGGTTAAAGGGTGCATACAGTTAGCGGTGGTAAACAGGATACCCACTGAACAGGCGTTACAGGGAGGAAACCAGGTACCAAATTCTTCCCGTATTGGTTAGGAGGGGGGTCCCAGGTCACAAGGGACAAGCACGCTTTCAGGAACAAAATTGATGCACATCAATGCAAATACAAAGCCCAATATGACAACAAACATGGGACCAAAGCTCCCCAGTGGAAAGTGGGAGACTGGGTATGCATTAGGGTGCCGAGGAGGTGCGAAGGTGTAACCAAGTTTACAGGACCTATGCGCATCAAGGGCGTAAGAAACAACACAGCCATACTAGACAATGACCAAGTGTGGAGCATGGACAGGTTAGTGAAACCGCAAAGCACACACAACCAACCTAATGTCCAAGCAGAGCCGCCACGTAACCTTGACATCGAGGGGTTACCTGTCACACGTAGATCATGCAGAGCTCCAGGGTGGCACAAAGACTTTATTAAGTACAAGTAGAGAATTGGAACCGTTATGTTTGTGTATTTTGTTCACTTACATTAAGGGGGAAGATGTGTTACGATGTGTCTGGTATGCCATGTTAACGTCATGTTATTGACACCAGGGCAATTCACCATAGGCCCATGAACTACAGTTGGTACATTCCCGGACCACCCCCACTGTATATGGTTTGCCCCAAGTCCCTGAAGGGGACATTAGAATGTTGGTGACAGGGAGCATTGATGGAGAGAGGAGTGAGGAATAAAGGAATGAAAACTCACCTTCGTGTTGGTTTCACTTCGTATCACTGTGCCAATGTTTTGTGACCTTTAAAAGCCCTATTTCACAGTTCAAGCAGCAGTCAAGGAATCATAGTGCCAACATAGGCAACATCACCCCATATGAATAACATAGCATGCACAGCAGTAAATAAACACACACAACATGTTTGTTGGAAAACATTCTGCTGCAGGTTTATTTCATATAAGAAGTATGCCAACGTGGTGGGTCAACTTACGAGCGATCCAAGGGCAGGCAGCAGTGACTGACCTAAGCTGCCCTGCCGGCCTGATGAGCAGGCTGCACCGTGGCCAACCCAATCGGTGCTACCATTTTGTGGGGATTATCCCCCTTCAATACTGTGGACCACCAGTCCATCACTTTGCTCACGCCTTTTTAGGGGCGGAGTGTGTCAAGGCATGCCCCCGGTTGCTCAGGCTTACAACCACGCAAAGGACTAGCGGGGTGTCATCATTTTCCTCCAGGGTCCTGCCGTGAAGACTCCTGGGGTTTGGCATAGGCACCACTATTGTACTCCTGAAGAGGGTACCCCTATTTATCATTCAGCCTCCGGATTGCCCTGTAACTCCGCCTCCAACACAAATTAACAAGTTAACATGTTTCTTTCCTGGCTATGCCCCCCCAGCCAGCACGCGGATATGCGGTAGGGAGAGAGACGGCGTGACCAGGAAGATCCAAAAATGCAGGACAGATGGGCGGGGGCAGGTATAAGTACCATGCCCTAACCCTCTGCTGTGCCGGAAGTGACTCGTCACAGGCACCGTACTTTGGGAACTCCCACGGGGTCCCCCGCCATTAGACTTGTTGATGTGCCAATGTGGCACTCGGGGGCCGCCCTCTTGAGGGTGCACACTGCATGTGCCGCAGGCAGCCTCAATTTCCCTCCTCGCACCAAGGCCCATGACACGCTGGCTACACTACAGGGCGCTGTGCGGGTGGATGGGCTTGTAAATGGCTGCAGGTCTTGCGGAAGGACTGCGTGTTTATGTTAATAACCTGAAGAAACTTTCAAACAGTTGAACACTTGAGGAGTGCGCCCACAGGACATAAACAATGATTCCAGAGCTGGTCCTCTGACAAAGGCGGATGTGAAGAACTGTTCTAAACACCAGAAATAAACCTGTCTGGTAAACCATTCCATTGGTTTTGAGCACAAGCGATTTGTCATCCTGGCAAAAGATGTTTCCTGAGAGGCGGCTGCTCATGAAGGCTGAGGCCGGAGGGCCATTCAAGCTGACCAGTGTAGGAGAGTAGGATCTGCTTCACATGGGTACCCCCACTTTTTGCTGGAGTTTCACTGTTTTTCGACTTTAGTCTGGCTGTGACCCTGCTAATCAGGACCACAGCCTAGCTGCTTCCTCTCTAAAATGGTTTCCATGTACATTAGGTACATATCTAATTGGATTCTGGAGTGCCTTATAAGCTCCTAGTATATGGTATACTATGTACCTAGGGCATAGGTACAACAAAGGCCTACCAGGGGCTGCAGCATGTATTATGTCACCCCTGGGAAGCACTCCAAACTGACACCACAGGTCTGCTACTGCAACCTGGGTAAGGGTGTGCTTGCACCCCTTACTGTGGTATAGGCTACCTATATCACTACCTTATACAGACACATATAAACCTATAAGCCACTCCTATGGCAGGCCTTGACAATCCTGAAGGCAGAGTGTTTGGTTTTATGTGAGAGGGTGCCCAAGCATGAGCTGAGCCCCTCTGCAGCATTCGAAAATACCTCCTTATGCCTGTTCTGTGATACAGCCATACTATATACTCTTAAGTACATTATAACCTCGCGGGAAATGCCAACTTTGGAGTGGCTGCATCAAAACATGTCGTGTTTGGTGTCAAACGCTTTAGAATACTACCCCCCCCACCAGTTCTGGCGACGGGGGTAGCATTCCACCCTTCTAGAGGGAGAGACATGTTGACACTGTCTAAACCCGGTTAAATCCTTTCAAAGCCCTGGCATCACACAATGGATGCCACTGCCACAGACACGGGTCTGGCCTCCTGCTACTGGGGGAAACTCCGGCAGGGGAGGCATGGACAATAGGTTTCCTGTCACAGGAAGGTGTAACCGCCTCCCCAGACAGGCTGATGTGTATTGGGGTAGGGTGGGTGCATTCAGTGAATGCTTTTGAGACACTGCCTGGGGCACACAAGGTGTCCCTGTGCATAGCCCGGTTCAAACTGGTTGCAGGGGCACTCAGGCCCACCTCTGGCGCGAAACTGGACAAAGGGGAAGGGGGGTAACCACCCCCACCCCAGGCCCACCCATAGGTGGAGCCTTAGAGGTAGTCCATCCCTTACACTTAGTATAAGTATAGGAACCCAGTCCCTAGGACTTTAGATTACCCTGGACGAACCTCTGAAACATATATCCTGGACTTTCTATCATGACTAGAAGACGGAAGAAATCTCCCTTGGGGTCAAGGAGTGACTCCCCTGCTTGGCAGGCACCAAAGAAGCAACTGACCGGTCTGCATTGCTCAAGCTCCCGCCAGACGCCGAAGTCTCTGCATCAACAGAGGTGGATTTCTAGACTTCCCCGAGGCTACCCTGAGTCCACAGCAAAGCTGAGGCTCGTGGCTATCGTGGATAACGTGGAACCGTGACCCCTGGACACCGTAAACTTTTGCAGCAACAACACCTTCCTGGTCATCCTCAAAGTTGTGCTTTGGGCTCCTAGTAGCTCCAGCCTTGAGCACCTCCGCAACCGATGATTGTTGGCCTCCACTCCACGAGTGACTCGTGGGCCAGCTCCAAGTGCGACCGCTCAAGGCTCCTATGCGATCACTAGCCCGTTGGCTAGCAGGTCCCCACAAAGGCAACTCCACTTCTGGTTGTTCCAGACTTGTGCTTACTTACCCTTGCTGGGTGAGTCCATCCGACCTTGCTGGTCTGCACCGCAGTCCTTTCTCTGATTTCCTGAGACTTGCCGTTGCCAAGGCTTGTTGGGTCCTTCTTGGTCACCGACACCGCAGCACTTGACAGACTTTGTGGGACAGCTCGAATCCGGTTCGTGGACTTCGTCGACGCCTCCTGGACCTCGTGGCTGAAGAGTCAAGACACCCGTCAACTCACCTGAAGCACCCGAAATCTGTGGGCATTGGTCCATCCTGCCCTAGGTCACTGGCAAGTGACCCAGACTCTGTCCCCTCTGCTTTCAGGTTCCTTACATCCTAGATCCGGGCTTGGATCTCTCCGGACACTTCTCCTCTTCTCGGCAGCAGCAGTTCTTTGCAGGCTTCCATTGGAATCGACGACGCGACCCGACACCAAAAGACACCTATGCACCCGGTTTCCCTGGGTGAGGTAACTCAAGTACTCCGGTACTCTCGAGGGTGCTAGCCCTAGAACTGTCTAAGTCCAAAAGGGTTCGGTTGTAGTTCAATTTGAAGTGTCCCTAATCTTTAAAATTCCAGCTGCGACATTCCTCATAGAAAGTAATAGGAACCCGCGGTTGTGTTTCCACACTGCATACGGCTCCCGTGTGTCCCCGACGTCCCTACCTTGGGTGGTTCCTTGGGGTCCCAGCGGTTCTAGAGGTGATAGGCACCTTGCCTATCTCAGTCGTGGTTCTTATAACACTATTTTAGTATATGGTTTGGTACGCCCCTAGGGCCCAAATGTGTATTTGTGCTTTTTCTGATGCTTAAACACTTGTAACTGAAGTACTGTTAGAATCCGGGGTCTCTGGTTGGCGCAGGTATGCACTTGCGACAAGCAGGGACCCTTTCCTCTAAGTCAGGGCGTAGGATACCTCTTTAAAAATAACCCCTGCTCACCCTCTAGGTAACGTGGCGCGAGCAGTCAGGCTAGATTTCCAGAGGGCATTAGGTTAAGCGTTCAAGTTGCCCCACACAATAATCACCACCCCACCACACAGAGACACAAGGCTGTATTTATGTAAAAAATAAAGTTCTTTATATATAAGAATTCTTTACGCAGGCTTTCAGAAATACAGTTCTTCACTTAAATGAGGTTCCAGTTACTTTCAATGCTTTTAGGCAGTCCACAGATGTTAAAATGGCAGTATTCTACTTCAAATAGACTTCTTTGGGTGTCTGTGCGCTTCGTAGCGCCTTTGGTACGCCTCGGACAAGGTTTTAAACGTGTCTTGCCATTTCTCACGCTTCTCGCGTGAGCACGCGTACTCGGGACGTGAACCGTACGGACCGTACCCTCGTAGGTACGTGTCGTACACGTCTGGTACGCCTCTTTCCAAACCTTACGCTTCTCGCGTGAGCACCGTCTATGTATTCTCCACGGTACGGACCGTACCTTCGCTGAACAGCTGATGCGACTCGTACCAAAGCCCCCGCTTCACGCCTGAGCGGCATAGCGCGGCGCCAGTGTCAGCACAGACCGTACAAAGGCCAGTACGGTTCGTAGGAGCGCGCTCGTTGTTGCACAGTACCTTGAATCTTTGAGGGGGGGTTCGTGACGGCCTCAGTAGTCCCGCACAAGGGCGTCCCACGGCGCGCTTCAGTCCCGGATTTCCAGGGGACGGCGATGCTTCGTGGGGCACTCGGGGGGATCTCAGCTGCCACGAAGGTTTCAGAAGCAGGAGGGGCGGCTCGGGGGTGATTCTTAGCGCGTCGCAGCGCTGTCGGCTTTGCTCCGGGTGGCGAACCAGGTGCTTGGTGTGCTTACAGGGATCTCAGCGGCGCAGGGTCGCAGAGGCTCGGCACTTGGACGTCCGGGGTCTCTTCTTTGCGTTGCGAGCTACGGCTTGGGGGGCAGTTGCTTGCTGTGCTAGTGCCAGGCAGGCAGGCCTTTGCGGCGCTTACAGTAGCCCCGGTGGCAGACGTCGCGGTGCTCGGAGAGAGAGAGGAGCACACAGGTTCTCTGGGGGTCAGCATTACAGGATCACCTCCAGCAGCTTCTCTTCTTCTTGGGGAAAGGTAGCGCCCACTGTTCCTGGGGTGCAGTTCAGGGGGCAAGTTCACCAGCAAGCCCTTGGAGATTGTTTAAAAGCACAAGTTGATTCAAAAGTCTTTTCCTTTAGTCTTTTCTTCCTCTCCTTCCAGCAGTCAGGCACCCACCGCAGGCCAGTCTCTCAGGCATAGAGACAGTACTCCTCCATGCAGCTTTTCCATGTCCTTCTCCTTCAGGCAGAGTTTCTTCTTGGCGCAAACAGGATCTGATTTCTTAGGAGCAGGACTCCTTCTTTTATACACAGTTTCTTTTGTTCTTTGTCGCCAGGGGGCCTGTGCCTGGATCAGTCCAGTTTTGGAGCACTTTGTTGTGGTGACTCTGCTCTTTCCTTTCAGCAGCAGGGCAGAGACATCAGCCGCTCCACAGGGGGCAGAGCCGGCATTGTGGTGGCAGAGCACAGGTCTATTCAGAGTCAAAGGTGTACTCCTCCCGCCCATCCTGGTGTAATCTCTCTACCCACCACCTGGCAGCCAGCCTGTCTCCTGGAATTCCCCAGCCCTGCTCCCCACTGTAACTAGGCAGCACACACACACAACGCAGAGGCGGACTGAAATGGCCAGGTCAGTAAATAATAACTTTCTAAAAGTAGTATTTACAAACACAGGATATTAAAATAAACTTTACTAAAAAAGAAGTATTTTATTGTTCTGAGTTCAGGCATACTAAACTTGACTTTCTACCATGCTCTCTGAGTCCACTGGGATTACAGCGTGTAGTAATTCCAGCAGCCCATTCTGGCCTATGCAGAGCAGGTAGCCTTCAATAGTGAAAAACCAAAATGGCTGTAATTCACTATTAGGACATGCCACACACATCAGGGCATGTCCTACCTTATACCTACAATGCACCCTACCAGACCGCGCGCAGGTTCTGCAGTGGCAGACCTTAGACACATTTTACAAGGCCGCTTCTGTGGGTGGCACAACCAGTGCTGCAAGCCCACCCGCAGCAATTGCATTTACAAGCCCTGGCACTCCTGGTGCACTTTACTAGGGGCTGATAGTAAACCAAATAAGCCAAACATGGAAACCAATCAATGTCAACATTTTACCATAGGGAGAGCATATGCACCTTAGCACTGATCAGCAGTGGTAAGGTGCCCAGACTCATAAAACAGCCAACAACAGGTCAGAAAAAATACAGGAGGGAGGCAAAACGTTTAGGGATGACCCTGCAAAAAGGGCCAAGTCCAACAAGTACTTCGAACTCCAGTCTCATAAAGAGACTAGAGGGGTATGATTTATTTTAAATACATATATTTTGAATATATACCTGGTGTGGTTGTCTTTTCATTTGATCATTCAGGAGATTATAGACTGTTAAAACAAGCTGCTTTACATTCCTTCAAGACTTAGCCTGAAGGCTGCTCTCCATAGCTACCACTAGGATAGCTTTCACATAAGGTTGTATTTAACCTATCACCTTAAGGGGTTGTTTGGACTGATACAAGGTGCCCACTAGAACTAGTGGACAGCATATATCAGGCCACCTTCTCACAACCAGTTACAGAGAGTTTCTGTTGGGCTCCCACGTCTGTCAGGTGAGAACTGCTGGACACATAGACCAGCAACAGAGAGTACAGGGGTAAAGAGTCTGGTGCTTATGTGGGGCTATCAGAGTCAGGCACGAGTCAGGCTGGGTTGGGGCAGGTGCCTATGTATGGATGGCAGAGTCAGACACATGTCAGACTGGGTTGAAGCAGGTGCATGTGATGGTTGTAGTACTCTCAGTGTTACGCACACGTTAAGCTCTATTGTGAGGTGTGTTTATGATGTTGGCAAGGCTGGTACAGTGAGGCACATGCCAGGTTGCCTGTTGATGCAAATGCTTATGGGATGTGCCTCTCTTGAAAGCAGTGCTTACCAAGGTGGTAACGGTGTGCAGAGCTGGGCAGAGTCTGTGTAGGGGAGAACATCCAGGCACGGATACAGAAGCAGTACTGCTCTGCCCTGTGAGTGTCCACTCTGTGGGCTCGGCAGTCTGTGATTGACAACACAGATGTGCTAAATGATTTTTGTGATGTTCACAAGCCACAAGTGCACCAGCATGCAGTGAGTGGACAGTGCCCGTTGGTGGACGTGGCACGGGCCTTTTACTGTACCCCTGGAGAGGAGGGGGCCTGCGGGTTGTCAGTTAGTGCTTCCTTTACTCTCACAGTTGGTGTGTTCAGGAACACTCACTGAGTGGGTGGGCGGCAGTTTCCAGGTTGGAGTGTGTCTTCTGAGTACAAAGTTCTCGCTGCACACACGGCTCTTCCACAGCAGGGGTTTCTTGTCCTTCTAAGAAAAAAGGACTAACAGTGGAACCTTCACTTAACCAGCACCTAACCTACTATCACTCTGTCTGTAATGACCCTGTGTGTGAGGGAGAAACGTGTGCACACTCAGTGGCACCCACTGTTGAAATGCCTATTCCCTTAGGAATCCAAATGTATTTACATAAAACAAGAGGTGCACCACAGATAATTGGTAGACATGAAAGTCCTTTGTCGTTAATTAATTTTCTTCAACAGTCATACCTTATAAACATTTTATTTTTCAATTTAAATAATAATTTCAAAAAACATGAGCAGACAGTTCGTATGACTTTACAAAACAGACCAGCCGACGCGTTTCGTCCTGAAACAGGACTTCTTCAGGGCACTAGAATCGTATCGTCAGATATAGAGGGACGAGTCCTCATGAAATTCTTCTAGTTCTTAAGTTGAGTAACGTTGGGAGACGTTTGGGAACAAAATGTCATTTAACAAAATAAGAAAACGCCAAAAAAGTAGGTCAAATCCTCGTTGATTTTTCAATCCTTAAGTGGAAAATATTAAAAGGCAATGTAGCATTTAGTTGGCGAATTGGGCGCAAGGGCAGCGTCAATAATATAACCGCCAGACTTCAATAACTTGTAGTCCACAAACAATATAACCATATGGGCTCTAGACGACGGGGATGTTGGTATGTAACATCGTCCCAGAAGTCGCAATATGATATTTGCAGAGAGGTAGAGCACCGAACAAACTCCAACGGGTAGGACGAGAACCGATATACAAGTGAGTAACCTTGTCCTTCTATGTAAGTGGTGAACATCTCTCTGCTGTCCTCTGGAATCAGCACCAGTGACCCTGGAGCTAACTCCATCTCAGGGTCTGTGGGACATATTTACAATTAAATGGTGCAGCGTGGATTCACAATCAATTTTGCTGCATCGAGCTGCGTCATTGTCCATGTGCAGGAGTGCATTGTATTTACAAGAATACAGTGCATTCCTGTACTTACCCCTATGCCGGCGCACAAACAACAGTTGTGCCCCAATGCAGACTGTTTTTTCACCATGGTGCAAGGGAACCTGCTTAGCAGGGATGATTGTTGTAATGGAGGAAGAGACAAGAAGGTTATAGGGAGGATGGTTCTGAATCAGTTACTAGTGTGGATCGAAGACAACATGATCCTGTCCCCTTTCCAAGCTGGTTTTCATAAACAAACCTGCACAGTGGATCAGGTTTTTCGCTTTGTGCAACTTCATTGGAAGGTAGTTACTTTGGGGAAAGGCAGTCTCTATGTAGCTTTTGTGGACTTAAGAGCTGCCTTTGATCTCGTGCCTCGTCTGCGGTTGTGGGCAGTGTTAGAAAAACTAGGGCTCCCCGCAGAAATTCTGACTCTTATAATGAGGCTACACAAGACTATTTTTTTAAAATCTAGTGGGGAGGATCAGGTGACGTTACCCCTGAGTTTCCGGTAGAACGTGGTGTGCGGCAAGGCTGCACCATGGCCCCTACGCTTTTTTCGCTATATATTAATGGGATAGTTAAATCCAGATGCCCCAAAGCTCGCCGGAGTTATCACTCCCATACTGATGTTTGCGGATGATATGCTTATCGTATCAAAAACTCCGAGTGGCCTGCAAAGAGCTTTACTAGTTTTTGAGGACTTCTGCCTTGGTCATGGTCTGGAGGTAAACGTGGCCAAGACAAAACTTATGGCTTTTAACCCACATCCAAGTTTTAGAGGGAGAACGTTTTTTATGAATGGGCAACCGACAGAGATGGTTACCAATTTTGTTTACTTAGGTATACATGTAATTAAAAACAATAAATGGGGCAAGCACATAGAGATGGCTGCCCTGAAACATAGGCAAATATCGGGAGCATTAACCAGGGAGCCCAAAAAATCTTTTACTAAGCCCATAAAACCTGTGCTCCAACTTTACGAGGCAAAGGCACTAAGTTCAGTTTTGTATGGGGCAGAATTATGGGGGTTCGATCGGCTGACTCCTTTAACTATAGCCGAAAATACATTTTTCCGTAGCATAATACGTCTTCCTCAGAGTACCCCTATGGTTCCCCTAAGATATGAGTTAGGTAGGAAGGCCATTGCGGACATAGCCAAACTCCGCCCGGTTCTATATTGGCGAAGGCTCTGGACTACTCCGGAGCTTTCACTGTATGCTAAAGGGCTTATGGATGTCATAAAACTAGACATCTTTCATAAGATCGAATGGCTGGCGAAGCTTCGCCAGACCCTGATAGCCTTGGGTATGGAGGGGCTGTGGAGTGACCCAGCGGCCGCCCAGTTTCCTTCAAAGAAAATTCTACAAATGACTTACTGGGAACGAGTCAAACATCAAGTATGGAGTAGAGCTAACTCCTCTGGGATGACTGGTCGCTATCTAGAGGTAAAGATTACACCTGCCCTAGAACAGTACTGGGATCTGATCACGAAACCCGGAGATAGGAAGCTCTACTTTCAGCTTAGAGCTGGTTCCTTACCACTCAAGTCTCTCACAGGTAGATGGTCTAGTTCCCGTGAGGATATATGTCCTGCTTGTGTGCTACAAGCAGAATCAATTGCCCATTTCCTGTTTGTTTGCCCAGTATCTGCCATCCCAAGACGAGTGTGGTTGTCTCCTATGTGTAGAACATTAGGCACTAGGAGCTGTGCTGTTGCTTTAAGAATCCTATGCACTAGCACTTTACCAATTATTTCTATATCAATAGCCAAATTCTTGGGTTGGGCGTGGATTTAAGGGCCCAAGCCTCTGGTAAACATATGATGCATCCTTATCAACCTATTTAAACTGATGCAATATGACGTGAACCTTATTAATTGATACTCTCTAGCTCTCTAGTCGATGTGGGTGTTTTTAACCATGTTATTTTAACTTTGTAGCCATCTTGAACTGTTTAATGTTTTTTTTTACTACTTTTTAAGTATTTATTGATGGACTTTAATAATTTTATTGGATTTTATATGTCACGTTTGGTTATATGTTTGTGTCTTTTATGATTTTTCAAATCGAATAAAGACTAATAATAATGGTAATGGTAATGGAAGAGACAACTTCCTGCACAATAACAATCATTAACGCCGTTTTGTTAATTCTTTGTGTGCTGCCGAATGCAGCACACATTGAAAGAGGACAAAATGAGGAGAACTAAAAGTATTTCCCCTCGTTGCACCACCCTTACACGTCCCCTGGGGAGGTGTACGTTTTTGACACTGCCTCAGATTCACGATTCCTTGCAAATCTGTGGCAGTGTCAAAAAGCCATGGGTATAGCTGGGAATGCCCACTGCATCACCAATTGCACATCCCTTCAACACACAAACGGTGTCAAAGGGAATGATATTTTCCAAGCCGTATTGAACCATGCAAAGTGGCTTAGAGCTGCCTTGTTAATATGGAGCAGGACACAGCGCCACCGGAGCGTTGCAAAACGTGATGCTCCGGTGGTGCAGGGGCCTTATAAATGAGGGCCTATGGGAGTTATTTACAAGGCCGGTGCGGCACTGTAACATCACTTTTGTTGATGTTCCGGTGGCGCTTAGGGCTTAGCCATATCTACACAGCCACGTAAAGCCACCCTGTGTGGCTTTTCACAGTCTTGTAGATATGGGGGCATGTTTACAAGCCCTGTGCACTGCTGATACATCACTTTTTTTAAAAGTTCTGGTGGAGCACAGGGATTTGCCATATCGGCAAAGCCTTGCAAAGTCACCCTGATATGGAGTGACGGAATGCAGCGCAAGTCGGTGCGTTGCCTCACACTGTGTCAGGGAGGTGTCCCATGGATGTTGCGCTGGGTGTTCCCACGCATCACCCATGATATTGACACATTCCCAGATTCACAAAACAGTGTAATTTGGGGAATGTGTCAAAACAGTGCACCTCCCCAGGGGTGGCTTAACAAGGAGATGTGGTGCTGTGGGTGCACAGCTGATGTTGTGCCAGTAGTGCACAACCGATGTGGTGCTTTGTGAACAGCAGATGTGGTGCTGGAGGTGCACAGCAGATGTGCTGGTGGTGCACAGCAGAAGTGGTGCTGGAGGTGCACAGCAGATGCTGAGCAAGTGTTGCACAGCAGATGTGGTGATGGGGGTACACAGCAGATTTGGTGTTGGTGGTACACAGCAGATGTGGTGCTGAGGGTGCACAGCATATGTGATGCTGAGGGTGCACAGCAGATGTTGTACCAGTGTTGCACAGCAGATGTGGTGATGAGGTGCACAGCAGATGTGGTGCTGGGGGTACACAACAGATGTTGTGCCAGTGGTGCACAGCAGATTTGGTGCTGGTGGTACACAGCATATGTGGTGCTGGGGGTGCACAGCAGATGTTGTACCAGTGTTGCACAGCAGATGGTGTGATGGAGGTGCACAACAAATGTAGTGCTGGGGGTACACAGCAGATTTGGTGCTGGTGGTACACAGCAGATGTGGTGCTGGTGGTGCACACCATATGTGGTGCTGGGGGTGCACAGCAGATGTTGTGCCAGTGTTGCACAACAGATGTGGTGATGGGGTGCACCGCAGATGCGGTGCTGGGGGTACACAGCAGATGTTGTGCCAGTGGTGCACAGCAGATGTGGTGCTGGTGGTACACAGCAGATGTGGTGCTGGGGGTGCACAGCATATGAGGTGCTGGGGTGCACAGCAGATGTTGTACCAGTGTTGCACAGCAGATGGTGTGATGGAGGTGCACAGCAGATGTGGTGCTGGGGGTACACAGCGGATGTGGTGCTGGGGGTGCACAGCAGGTGTGGTGCTGGGGTGTACAGCAGAAGTGGTGCTGGGTGTGCACAGCAGATGTGGTGCTGGGGGTACACAGCAGATGTTGTGCCAGTATTGCACAATAGATGTGGTGCTGGGGGTGCACAGCAGATGTTGTGCCAGCAGTTGTTAGACCTGGCACCTTGGCGGGAGTTTACCTTCCACTTTTTGCTGATGTGCCTCAAGTGTTTTGTTGGTGTTGGCTGCTCAGCGCACTGTGCCACTGCCAATCAGTGCCACAGTGCAAGTGCTCCCTTATGAAAAATGTATACATTGATTGGTGTCCATGTTTGGCTTATTTGGTTTACTATCAGCCCCTAGTAAAGTGCACCAGGAGTGCCAGGGCTTGTAAATACAAATGCTGCTGGTGGGCTTGCAGCACTGGTTGTGTGTTAGAAAGGATAGACGGACCGGGAGGGTCGGCCGGGGTCAGGAGGAGAGGTCTCCGGGGAGAGCCGTCTCCAGCGATCGTACAGACAAGTAACTTCCCCCCCACAGACAGATACCACACACGGATAAGGTTCAGTGTTCTTTATAAGCACTTCTTAAGGTACGGTTGAATGGTACAAGGAGGTCTGGACTCAGGGGTCCCCTCGATTCAAGTCTCTCAAAGCAGGGTAAGGGGTAGCGGGACAGTCTGTCTACCAGTCAGGTAGTTTGGATGAGATGATGATTAGCTCACAATCCTCGAGCTTAGTTGGTACGGGCCGCGGCAGCGCCAGCAGGTCCCGGAAAGATGGTCGATGTACGGTCCGCGGCAGCGCCAGCAGGTCCCGGTGAGGATGGTCGTTACAACGGGCCGCGGCAGCGCCAGCAGGTCCCGGAAAGATGGTCGATGTACGGTCCGCGGCAGCGCCAGCAGGTCCCGGTGAGGATGGTCGTTACAACGGGCCGCGGCAGCGCCAGCAGGTCCCGACGAGGATGGATGTTGTAGAAGGCCGCGGCAGCGCCAGCAGGCAGGACGACGGTTCACAAGAGCGGGCTACGGCAGCGCCAGTAGTCCGTCAAGGCTGAGTTCTCTCGGTGTCTCTCGACTCCAGGATACAACTGCCTTCCTGCTCCGGAGTTGCCCCAGTTATAGGGCAGGCGCCCTTTGATGTCCGGACCCTCGCACTTGGAGGTCGGAGGGCCCGGGATGAAGGTGTCCAGACACCCAGCAGGGGGTGGAGCCAGCGCCTGGGGGAGCTGGAGGCGATCGGCACCTGGCGGGGGAAGAGCTCTTGACACTTCGTCCTCCCATTGACCTGCCAAGTGGTCCGCTCACCTCCCGGGTGGATGGTGGTGCCGGGATGTCGGGGCCGGCCAGGCCCGGGGTTAGGGTCGGGGCGAGGCCACGCGGCCTCGTGGTGCAGGGCCCAAGATGGCGGCTTGAACCGGCCGGGGGAGCCGGTGGGGCTGGGCCCCGTGATGAGTAGAGGTCCGAGGGCAGAAGATCCGTCGGGAGACGGGGTACAGGTGCTTTTCGTGGATTATGCCTGGTGGGCCGGAGCTCGGGCCCTGTCGTGCGGGGAGGGAGCAAGCCCTTCGTGTGGCCTGTCCAACATGCGTCCCCCCCAGCTGAAGGCGGGGAGAGTCACCCATCTCCTTGGGGACTCTCTTCGTCGAGGCGGAAAAAGCGGGACAGGCCATCCGCGTTGGCGTGGTCTTGGCCTGGTCGGTGCTCCACAGTGAAGTCCATTCCCTGCAGGGAAATGGACCAGCGCAAGAGTTTTGGGTTCTCCCCCCGCATCTGCATCAGCCACTGCAGGGGTCGATGGTCGGTTTGTACCCGGAAGTGGGTACCGAAGAGATAGGGCCGGAGCTTTTTGAGGGCCCACACCACTACGAAGGCCTCCCTCTCGATGGTGCTCCAGCGCTGTTCTCGGGCCAGGAGACGTCGACTGATGAAGGCCACCGGCTGGTCAAGACCTTCGGGGTTTAACTGAGAAAGGACGGCTCCGATGCCGTGGTCGGAGGCGTCGGTCTGTACCACGAATTCCCGACTGTAATCGGGGGCCTGGAGCACAGGGGCGGTGCACAGGGCGGCCTTCAGCTTCTCGAAGGCCGCTTGACAATCGGGGGTCCAGTTAATCCGCTTCGGTTGGTTCTTGGACGTGAGACCCGTGAGGGGCCCCACGATGCTGCCGTAGTCCTTCACGAACTGCCGGTAGTAGCCGGTGAGCCCCAAGAAGGCTCGGACCTCGGTCTGGGTGACGGGGGGCTGCCAGGACTGGATGGCAGCAACCTTAAGTTGTAGCGGGGCCACCAGCCCGCTTCCCACTTGGTGCCCAAGGTAGGTCACAGACCCTTGGCCAATTTGGCACTTGCCGGCCTTAATTGTGAGGCCGGCCCGCTGGAGGGCCTGTAGGACCTCTTGGAGGTGACGGAGGTGGTCGGGCCAGTGGCGGCTGTATACAGCGATATCGTCCAGGTAGGCAGCGCTGAACTCTTCGAGCCCCGCCAAGACCTGGTTCACGAGGCGTTGAAACGTGGCGGGGGCATTCTTCATGCCGAAGGGCATGACCTTGAATTGGTAGTGGCCATCGGGGGTAGAGAAGGCTGACCGTTCCTGAGCCCTGGGTGTGAGGCCGATCTGCCAGTAGCCCGCTGTTAGGTCGAAGATACTGAGGTAGCGGGCGGCCCCCAGCCGGTCGATCAGCTCGTCTGCTCGGGGGATCGGATGAGCGTCGGTCCGGGTGACAGCGTTCAAGCCCCGGTAGTCGACGCAGAATCTCAGTTCAGGTGCGGTGCCGGGGGCAGCGGCTTTGGGGACCAATACAACCGGACTGGCCCAGGGACTGTCCGAGGGCTCGATGACCCCGATTGTGAGCATCTTGGCCACCTCCTCCTGTATGCAGGCCCGTACCCGATCTGGTACGCGGTAGGCCCGGTGTCGGACAGGGGGACTGTCCCCGGTGTCCACGTCGTGCAAACACCAAGGGGTGACCCCGGGGGTGAGGGAGAACAGGGTAGCGAACTGCAGCAGGAGGTTCCGGCAGCCCTGGCGTTGCTCCGAAGTGAGGGCGTCAGAGAGCCGGACCCCGTCCACGGAGCCGTCATTCTCCTGAGTCTTCAGAAGATCCGGGAGGGGTTCGGAGTCTTCCTCTGCCCCACTGTCCGTAGCCATCAGGAGGCTGAGTTCTGAGCGCACAAAGTGTGGTTTGAGTCGGTTGGTGTGGAGGACCCGAAGGGGGTTCCGGGAGGTCCCCAGGTCGATGAGGTAAGTGACGGGGCTTTTGCGCTCGACCACTTTGAAGGGCCCCGTCCACTTATCTTGCAAGGCACATGGTTCGGTGGGGGACATCACCCATACTTGTTGTCCAGGCTCGAACTCAACGGAGGAGGCATTGTGATCATACCACTTCTTCATGTCCTCCTGGCTGGCCTCGAGGTTCGCCTTGGCCATCTCTCTGAAGCGCCGGGTCTGATTGCGTAGGGCCAGGAGGTATTTGAAGACGTCTGGAGGGGTCTTTAGGGGGGCCATCTCCCAACCTTCTTTTACTAGGCTGAGGGGCCCTCGCACAGGGTGCCCGTACAGGAGTTCGAAAGGGCTAAAACCGAGGGACTTCTGGGGAACTTCTCGGTAGGCGAAGAGGAGGCATGGGAGTAGTACATCCCACTGGCGACGGAGGGGCTCTTCCAATCCCCCAATCATCCCCTTGAGGGTGCGGTTAAAACGCTCCACTAGTCCGTTCCCTTGGGGGTGATAGGGGGTCGTGAATCTGTAGGTGACCCCGCATTGTTGCCAGAGGGACTTCATGTATTTGGATATAAAGTTCGTGCCTCGGTCGCTGACGACTTCTCGGGGGAAGCCTACCCGGGAGAAGATCCCCATTAGGGCCCGGCCAACCACCGGAGCTGTCACGGTCCGTAGGGGCACCGCCTCGGGGTAGCGGGTGGCATGGTCCACCAGTACTAAGATGAACCTGTGTCCTTGTGCCGTGCGGGGGTCCAGAGGCCCCACGATGTCTATCCCCACCCTCTCGAACGGGGTGGTGACCACAGGGAAGGGTTGCAGAGGGGCTTTCAGCTTCCGACCACTCTTCCCGCTGGCTTGGCATGTGGGGCAAGATCGGCAGTGGTTCAGGACGTCGTTCCTCATCTTCGGCCAGAAAAAGTGGGTCACTAGGCGGCTGTACGTTTTATCTTGGCCCAGGTGTCCAGCCAGGGGGACATCGTGGGCCAGGTTGAGCAGAAAGTCTCTGAAGCGGAGAGGTACCACCAGTACTCGACCGGCCCCCAGCTCGGCGATTCTTTGCTCGCTGTATAGCAGGTCGTTATCCCAGTAGACCCAGTGAGTTCCGGTGGAGTCCCCTGCGTTCTGGGCGCTGGCTTGTTGGCGGAGTCCCTCGAGGGAGGGACAGGTCTTTTGTTCCTGGCGGAACTGTGCTTGGGTGGGCCCCCCCTCTTGACGCCACTGAGCCAGGTCTGGAAGGTCCTGGGGTTGCGCGTCCCCTTTGGCCGTCGGGTCTGGGAGGCTGGCCTCGTCGTTGTCTTCTACTGGGGCGACTGGGGGCGGAGGTGCTGGCCATTCTGGTTCTTCTGATCGAGGGACGGCACGGGCGGCCATGGACCGGGTGGTTATGCAGGCCCAGTCCGGGAGGCCCAGCATCCCCAGGTGCTCTCTTCTCTCAACGGTGGCCCACGGGGAACTCTCGAGGTCATTCCCCAGGAGGCAGTCCACGGGGGCATCGTCCCGGACCGTCACCTTCAACAGGCCGGAGACCCCTCCCCATTCGAATGGGACGCAGGCCATTTGACACATACTTTCAGAGTTGTCTGCCGAGCGGACGGGGCAGAGAATGTTCGGCAGGATCTGCTCGGGCTTCACCAGGTGACAGCGGACGGCCGTCACACTGGCGCCTGTGTCACGCAAGGCCTCGGCTCGCTGTCCATTAATGGTCACCCACTGACCGTACTTCCTGGTGTTAGCGCGTAGGGGAGCCCGCGGGACTATGTCTCTTCCCCCTAAGCACGCCAGGACCATGGCGGCCGGTTCCCACTCTTGCTGGGCCGGCTCATACTCCTCTGGTTCCTCCAATGATCGCTCTTCCCCCAGGGCGGCGGCAGCTACCTGGCGGGGCTTGGGTGTTTGGTTCTGCGGGCAGCTCGGGTCATTGGCGTAGTGGCCGACTCGCTGGCATCGGTGGCACGTGACGTTGGCTCGGACCCCAGGACGCCACGGGGGGTTGCCCCGACCGGCCGGAGCCGGGGTGCTGGCCACGGGTGTTGCGGGCAAGGCGTCTCTCCCTCGCCCCTGGCCCCCTCCTCCTCCCCGAGGACGGTGCTGGCCTTGGTTGTTTCTGTTCTGTTCGTGTGGCCCCCTCCGGCCCACTCGGGTGCTTTCCCATCGGTCAGCTTCGGCGGCGAGCTGCCGGGGGTCAGTCAGCTTACTGTCGAGGAGGTGCTGCCTGAGCTCGACGAAGCAGTTGTTCGACAGGTGCTCCCATACCATCAGGTTAAAGAGTTGTTCGTAGGTGGTGACCTGGCTCCCCTTTATCCAGCCCTCGAAGGCACGGCTGAAATAGTTCACGTATTCTACCCAAGTTGTACCTGGGATCCGGGTGCAATCTCTGAACCTCTGGCGGTACATCTCGGGTGTGAGGCCGTAGCGGGTGAGGAGGGCAGCCTTCATGTGGTCGTAGGACGACATTTGGTGATCTGGGAGCTGCAGTAGGGCATCGCGACCCTCGTTGATAAACCTCCCCCAGAGTCCGGCTCCCCAATCACTCCGGTCGATCCGGTGGGAGGTCATGGCGATCTCGTAGGCTTTAAACCACTGTTGTATGTCGTCTTCTCGGACATACTCGCGGACAACATCCTTGGGGATGTGGACTTTTTTCTCGATTGGCCCCGGGGTGTGTGGTCGCTCAGGCACCCCCAGTTCTTTATTCTGTTTCCGAAGTTCTATTTCCGCCAGTTTGCGCTCGTGCTCGAGCGTTATTTTTTTCTCCTCCAGCTCTCTCTGTCTCTGCTTCTCTTCTCGTTCATCTCGGAGCCGCATGTGCTCGAGGTTGAGTTTCTGTTCAGCTAACTTGAGTTCCCCATCCATCTTGAGTCGTGCCATTTCCAACTCGTGCAATCTGGTTCTTTCTCTTTCTCGGATCTCCTCCTGCGAGAGGCCCGTTCCCCGCTCCTCGGGAGCCGTGGCGTTCCCCTCTGGTGTGATGCTGCTTTGGTCGGAGGGTCCGGCGACCCCAGTTTCTGTCCACGACTCTAGGGCGTGCTTTAGATCATCTTTGGTACTCAGGCCGGTGGTAGCAATGCCAAGTTCTATGCAGAATTGTCTCAGTTCGCGGTGGTTGTATTCTTCTAATTTATCCATTTGGAATTTCTCGGTGGAGTTGCTATCTTTGGCTGACATCGTGTTGTTGTCGTGGGGTGAGCTACTCTCTGTACGATTACGCGTTGATTCGGATCGCGCCGCTGGCCACCAATGTTAGAAAGGATAGACGGACCGGGAGGGTCGGCCGGGGTCAGGAGGAGAGGTCTCCGGGGAGAGCCGTCTCCAGCGATCGTACAGACAAGTAACTTCCCCCCCACAGACAGATACCACACACGGATAAGGTTCAGTGTTCTTTATAAGCACTTCTTAAGGTACGGTTGAATGGTACAAGGAGGTCTGGACTCAGGGGTCCCCTCGATTCAAGTCTCTCAAAGCAGGGTAAGGGGTAGCGGGACAGTCTGTCTACCAGTCAGGTAGTTTGGATGAGATGATGATTAGCTCACAATCCTCGAGCTTAGTTGGTACGGGCCGCGGCAGCGCCAGCAGGTCCCGGAAAGATGGTCGATGTACGGTCCGCGGCAGCGCCAGCAGGTCCCGGTGAGGATGGTCGTTACAACGGGCCGCGGCAGCGCCAGCAGGTCCCGGAAAGATGGTCGATGTACGGTCCGCGGCAGCGCCAGCAGGTCCCGGTGAGGATGGTCGTTACAACGGGCTGCGGCAGCGCCAGCAGGTCCCGACGAGGATGGATGTTGTAGAAGGCCGCGGCAGCGCCAGCAGGCAGGACGACGGTTCACAAGAGCGGGCTACGGCAGCGCCAGTAGTCCGTCAAGGCTGAGTTCTCTCGGTGTCTCTCGACTCCAGGATACAACTGCCTTCCTGCTCCGGAGTTGCCCCAGTTATAGGGCAGGCGCCCTTTGATGTCCGGACCCTCGCACTTGGAGGTCGGAGGGCCCGGGATGAAGGTGTCCAGACACCCAGCAGGGGGTGGAGCCAGCGCCTGGGGGAGCTGGAGGCGATCGGCACCTGGCGGGGGAAGAGCTCTTGACACTTCGTCCTCCCATTGACCTGCCAAGTGGTCCGCTCACCTCCCGGGTGGATGGTGGTGCCGGGATGTCGGGGCCGGCCAGGCCCGGGGTTAGGGTCGGGGCGAGGCCACGCGGCCTCGTGGTGCAGGGCCCAAGATGGCGGCTTGAACCGGCCGGGGGAGCCGGTGGGGCTGGGCCCCGTGATGAGTAGAGGTCCGAGGGCAGAAGATCCGTCGGGAGACGGGGTACAGGTGCTTTTCGTGGATTATGCCTGGTGGGCCGGAGCTCGGGCCCTGTCGTGCGGGGAGGGAGCAAGCCCTTCGTGTGGCCTGTCCAACATTGTGCCACCCACAGAAGCGGCCTAGTAAAATGTGTCTAAGGTCTGCCACAGCGCTGCGCCACTGAGGATTACCCCTGAGCTGCCCCTCCTGCTTCTGACCCCGTCGTTGTGTGCTGAAACTCTGCCTGAAGAGAAGGACCTGGGAAAGATGCATGGAAGAGTACTGTCTCTAAGCCTGAGAGACTGGCCTGTGGTGGGTGCCTTGCTGCTGGAAGGAGAGGAAAAGACTGGAGAAAAGACTTTGAATTCAACTTGTGCTTTACAAACAATCTCCAAGGGCTTGCGTGTGAACTTGCCCCCTGAACTGCGCCCCAGGAACAGTGGGCGCTACCTTTCCCTGGAAGAAGAGGAAGCTGCTGTGGGTGACCCTGCAACGCTGACCCCAGAGAACCTGTGTGCCCCCATTTCGCTAAGCACCGCGACCTCTGGCTGCCCGGGCTGCTGTGAGCACCGCGACGACCAGCCCGCCTGGTCTGACCAAAGCAAGCAACTGCCCCCTCGAGCCGTAGCTCGCAACGTGAAGGGAGACGACCTGCGTCCAAGCGCCGAGCCTCTGCGACCCTGAGTCGCCGAGACCACTGTGAGGACCCCAGGTGCACTGTTCGCCGATCCTGGTGTCTGCCGACAGCGCGACACGCTGAGAATCACCCCCAAGCTGCCCCTCCTGCTTCCGACCTCCGTGGTGGGTCGAGACATCCCCGAGCGCCCCACGAAGCATCGCCGTCCACTAAAGAGCCGGGACTGCAACGTGACGCGGGACGCCCTTTGCGGGACTGCTGAGGCCGCCACGAACTTCCTACAAAGATCCCAGGTACTGTGAATTGAAAGCGCCCTCGTACGAACCGTACTTGCCTTCGTACGGTCCGTACCAGCGCTGGTGTCGCGCTACGCTGTTCACGCGTGAAGCATGAGCTTTGGTATGGGTCGCACCAGCTGTACGGAGCGTCCCAGCGAAGGTACGGTCCGTCCCGTTAGAAAAATATAGACGCTGCTCACGCGGGAAGCGTGAGGTTTGGCAAGAGGCGTACCAGACTTGTACGACGCGTACCTACGAGGGTACGGTCCGTACGGTTCAAGTCCTCGTACGCGTGCTCACGCGAGAAGCGTGAGAAACGGCACGACGTGTCTGAAAACTCGTACGAAGCGTACCGACGGCCCTACGAAGCGCACAGACCTCAAATAAGCGTATTTTGAACCAAGATTTGCCATTTTAAGAACTGTGGACTGCTGAAAAATCATTACAAGTAACTGGAACCTACTTTAAAGTGAAGAACTGTATTTCTAAAGCCTGCTTGAAGAAACCTTTTATATAAAGAGTTTATTTTGACAAAAATACAGTCTTGTGTCTCTGTGTGGTGGGTTGGTGGTTGTTGTGTGGGACATCTTGAATACTTAACCTAATGCCCTCTGCAATCTAGCCTGACTGCTCGCGCCACGTTACCTAGAGGGTGAGCAGGGGTTATTTTCCCAGAGTAATCCTTCGCCCTGACTTAGAGGAAAGGGTCCCTGCTTGTCGCAAGTGCATACCTGCGCCAACCAGAGACCCCGGATTCTAACAGCAGTGCACAGCAGATGTGGTGCCAGCAGTGCACAGCAGATGTGGGCTGGTGGTACACAGCAGATGTGGTGCTGGGGGTGCACAGCATATGTGGTGCTGGGGGTGCACAACAGATGTTGTGCCTGGGTACACAGCAGATGTGGTGCTGGATGTACACAGCAGATGTGGTACTGGGGTGAGAAGCAGATGTGGTGCTGGGGTGCATAGCAGATGTTGTGCTGTGGGTGCACAGCAGATGTGGTACTGGGGGTGCACACCATATGTGGTGCTGGGGGTGCACAGCAGATGTTGGGCCAGTGTTGCTCAACAGATGTGGTGATGGGGTGCACCGCAGATGCGGTGCTGGGGTACACAGCAGATGTTGTGCCAGTGGTGCACAGCAGATATGGTGCTGGTGGTACACAGCAGATGTGGTGCTCGGGGTGCACAGCATATGAGGTGCTGGGGTGCACAGCAGATGTTGTACCAGTGTTGCACAGCAGATGGTGTGATGGAGGTGCACAGCAGATGTGGTGCTGGGGGTGCACAGCAGATGTGGTGCTGGGGGTGCACAGCAGGTGTGGTGCTGGGGGTGCACAGCAGGTGTGGTGCTGGGGTGCACAGCAGAAGTGGTGCTGGGTGTGCACAGCAGATGTGGTGCTGGGGGTACACAGCAGATGTTTTGCCAGTATTGCACAACTGATGTGCTGCTGGGGGTTGTTAGAAATGGGATTTCTGGTTGGCTAGGGCTTGCGCCAAAGTCAGGCAGAAACCACCACTCTAGTCAGGGCTGGGGAGTTACACGCCAAAGATAACCCCTGCTCACCCCCTTGGTAGGTTGGCACGAGCAGTCAGGCTTATCCCGAAGGCAATGTGTAAAGTGTTTGCGTGCACACCCAGCAACAACACCCAAGGCCCACCACAAAAGAAACTCCACACAAGGTTATATATAAAAATTGCCTTTGTATTATACCAAACCACATTAGATAATATTCACACAATTTACACTGTGCCAACTGGCACTGGGCAGAATTTTACAAGGGACTATTTACACGGGACAGGGCCACATGGACCACTGTCAGAATCAGCACAAATCACCAATAGTAAATGTAGAACATATACCAATAGAAACACAATGTAACTGTAGAGCACAACCAGTAACTACTGGCGCAATAATGACCTCAGCGTCATCACACTAGCATCAGGTATAAAACCTATCCTGCATCCATCACAGGGGCATAAACACATTATGCAATTTCTCAGTAGTCTAACGCATTAGACCTAACCACCTAAGTATAACTACTCTAGGGGCGTACATCACACAGGGAAGTGCACTCTCCCTAACATCAACCTAAACAGGTAAAACAACCTCCTAGGCAGAAATCCTATCTAGAGGTATAAAACACAGGGTGCGCAAAACATGCTATACACAGTTCATTTCCTAACACCCAATCACTAACACAGAAATCGCTAAATCACATTAGGGTCCAGGTTACGCCAGAACCTAAACGTAGCAGCTGCACACTACTTGCTGGGCAGCTGGTGACAAGAACAGGGCCTAAACGCTGCAGCTGGCACTAAGTGCTGCGCAGCTGGGGAAGGCAAATAGGAGGCATGGGCTCTCAATGGCCCCTGAACACATTATCCAAAACGTTGGAGCCACCTAGGCTCGGCACACACCATGTCCCCCAGTACTGTGGAGCGCACTGGCACTCAAACTAATTATGCCAACACGCTGGAGCCCCCTGGGCTCTGAAAACATACACATGTCCCCAAGCGTTGGAGCCTTTCCTGGCTCTGAAACAATAATGCCCCCTTCGTTGGAGCCACAGGGCTCTATAACAATTATGCCCCCGTCGTTGGAGCCTTTCCTGGCTCTTAAGATAAACATGCCCCCATCGGTGCAGCTGCCCACTGTCAGGTGGGGCAGCTGGGATCCGCTTAAAGGCGGGGGGAAATCATGGGCCCCTCTGGGCTCCCACTGGGGCACTTTAAACCAAATATGGCAATAATGTGAGAGCGGACTGGCGCCTAAAACAAAACATGCCTGCCTAGTTGGAGCGGCCCGCTCTCTGGCGGGTCCGCTCGGAAACTGGACACCGATACTGGTTAGTGGAGCTCCGCTCGGGGGCTCCTGGTATCAACTGGCTTTCTCCCACTGACGCCAGAGTGGCCCGCAAACAAGGCACCATCAAAAGGGAAGCCCTTACTCACCGGGCTCCTTCTCTCCTCAAGGCGGCTCCTGATGGCTCTCCCTCACACGGGAAACCTGCCGCGTCATGCACAGTGCTTCACCCGGTCCCTCTCCTGGGACCGGGGCTTCGATGTAGAGCCCGCGAGGCCCCAGACTTCCGGTCGGATTTCAGGCCCCGCTCATGTCCCGGGCAGGCCTGCCTGACTTCCGGTGTTTACACGTTCGTGGTGGCTCGGGCCGGTGGCGGTGAAGCGGGGGCAAATGAGGGGTAGGCTCCCTCGGTGGAGACACACAGTCCACAAGCGGGGTGGGCACCCGCGCAAATTAAAATATAAAGCGGGGTGGGCACCCGCAAATTAAAGTAAACAGAAGCGGGGTGGCACCCGCAATTTAGCATAAAGATGAAGCGGGGTGGGCTCCCGCTCGGCAGCCATTACGGGGGAATCCCTCCAGTGGGGATTCCCTCAGGCAATAGGCAGCAGCATGCTGAAGAGCTCCAGTGCTCCTTCAGGAGCCCAATTTCAGCGCTCCCAGGTGCTAGAAGGCTGTATCAAGCCTTGGCAGAGTAAAAGGACCAGCGAAAAGGTCCAAAAGGTCCTGAAGGCGTCCAGGGGGCAAAGCAGGGCCCAGGGGCCAGCACACAGGGCCCTCCAGCAGGGATGTAGCCCCCATGGCGGTCCCTCCTGGGCCCCACCAGCAGCAAGCCCCCCTCTGTCAGGATCCAAAAGAGAACATTTTGTAAGGGGACACAGCCCCTTTTTATACACAGATCCCCTTTGTTTCAAGGTGCAGGGAAGGGGCGAACCAGATGCAACTGGCTCTTAAGCACTTTGTTTTGCTCAGCCCCTCTCCATATTCACAGAGCAGGCCAGGGTCATCAGTCGCACCACAGGGGGCGGAGCCAGCATTGTGTGGGGAAAGCCCAGCCCTATTCAGGTCCCAGGTGTACTCCTCCCACCCATCTGGCTGCTGATCTCCCCATTCACCACTGGGTGACTCCTCCTGACTCTGGGGATTCCCTAGCCCGTCACATGACCTCAGGCAGCCAATCGCCAGACAAGGCACTCATCTCACACTGCACACAGAAATGCCCACTTCTAGAAGTGGCACTTCCACACTAGGTACATTGACGCCGCACACATCATCGCCCAGCATTTCATCACACGAGTCCGCACATACCAAACTCGGCCCTGCACTCCCCACGCATCAGGAACTAACATGGTCACTCAGATCCCCCATGCATTCCTATGGGAGGGCAGGTCAGTCTCACTCAATGTAACCCAGAGCGCACACACTTTCCACTGGGACACAATGTGAAAGCGCCTAGAGGCCTAAAACCACTAGTAAAACACAGGAAAAACGCTAGGATAATGCAAAAGTTCTAGGGGTGAACTTGCCAGAAGGGCCAAGTCCAACAGGGGTGCACAGCAGATGTTGTGCCAGCAGTGCACAGCAGGTGTGGTGCCAGCAGTGCACAGCAGATGTGGGCTGGTGGTACACAGAAGATGTGGTGCTGGGGGTGCACAGCATATGTGATGCTATGGGTGCACAACAGATGTTGTACACAGCAGATGTGGTACTGGGGTGAGAAGTAGATGTGGTGCTGGGGGTGCACAGCAGATATGGTGCTGGGGTGCCCAGCAGATGTGGGGCTGGGGTGCATAGCAGATGTTGTACTGTGGGTGCACAGCAGATGTGGTACTGGGGGTGCCCAGCAGAGGTGGTGCTGGGGGTGCACAGCAGATGTGGTGCTTGGTGGTGCACAGCAGATGTGGCTCTGGCGGTGCACAGCAGATGTGGTGCTGGGGGTGAACAGCAGATGTGCTTGGGGGTGCACAGCAGATGTTGTGCCTGGGTGCACAGCAAATGTGGTGGTAGGGGTGCCAGTGGTGCACAGCTGATGTTTTTGCCTTGTGCGTACAGCAGCGGTTGCCAGCGGTGCAGGGCGCGCGATGTCCAAGCGGTGCAGGGTTCGAGTTTTGCCAGTGGTGCATGGTTCATCTTGTGCCAGCGGTGCAGGGCACTCGTTGCGCAATGGGTGCTGGGTGAGCATTGTGGCAGCAGTGCAGGGCGTGCTTTGCTCCAGGGGTGCACAGCAGATGTTGTGCAGTGGGTCATGTACAGCTGATGTTGTGTGTGAGACCGGCCTCGTGGCTTGGGCCCTCCCGACCAGCAAGCCACCCTGCAACCGCACCGATCCCCGATGTCACAGACTTCCGGCCACCATGGCCCAACATCCCGATGGCTGGCCAGACCCCAACACGCATGCCCGGCCGAGGGAGAGAGAAACCCCCCAAGCCAGATCGGGAGGCGCCGTCCCTGTCACACCTCTGGTCTCTTCCCCAAGGAAGGTTTCGATCGGCCACCAGGCCCCCGGTGAGCGGGCGCCTCGCCTGCTGGGTGTCTGGAGTCCCTCCCGGACCCACCTGAACAGATCAAAGGGCCGAGCGACAGGAAGTCCCGACACACCGCCCCCAGGCACCAAGACCCCTCTCGGCGAGGACTCCGGACTTCAAAGAGGAGGGGGAGTATAACAAGGGGTGCTGAAGTGACGGGAGGCAGAGAAGACCTGGACTGACGAGAGCCTGCTGACCTGGTCGCGGCTCGATCGCTCCCCGAACCGAAGAACGCTACCCGAACTCTGAACCATCTGAGCCCTGCTGACGCTGTCGCGGCTCCCCGAACTCTGAACCATCTGAGCCCTGCTGACACTGTCACGGCTCCCCGAACTCTGAACCATCTGAGCCCTGCTGACGCTGTCGCGGCTCCCCGAACTCTGAACCATCTGAGCCCTGCTGACGCTGTCGCGGCTCCCCGAACTCCGAACCACCTGTGCCTGCTGAGTGACTCGCGGCACTCTCCTCCAAGGGAACCAGCAGAGATTGCAGAGAGAAGCAACACCCCCCCAGCTCGAGGATTGAGAGCTGTGCGCAGGATACTCCGCAGAGACACTGACTCAAAGACTGTCCCGCTACCCCCATACCCCCATCACGAGATCGCCGCTGATTGTGGTGCTGTACCTGCATTTCGGATCATAAAGGTCCCTTACGTCTACGATAAAGTATACTGTCTTACGAAGAACTACTGTGTGGTGTCCCTCTGTCAGAGAGTGCAAGCGCAGTGTGTGCGATCCTAGGTACGAGACCCTTCCAGGAAGGGCCTCCCCGCCCTTGCTCGGCCTAACTCTGGGAGAAGTGGGTCAACGGGTGGTCAGGAACGTATTCTGAAGCCTCCCCGGAGAACGCCTTCCAACATTTGGTGGCAGACGACGGGATCCGAGCCGACACCTAGAGATCGTGCAGTAAACGACTAACGCACTACCGGAAAGAAATGGAAGGAGAAACCTCCCTAGGTGCCGCAGGTACCAACACAAGCACGACATTCCGAGAGGACCAGTTGGAATATTATACGCACCGAGAACTAAAACAATTCTGCAAAGACCTTGGAATCGCTACCACCGGATTAAGCACGAAAGAGGATTTCCAGGGAGCATTGAAAACCTGGGTCGAGGCAGGAGCTTCCCGGGCACAAACAGAAGGAGAGCCGCCAAATGAACCACGAAGCATCCCGGGGAGGAGCAGCGCCCCAGAGAGGGGCCTATCCCCGGAGGAGCTAGCCGACCGAGAAAGGGGCCACAACCACAAACTAGAGCTAGCAAAACTAAAAATCGAGGGAGAGCTAAAACTGGCCGAGAAGAAACTGGCAGTAGAACAATTACGCCTACAAGGAGAACTCGAGGAAAAGAAGCGACAGAGAGAGCACGAAGAAAGAAAACTCCAACTAGAACACGAACGCAGCCTGAAAGAGATCGAGCTCAAGGCTAAAAGTGAGGAGGCCAGACCCTCGGGAACTCAACCCCTCTCCTCCGTCGTGGAACCAAAGGTCCACATCCCCAAGGATGTGGTGAAAGAATATTACAAGAACGACGACATCCAGCAATGGTTCAAGGCCTACGAAGTTGCCATGACCTCCCACCGAGTCCCGCAGAAAGACTGGGGGGCTGGGTTGTGGGGCCGGTTCCTGAGCGAGGGGAGAGATACCCTGCTAGACCTACCCTCCACGGTGCTGAACTCCTACAGTCACATGAAAGAGGCCCTAGTAGCCAGATATGGGCTCACCCCCGAAATGTACCGGCAACGGTTTCGAGACTGCAAAAAGATACCCGGTACCACATGGGTGGAGTACGTGAACTTTTACAGCCAGGCCTTGGACGGGTGGATCAAGGGCAGCAAGGTCTCCACCTTTGAGGAGCTGTTCGACCTAATCGCGTGGGAACACTTGTCCGCCAATTGCTTTGTGGAGTTACGCCAGCACCTCCTAGACAGCAAGCTCACTGACCCTCGAAAACTGGCCGTCGAGGCTGACCGATGGGTGAACACCCGGGCCTCACGGGGTCCCGTGGGAGACTACGGTCGCCACAGTCAGGGATCCCCCCCGCCAGAGGGGCGGAGGGAATCAAGGCCGACCAAGAGAATTCCCGGGGCGCTCCCAGCACAGTCCCCCCAGAGGACAACCTCCGCACTTTCCAGCCCCACCTCCGGCCAGCACCGGGCCACCGGGGAGGTCGGGACTCCGAGTGAGGATCACCTGTTTCCGCTGCCAACAGACCGGACACTATGCCAGTGACCCTAAGTGTCCCATGTACCAACGACCCGCCACGACAACCCCGCCGGCTCGACAAATGGCCTCCGTAGCCCTGGGAGAAGAGATGGAAGACTCCGAAGAATGGGAGCCAGCTGCCATGGCCCTGGTCTCCCTAGGGGACCGAGAGATGGTCCCCGGAACACCCCTGCCCGCCAACATGAAGAAGTACCGACAGCAGGTGACGGTCAACGGTCACCGCGTCGAGGGCCTCCGCGACACTGGGGCGAGTGTCACAGCGGTCCACTGCCACCTGGTCTCCGAAGACCAGATCCTGCCCGACGCCTTTTGTCTAGTCATATCGTCGGACAATTCCGAGAGCCTATGCCGGATGGCCCTGGTCCCCTTCGAATGGGGGGGAGTCACCGGCAAGTTGAGGGTGGCAGTCCGAACCTCCCAGCCCGTAGACTGCCTCCTGGGCAACAACCTTGAGAGTTCCCCGTGGGGACAAGTGGAACGAAGAGCCCATCTAGAAATGATGGGTCTACCCGAATGGGTATGTGCCACCACGCGCTCTATGACTCTCAGATTGCCTTCCTCCGAGGGAGGTGAGGCCATTCCGCTGAACACAGTCGCCGTCCCCGAGGTCCGGGACGCACTACCCGAGCCCGACGACCCTCTTCCGGAAAAAGCAACCATTCCCGATGACGGGTCGGTGCCTCCAGATTCCGAACCACTGACTGAGCTCGGGGACCTGCCCGAGATGGCCCAGTGGCACTGCGAGGGAGGTCCCTCCCGAGAAGAATTCTGCCAGGAACAAGCCACCTGCCCTTCTCTCATTGGACCCCGACAGCAGGCCGAGGCCCAAGCAGCAGGCGCCCTGTCCAGAACCCACTGGGTATACTGGGAAAACGGCCTCCTGTACAGCGAACAGAAGTCGGCCGAGTTGGGATCGGCCCGAGTACTGGTGGTACCCCTGCGCTTCCGAAGTCTCCTCCTGGGCCTGGCCCATGATGTACCCCTGGCCGGACACTTAGGCCAAGATAAGACCTACCAGCGACTCGTTACCCACTTCTATTGGCCCAAGATGCGAGCGAATGTGGAGGCCCACTGCAAGTCATGCCTCACGTGCCAGGCCAGCGGAAAGAGTGGGGGGAAGCGCAAGGCTCCGCTACAACCCTTCCCCGTTGTCAGTACCCCTTTTGAGCGGGTGGGAATCGACATCGTGGGACCCCTGGAACCCAAGACCGCCCAGGGCCACCGGTTCATCCTCGTCCTGGTGGACCATGCCACCCGCTACCCCGAAGCCATTCCCCTCCGCACCGTGACGGCCCCCGTGGTAGGCCGGGCTTTGATGGGGATCTTCTCCCGCGTAGGGTTCCCTCGCGAAGTCGTGAGTGATCGTGGCACGAACTTTATCTCCAAATACATGAGGTCCCTATGGCAGCAGTGCGGGGTATCATACAAGTTCACCACCCCATACCACCCCCAAGGGAATGGCATAGTCGAGCGATTTAACAGGACCCTGAAAGGGATGATCATGGGCCTCGAAGAACCCCTACGCCGGAGATGGGACGTCCTCCTCCCTTGCCTCCTGTTCGCCTACAGAGAGGTTCCCCAAAAATCTCTGGGGTTCAGCCCGTTCTAACTATTGTACGGGCACCCCGTCCGGGGACCCCTGAGCCTGGTCAAGGAGGGTTGGGAAACGACTCTCCGGGGGACCCCTCCGGATGTGTTCCGATACATCCTGGCGCTCCGCAACCAGACCCGGAAATTCCGAGAACTCGCAGAGACAAACCTCGAGACTAGCCAGGAAGAGATGAAGCGCTGGTATGACCAGAATGCCACGCTGGTCGAGTTTCAGCCGGGCCAACAAGTCTGGGTCATGGCCCCGGTGAAACCCTGCGCCCTCCAAGACAAATGGACTGGTCCCTTCAAGGTGGACGAGCGGAAGAGCCAAGTCACCTATCTAGTCGATGTGCAGTCCCCGCGGAACCCCCTCCGGGTCCTCCACGTGAACCGCCTCAAACCCCACTTTGTGAGGACGGAGTTGAGTTTACTCCTGGCCACCGACGATGGGACTGAAGAAGACACCGAGCCCCTTCCAGACCCCCTGGGTGCTAAAGAGACCGATGGCTCCGTGGAGGGGGTGAGACTGTCAACCGCCCTCACCTCCCAACAGTCCGATGACTGCCGCCGGCTACTAAGGCAGTTCACGGACCTCTTCTCCCTAACCCCTGGGGTCACCGACTGGTGTGTCCACGACGTAAACACCGGCGACAGCCCCCCAGTGAGACACCGAGCCTACCGGGTCCCTGATCGGGTCCGAACCTGCATCCAGACCGAGGTAGCTAAGATGTTGGCCCTCGGTGTGATTGAACCCTCCGACAGCCCCTGGGCCAGCCCGGTAGTCCTGGTCCCGAAAGCGGCTGCCCCTGGTGTCGCCCCCGAGCTGAGGTTTTGTGTGGACTACCGAAGACTCAATGCGGTCACCCGAGCGGACGCTCACCCTATCCCCCGCGCCGACGAGCTCATCGACCGCCTCGGGGCCGCTCGCTACCTCAGCACCTTCGACCTAACCTGCGGATACTGGCAGATTGCACTCACTGAGGGAGCCAAGGAGCGCTCCGCCTTCTCCACCCCGGATGGGCACTACCTCTTTAGGGTGATGCCGTTTGGAATGAAGAATGCCCCGGCCACCTTCCAGCGACTGGTGAACAGGGTCCTGTCCGGACTAGAGGGGTTCAGCGCAGCGTACCTCGACGATATAGCAGTATTCAGCTCCCAATGGACTGAGCACCTCCAGCACCTCCGACAAGTCCTGCTGGCTCTGCGCCAGGCCGGCCTCACCATCAAAGCCAGCAAATGTCAAATTGGACAAGGCTCCGTAATCTATCTGGGGCACCAGGTGGGAAGCGGGCAGGTCGCCCCCCTCCAGCCGAAGATCGACGCCATCCTGTCCTGGGAACCCCCAACGACCCAAACGGAAGTCCGGGCCTTCCTGGGCCTCACCGGTTACTACCGGAGGTTTATTAAGAACTATGGCAGCATCGCAGGCCCCCTCACAGAGCTAACCTCCAAGAAACACCCGAAGAAAATACAATGGACTCCCACATGCCAAAAAGCGTTCGACGCCTTGAAAGCCGCTATATGTACTGCTCCGGTACTCAAAGCCCCCGACTACTCACAGGAGTTTGTGGTCCAGACGGACGCCTCGTAACACGGCATCGGGGCAGTCCACTCACAGTTCAACGACAAAGGCGTGGATCAGCCCATAGCCTTCATCAGCCGAAGGTTGCTACCTCGAGAACAGCGGTGGAGCACCATTGAAAGAGAGACCTTCGCAGTAGTCTGGGCCCTCAAAAAGCTACGGCCCTACTTGTTCGGAACACACTTCCGAGTTCAAACAGATCACCGACCCTTGCGGTGGTTGATGCAGATGCGAGGAGTAAACCCCAAGCTACTACGCTGGTCTATCTCCCTCCAGGGGATGGATTTCACTGTGGAGCATCGCCCCGGGACGGACCACGCCAACGCGGACGGCCTGTCCCGATTCTTCCGCTTCAGCGAGGAGAACCCCCAAGTGGATGGGTAGTTCTCCCCGCCTTTCAGCTGGGGGGGGGGCACGTGTGAGACCGGCCTCGTGGCGTGGGCCCTCCCGACCAGCAAGCCACCCTGCAACCGCACCGATCCCCGATGTCACAGACTTCCGGCCACCATGGCCCAACATCCTGATGGCCGGCCAGACCCCAACACTCATGCCCGGCCGAGGGAGAGAGAAACTCCCCAAGCCAGACCGGGAGGCGCCGTCCCTGTCACACCTCTGGTCTCTTCCCCAAGGAAGGTTTCGATCGGCCACCAGGCCCCCGGTGAGCGGGCGCCTCGCCTGCTGGGTGTCTGGAGTCCCTCCCGGACCCACCTGAACAGATCAAAGGGCCGAGCGACAGGAAGTCCCGACACACCGCCCCCAGGCACCAAGACCCCTCTCGGCGAGGACTCCGGACTTCAAAGAGGAGGGGGAGTATAACAAGGGGTGCTAAAGGGACGGGAGGCAGAGAAGACCTGGACTGACGAGAGCCTGCTGACCTGGTCGCGGCTTGATCGCTCCCCGAACCGAAGAACGCTACCCGAACTCTGAACCATCTGAGCCCTTCTGACGCTGTCGCGGCTCCCCGAACTCTGAACCATCTGAGCCCTGCTGACGCTGTCGCGGCTCCCCGAACTATGAACCATCTGAGCCCTGCGGACGCTGTCGCGGCTCCCCGAACTCTGAGCCATCTGAGCCCTGCTGACGCTGTCGCGGCTCCCCGAACTCCGAACCACCTGTGCCTGCTGAGTGACTCGCGGCACTCTCCTCAGAACCAGCAGAGATTGCCGAGAGAAGCAACACCCCCCCCCAGCTCGAGGATTTCGAGCTGTGCGCAGGATACTCCGCAGAGACACTGACTCAAAGACTGTCCCGCTACCCCCATACCCACATCACGAGATCGCCGCTAATTGTGGCGCTGTACCTGCATTTCGGATCATAAAGGTCCCTTACGTCTACGATAAAGTATACTGTCTTACGAAGAACTACTGTGTGGTGTCCCTCTGTCAGAGAGTGCAAGCGCAGTGTGTGTGATCCTAGGTACGAGACCCTTTCAGGAAGGGCCTCCCCGCCCTTGCTCGGCCTAACTCTGGGAGAGGTGGGTCACGGGTGGTCAGGAACGTATTCCGAAGCCCCCCCGGAGAACGCCTTCCAACATTGTGCCTGGTGCATACAGAAGAGGTGGCCAGCGGTGCTGGGTCCGTGTTGTGCCAGGGTTGTGGGGTGCATGTTGTGCCAGTGGTGCACAGATGTTGTGCAAGTGGTGCACAGCAGATGTGGTGCTGGGGTACACAGCAGATGTGGTGCTGGGGTGCACAGCAGATGTGCTGTGAGTGCCCAGCAGATGTGGTACTGGGGTGCACTGCAGATGTGGTGCTGGGGGTGCACAACAGATGTTGTGCTTGGGTCGAACAGCAGATGTTGTGCCTGGGTGCACAGCAGATGTGGTGCTGGATGTGCACAACAGATCTGGTTCTGGGGGTGCGAAGCAGAGGTAGTGCTGGGGGTGCACTGCAGACGTTGTGCCAGCAGTGCACAGCAGATGTGGTGCTGGGGGGTGCACAGCAGATGTGGTAGTGAAGGTGCATAGCAGATGTTGTGCTGTGGGTGCACAGCAGATGTGGTACTGGGGTGCACATCTGATGTGGTGCTGGGGGTGCAGAGCAGATTTTGTGCTTGGGGTGAACAGCAGATGTTGTGCCTGGGCGAACAGCAGATGTGCCAGTGGTGCACAGCAGATGTGGTGCTGGGGTGCACAGCAGATGTGGGGCTGGGGATGCACAGCAGTTGTGGTGCTGAGGGTGCCCAGCAGATATGCTGCGGATGCACAGCAGATGTGGCACTGGGGGTGCACAGCAGATGTGGCACTGGGGGTGCACAGCAGATGTGGTACTGGAGGTGCACAGCAGATGTGGTGCTGGGGTGCACAGCAGATGTGGTGCTGGATGTGCACAGCAGATGTGGTGCTGGGGGTGCACAGTTGATGTGGTGCCGGGGTACACAGCAGATGTGGTATTGAGGGTGCACAGCAGATGTGCCAGTGGTGCACAGCAGATGTGGTGTTGGGGGTGCACAGCAGATGTGGTACTGGGTTGCACAGCAGATGTGGTGCTGGGGGTGCACAGCAGATGTTGTGCTTGGGGTGAACAGCAGATGTTGTGCCTGGGTGCACAGCAGATGTGGTGCTGGGTGTGCACAGCAGATGTGGTACTGGGGGTGCAAAGCAGAGGCAGTGCTGGGGGTGCACAGCAGATGTTGTGTCAGTGGTGCACAGCAGATGTGGTGCTGGGGGTGCACAGCAGATGTGGTGCTGGGGGTGCAGAGCAGATGTGGTGCTGAGGGTGCACAGCAGATGTGTTGTGGGTGCACAGGAGATGTGGCACTGGGGGTGCACAGCAGATGTGGCACTGGGGGTGCACAGCAGATGTGGTACTGGGGGTCCACAGCAGATGTGGTACTGGGGGTGCACAGCAGATGTTGTGCTTGGGGGTGCACAGCAGATGTGCCGTAGCTCGCACCGTAACGGAAGGACTGCGAACCGTACTTGCTTTTATCCCCTACGAACCATACTGCCCAGCGTACGCTCTTTTCCCCTGCTTTGGAAAGGCTGCGGGGCATACGGTAGTTGCGTACGTCTCCCCTGTGCGGAGCGTACTGTTCGCTTGTACACAGCGCAAGATTGCCGATCTCATGGTACGGCGCGAACGCCGCAACGAACATTGAACGCACCGTACCTACGCACCGTCCCCTGAAGCCCTGCACGCCCAAGGTCTAACGTACCGTTGTACGCACCGCACCAGGAGGACAACGCACCATCCATCGCGCTTGATGTCAGCGCCGCATCCGTGACGAACTCACCAAAAGTAAAGGTACTGTGCCTGTTCGCACCGTAGGGTGTACGCTTCATCCCAAAGTGCCTACAGTGCGTGTGAGACCCGTTCCCAAGCAGTTTTTACCGCGTACGAAGTGTACGGACAGGAACGAAGCGCACAGAACTTTAAAACTACGCTAAAACCAAGAACTCTTTGTCTAATAAGTATTGTGGGCCGTTTAAACGTTATCTGGTCTAAACTATATATATAAAGTGTTCTTTTTCTATATATCCCAGTGTGGAGTCCATTTGTGGGGTTGTCACTGAGTTACTGTGTGTGTGTTCACAAATGCTTTGAGATAGGCCTTGTCTGCTCGCGCCAAGCTACCTAGAGGGTGAGCTGGGGTTATTGTTGGAGTGTACCCCCCTACCCTGACTAGAGGAAAGGTTCCCTGCTTGACACAAGTACCTACCTGTGCCAACCAGAGAACCTGGATTCTAACATTGGTGGTCAGCGGTGAGGATTTCGAATTTGCATTTGTGATACATACACAGTGATTGGTGAACGCCACATAGTGAAGGCAGACCAATAGGGCAACCACTTACTTCTAATTCGCATTTTTGCGGGAAATCGCCGGTTGTTAAAGAAATCATGCCTGGTTCAGTTGTTGTGGAAAGGGCAGCATCCCTCATCTCTGAAACTGAAGACGTGGAATGGGAAGAAGAGATATTAGAGAGCTACACCAAAGCCCAGCTGAAGGGCTTCTGCAGAAAATTCAAAGTCCCCACTTGTTAGAATCCGGGGTCTCTGGTTGGCGCAGGTATGCACTTGCGACAAGCAGGGACCCTTTCCTCTAAGTCAGGGCAAAGGATTACTCTTAGAAAATAACCCCTGCTCACCCTCTAGGTAATGTGGCGCGAGCAGTCAGGCTAGATTCCAGAGGGCATTAGGTTAAGCATTCAAGGCGTCCCACAATAACCACCAACCCACCACACAGAGCCACAAGACTGTACTTTGTAAAAATAAAGTTCTTTATATAAAACTCTGCAGGTAGGCTTCAAATACAGTCTTTCACTTTAAAAGGAGATTCCAGTTACTTGTAATTATTTTTAGGGAGTCCACAGTTCTTAAAATGGTCACTTTTGGTGCAATCTGCACCTTCTGGGGGCCTGTGCGCCTCGTAGGGCCTTCTGTACGCTTCTTACCAGTTTTTGGACGCGTCGTGCCGTTTCTCACGCTTCCCGCGTGAGCACGCGTACTGGGACTCAAGCCGTACGGACCGTACCTTCGTAGGTACGCGTCGTACGAGTCCAGTAGGCCTCTGGCCACACCTCACGCTTCCCGCGTGAGCAACGTGTATATCTTTAAAGCTGGACGGACCAGACAGGCGCGGGACGCGCCGTACGAGCTGGGGACGAACCGCACAAAGCCTCACGCTTCCCGTGTGAGTCGCGTAGCGGTACGATAGCGCAGTACGGACCGTACACAGGAAAGTACGGTTCGTACGGCGGCGCTTGGGCTCACAGTACCTTATTTCTTGGGGGCAATGTTCATGGCAGCCTCAGAAGTCCGTAGAGGGGCGTCCCACGTCGCGTTGCAGTCCCACTTGGGCAGTGGACGACGATGCTTCGTGGGGCGCTTCAGGACGTCGCAGCACACCTCGGGGGTCAGAAGCAGGAGGGGCAGCTCGGGGGTGATTTCTCAGCGCGCAGCGCGATCGCATCAACCAGGATCGGCGAACCAGGGCACCGTCGGTCCTCACAGTGATCTCCATGGCCAGGGGTCGCAGAGGCTCGGCGCTTGGACGCAGGCAGTCTCTTCTTTACGTTGCGAGCTACGGCTCGAGGGGGCAGCTGTTTACTTTGTTTAGGCCAGGCAGGGCAGGCCTTCACGGTGCTCGCAGCAGCACAGGCGGACAGAAGTCGCGTTGCTCAGCGAGATGGGGGGCACACAGATTCTCTGGGGTCAGCGTCAGCAATCCACCCACAGCAGCTTCCTTCTCTTCCAGGGAGGGGTAGCGCCCACTGTTCCTGGGGTGCAGTTCAGGGGGCAAGTTCACAAGCAAGCCCTTGGAGATTGTTTTTAAAGCACAAGTTGAATTCAAAGTCTTTCTCAGTCTTTTCTTCCTCTCCTTCCAGCAGCAAGGCACCCACCACAGGCCAGTCTCTCAGGCTTAGAGACAGTACTCCTCCATGCAGCTTTCCCAGGTCCTTCTCTTTGGGCAGAGGTTCTTCTTGGCATAAACAGGATTTGATTTCTTAGGAGCAGGGCTCCTTCTTTTATACACAGTTTCTTTTGTTCTTTGTCGCCAGGGGGCCTGTGCCTGGCTCAGTCCGGTTTTGGAGCACTTAGTTGTGGTGACTCTGCTCTTTTCTTTCAGTGACCAGGGCAGAGATATCAGCCGCTCCACAGGGGACGGAGCCAGCATTGTGGTGGCAGAGCACAGGTCTATTCAGAGTCAAGGTGTACTCCTCCCACCCATCCTGGTGTAATCTCTCTACCCACCACCTGGCAGCCAGCCTCTCTCCTGGAATTCCCCAGCCCTGCCCCTCACTGAAACTAGGCAGCACACACACACAAAGCAGAGGCGGACTGAAATGGCTAAGCAAGTAAATACTAACTTTCTAACAGTAGTATTTACAAACACAGGATATTAAAATAAACTTTACTAAAAGAAGTATTTTATTATTCTGAGTTCAGGCATACTAAACTTGACTTTCTACCATGCTCTCTGAGTCCGCTGGGATTATAGCGTGTAATAATTCCAGCAGCCCATTCTGGCCTATGGAGAGCAGGAAGCCTTCAATAGTAAAAAACGAAAATGGCTGTAATTCACTATTAGGACATGCCACACACATCAGGGCATGTCCTACCTTATTCCTACAATGCACCCTGCCCTTGGGCCTACCAGAGGGGTGACTAATATGTAGTTAAGGGAAGGTTTAGGGACTGGCAAGTGGGTGCACTTGCGCAGTCAGCGCGTCAGTACCAGACTGCACGCAGGTTCTGCAATGGCAGATCCTAGACACATTTTACTAGGCCGCTTCTGTGGGTGGCACAACCAGTGCTGCAAGCCCACTAGCAGCATTTTCATTTACAAGCCCTGGCACTCCTGGTGCACTTTACTAGGGGCTGACAGTAAACCAAATAAGCCAAACATGGAAACCAATCAATGTCAACATTTTACCATAGGGAGAGCATATGCACCTTAGCACTGATCAGCAGTGGTAAGGTGCCCAGAGTCATAAAACAGCCAACAACATGTCAGAAAAAATACAGGAGGAAGGTAAAACGTTTAGGGATGACCCTGCAAAAAGGGCCAAGTCCAACACCACTGTTGGATGTAAGCTCAAAGTAGATCTTTGCAAGGTGCTGAGGGCCTGGATGGAGTCAAGAAAAGACTCTGATGAGGTAGAGGAAATTGAGCAGGCAGAGAGCATCGCTAGCTTGGGCAGAGGCCTGTCGCCAGAGGAGTTGGCCGACAGGAAGGAAACCAGAGCTCATGAGATAGAGATGGGGAAACTAAATGGACAACTGGCAATGGAAAGGAAAAGGCTAGAGATGGAAGAGAGGAGAAGCCAAATGAAGCATGAGATGAAATTGAGAGAGCTGGAGTTGAAGGCCCAGGGCTTGGGAAGCACTCCCTCTGGTGGCAGCACACCCCCAGTGCAGGTAGAGTCCAGAGTGTACATACCCAAAGATGTAGTGTAGGAATTTTTTTTAAATGATGACATAGGGCAGTGGTTCAAAGCCTACGAAGTAGCCATGTCCTCCCACCGGGTCCCTGAGAAGGATTGGGGAGCGGGGTTGTGGGGGCGGTTCTTGAGTGAAGGGTGGGAAACACTGCTAGATTTGCCCTCAGATGTGTATAACTCTTACCCCCATATGAAGGATGCTTTAATGGCTAGGTATGGGTTAACTCCTGAAATGTATAGGCAGAGGTTTAGGGGTTGCACTAAGATTCCCAATAGTATGTATGTGGAGTATGTGACTTTTTTGCAGAGAACTGGATGGTTGGGTAAAGGGTAGCAAGGTTGATAATTTTCAAGGGCTTCTTGATTTAATGGCATGGGAGCACTTGTCCAGTAATTGTTTTCCTGAGCTACGCCAGCACCTGATTGATAGTAGGCTGACTAACCCTAGAAAGCTTGCTGAGGAGGCGGACCGCTGGGTCAGTACCAGGGTCCACAAGGGTCACGTGGGAGATTCGGCCAAGGGTGGGCAGTGTCCCCAGCAGAAGAGTGGGGGGGACAAGGGTAAACAGAGGGAGTTCCAGAAAAAGCCCCAAAGTAATCCCCAAGGGAAGGGTTCTCAGCCTCCCCCACCCCAGAAACCGACCGGGGCCACGACAGGTACCCCTGTTCAAAGAGGGCCCCCAAACTGTTACAGATGTGGTGAGCTGGGTCATTTTGCCAATGATCCCAAGGGTCGCCAGTTTGGTAAGCCAGCACCCACTGGTGCAACCCCCCGGCAGATGGCTAGCGTAGCCCTGGGTGGAGAAATGGGTGTCCAAGGTGGGTGGGGTTCCGTAGAAATGTCCCTGGTCTCATTAGGAGACCGTGAAGTGGTCCCCAAAACCCAGCTGCCTGAGAACACTAAGAAATACAGGCAGTGGGTGACCATAAATGGCCATAGGGTTGAAGCTCTGACAGATACAGGAGCCAGTGTGACAGCTGTCAAGCGCCACCTGGTGTCTCAGGAGCAGGTTGTCCCAGGAGTATTCTATCCGGTCGTTGCCGCTGACAACACGGAGAGTCACTGCCTGGTGGCTCAGGTTCCCTTTGAGTGGGGGGGGGGGGGGGTCTCTGGTACTCTTCAGGTAGCTGTGAGGCCCACCATGCCTGTAGACTGTCTGTTAGGGAACGATCTGGAGAGCTCACCTTGGGCTAAGGTGGAGCGGAGTGCTCACCTGGAGATGTTGGGTATGCCTTATTGGGCGTGTGTCACCACACGGTCCATGACAGCCAGTAGGGGTGCTCAATAGGACCTGGAGTCTGAGAGGGAGGCCCAGGAACCGGCCTTAGGGAGAAGAGGCAGGGGGTGCGGGAAACCGCCCCCCGAAGTTCCCACGGTCCAGGAGGAAGCAGACCTTGAGGGGGATGCCCTGGAACCTACAGGGAAACAGATAGCTGAACTGGGGGACCTGCCTGAGCTGACCCATTGGCAGCAAGAAGGAGGACCCTCCAGGGAAGAATTCTGCAGGGAGCAGAAAGAATGCCCTTCTCTTGTGGGTATGCGGCAGCAGGCTGCAGACCAGGCCAACGGTGATCAGTCTGGAACACATTTTATTTACTGGGAGAACGACCTCCTGTATTCCGAGCCTAAGGTTGCTGAGCCTGGGTCAGCCCGTGTGCTGGTGGTACCCCAGCGCTTCAGAGCCTTCCTACTGGGGCTGGATCACGATGTGCCATTGGCAGGACATTTGGGGCAGGACAAGACCATTTAAAGGCTTGTCACCCACTTCTTTTGGCCCCAAATGTGCGGAAGTTCAGACACTCATTGCAGGACCTGCCAGACTTGCCAGGCAAGTGGAAAGAGTGGGAGGAAGCAGAAGGCTCCTCTCCAACCATTCCCTGTGGTCAGTACCTGTTGGGAACGTGTTTACTTGTCACGAGTAGTCACGAGCGGAATTCTGCATTCCAGCTCGTGACTGACTCGTGTTGTGGAAGGAATGTTTAGCTTTGAAATATGGTAGAAGGTTGGGTATGAGCGTTTGGGGGTTGAAACGTTATTCTAAGCTTGAACTGGTTGTATGCAGACGTGCTAATAAACTTCACGTCTTTCTTCACCTTCCTGGTCCGTGTTTCCTTTTCCTATGGATACCGCGCTTCCTACACTGGCGACGAGGATGGGATGTGGAACCATATTTAAATCCAATCCGTAATATATATATATTTTTTTTTCCTGGGAAGCTACGATCTCATTCGGAAGGATTTTATTTTTTTAAGGGACCCGGGAACCGTGAAAGGAAGACGAAAAAGCAATTCCCTTACTTCTATACGATTCTCCTTGTACCCTTTTGCTCAAGGATCCTACCGGCAAGCCATCATCGTCATGGTTTAGAATCCTGGAGGAGCAAACTTTGTCATCGTTTTGAAGCGTATGAAGGACGCACACTGACATGAGCGCAGCGCGTCAACATACGTAGGGGAGATCTCTCTCGTTTCCTGGCAACAACCTGTATACAAGGACGCACGCTGATTTGAGCGCAGCGCGTCAATATACGTGCATGGGAGTTGTTTCCTGGCAACTACTCGTATACACATCTCTTTGACGAGGACGCAATAGACGATTCTTCTGCATCGTTTCCTGGCAACAGTAAATAAGAATACACACTGTGGTTCGCTTACACGGAAAGCAGCTTATAGGGTAATATTTACTATTTTGGTGACACGCACACCGTGTGTCATTCATATTGTGACTACTCCTAGAACCAATTGTTCTTATATGACTCGTTTTGGTTTGTGCTAATACAGTCACACAAATAGTAGAAACATTATTTTATGTAGCTGTTTAACTGTTTTTTTTTTTTCTTCTTTAATTATTATTATTTTTTTTTTATCTCTTTCGCCATGTCTGGCATTGTTCCTCCTCCATCATTTCTAGCTGCTCCTGGTGATCCTCCCATGTCTTGGGAAATATGGGAACCTGTGTTCTTAGCATATGTAGAAGTGTTAGAGGGTGAGGAATGTGAACCAGAGAGGAAACTTTCGCTTTTGAAACACTGTTTAGGTGGGATTGCATTGAAAGAATTTAAAAGCTTACCTGCACTGATTATTAATCCTGGCAATACTAACGTGTATGATTATGCATCTTCACAAGTGAATTTGCGATACGGAAAAAAAAGAACATTGTAATGGAAAGATTTATATTTTATTCACGGAAGCAAAAAGATGAGGAACCCATTGAAGATTTCGTATCAGCTCTAAGATCTTTGGCTATCACTTGTGATTTTGAGCATATTTGTTATGAACAAGTGTTACGAGATCAAATTTTAATGAGGACAAACAAAAAGAAAGTGCAGGAGCGTCTTTGGACCACATCAGACATGTCATTAAACAATGCTATTGATATTGCGAAATCAATTGAACATTATGAAAAATTCGTAAAAGAAATTAGAGAAAATGACAAAAATGATGTATTCAATGTTACTAAAGATTCCGATAAACAAAGGAAACATTTTCCACAAAAGACTGACAAGCTGATAAAAGTAGATGGTAAAGCCAAAAGTAAAAAATACGAAAAAAACACTTATCCATTACTTTGTTACAGATGTGGGAGTGACAGCCACTTAGCTGATTTTAAGAATTGTCCTGCCAGAGGGAGAGTTTGTACAAAATGTAATAAGAAGGGTCATTTTGGGAAATTTTGTAAATCAATTCCTAGAAAAGTCAATTACATGTATCATGATAACGATGATCCAGGAGATGATAATGAGCATGTAGTCAACACTGTTATTAACATGTGTGACGGGGGTGAGGGTACTAAGTTTCCTCCATGTTTCATTACTGTAGGTGACGTTGATTTAGAATTTTTTGTAGATTCTTGTGCTTGATACACCATTATTTCACTAAATATTTTTCGTAACAATTGGCCAACGATGGTTTTGTCTCCAGCTGATGTATCTCCTGGTGGATATACTGGACACAAAATTGACCTGGTTGGTTTTTTTTGCACAAACTTAACATTTTCCGGTCGTCACACTTTTGGGAAGGTATATGTAGCAAGATCAGGTTTGTCACTTTTAGGATGGCCCCACCAACGCCAATTAGGAATTAAAATTGATCCCAGAGCTGACCCCCCTGTCTACGTAGTAGATTCCTGCAGTATTACTCACAATCAAGATCCTCAATTTGTAAATAGATTGAAAGGATCTTTTCCCGAGGTTTTTAGTGGAAAGTTAGGAAGATACAAAGGGTTTGAACATGTCATCAGGTTACAAGACAATGTAGTTCCTGTGCGCCACAGAGTGAGAAATGTTCCTCTCACTTACAGGGGCAAATTGAAGGACATGCTCAATGAGCTATGTAGTAAGAACATTATTGAGCCTATTGAGTCATCACCTTGGGTTTCTCCCATTGTGATTTCGGTAAAGTCTTCAGGTGAGCTTAGGTTATGTGTGGACCTTCGCAGTGTAAATAACGCAATTTGGGTGGATGCTCATCCTTTACCTAATCTCCATGAGATGGTTTCCACCCTAGCAGGGGCTCAGGTGTTTTCCTGAATTGATTTAGCTAGTGCTTATCACCAAGTGGTCCTCTCTGAAGAATCAAAAAATATCACTGCTTTCATCACACCCGAAGGGCTTTACAGGTATTGCCGCATGCCTTTTGGCCTTGCTAGCGCAGCATCAGTGTTTCAGAGACTTATGAGGGATACTTTGGAGGGATTAAATGGAGCGATAGCATTTCAGGATGACATCCTTGTTTATGGTAAAAATAATGAGGAACATGATTCAAATTTAATAAGTGTAATTGCTGCTTTGGCTCAAAAAGGTCTGACTCTTCGTCTTGATAAATGTAAGATCAAAGAAAAAGAAGTAGAATATTTAGGACATACAATTAGTGGAAATGGAATCAAACCTAAACGGAATCATATTGAAAGCATTATAAATGCTCCCACACCTATGTCCAAAGAACAACTTGTAGCTTTTTTGGGTCTCATAGAATTTTATGCCAAATTCATACCAAATTTTGCATCTAAAGTGGACCCATTTAGGTGTTTTTTAAAGAAAAATGCAAAATTCATTTGGACCACAGATATGTCTAAAGCGTTTCAAGATTTAAAGGATTTCATAGTGAAAGCCCCGTGTCTTAAACCTTTTATGTGTGGCAAACAATGCATTATCATGGTGGATGCCAGCAGTACTGGGTTAGGTGGTGTTCTCTTACAAAGAGACAATGGTAAAGAATGGGTTGTAGCATATGCTTCAAGAGCTTTGAGAGATGCAGAAAAACATTACTCAGTTATAGAGAGGGAACTTTTGGCTTGTGTTTGGGGAGCTGAACATTTCAGAACCTTTTTGTGGGGTACTAAATTTACCATTAAAACCGATCATAAGCCGCTTGTTTATTTAATGGCACCAGGTGGTGGACGTACTATGTCTGCACTGGCTTCAAGATTACAGTCTTTCCAATTTCAAATTGAATATGTCCAGGGTAAAGCCAATGTACATGCTGATTGCATGTCTAGATTAATTTCACCCACGGCATTCCCAGACAAAATCAAAGATGATGATTGTGAAGTAGCTTTTACTATGGGTGATATGAACTTAGTGTTTGGTAAACATGTTGGTTTGCAAGAAAACATTTGGTTGCAAGAAATGGAAAAAGATTCGGAGTTAATTAATGTCAAGAAGTATTTGCTTCAAGGTTGGCCTGATCAGAGGAAGTTATCTGGAGATATGATGGGTTTCTCTAAGGTTCAAGAAGAACTAGCTGTCGAAAATGGTTTGATGTTGAGGGGTGACAAGATTATTCCTCCTTTTTCTCTCAGGAATACAATTCTCGGAATTGCTCATGAAGGGCATTTAGGGATTTCATTTACCAGGAGACGTGTCAAGGAATCCTTTTGGTGGCCAAGCATTGATGCATCAGTTGATCATTTTGTACGTTCATGTGTTCATTGATCCAACAGTGACAAGTCAGCTGTGGCTTTACGTCCGGAACCTCATCCTGTAGAATTTCCGCTTGGTCCTTGGTGTAAACTTGGGTTAGATATCATTGGTCCCTTCAATATTTTACCTAAGCACGAAGCTTTTGGAATAGTACTTATTGACTACTATTCCAAATGGCCGGAAGTTAAAATGGTAAAGGAAGTTACCTCTCAGAGTGTCATTGAATTCTTAGATGAAGTATTTTGTAGGGAAGGCATTCCTCAAGAAATTGTAACTGACAATGGGCCACAATTTATTAGCAAAGAAATGGAAGATTTTCTCATTAAATGTGGGATTACTCACAATAAGATCGCTGTTTTCCATCCTCAAGCGAATGGTCAAGTGGAGAGATTCAATCGTGTGGTTAAAGAGGCTATTCAATTGTCTGTTAAGGGTGGTTTGAATTGGCGGAATGCTTTGCAATCCATGTTGTTAGCATACAGGACCTCTCCAAATTCTGTCACCCTAGTCAGTCCTTTGGAACTGTTAAGAGGGCGTAAACCTAGCACTAATTTAATTCCTTGGTGGATGAAGAAGAACAGAAAGGGGCTCAATGATTTTTTTAAAGTGGATTATGAAGCGGTGCAACGAAGAGTAGGATCATACAAAGCTAAAATGAAAGGTGAGATGGAAAGGAAATTGGGCTCATTAACCAAACAGGTGATCAAGGTAGGGGATTTGGTTCGCATAAAGAAAAAAGAAGGTGTTAGTAAAGGGTTGTCTATTTGGTCATGTCCAAGAAAGGTAATTGAAACATTTAAGAACGCTGTCAGAGTTGATGGTGGCTCTGTCTGGAATTTAAACAGGGTTTCTTTGTTTAAGGGTGTTACTACTCACCAAGATGATCACACCAGTAATGTATTTCTGGATTTGGAGCATAATAATGACCATGAGGATTTATCTCCTTCCAGTTCTGTTTCTGATAATTCATCGCCTTCCTGCTAGGTACAAAGACTTTGTCATGAATTAATCTTGTAAGTTATTTTAAAGTATTATTTGTGATGTTTATTCTTACTGTTGTTATATTGTTTTTTTTTTTTAAGGGGGGAAGGTGTGTTGGGAACGTGCTTACTTGTCACGAGTAGTCACGAGCGGAGTTCTGCATTCCAGCTCGTGACTGACTCGTGTTGTGGAAGGAATGTTTAGCTTTGAAATATGGTAGAAGGTTGGGTATGAGCGTTTGGGGGTTGAAACGTTATTCTAAGCTTGAACTGGTTGTCTGCAGACGTGCTAATAAACTTCACGTCTTTCTTCACCTTCCTGGTCCGTGTTTCCCTTTCCTATGGATACCGCGCTTCCTACAGTACCCCCTTTGAGCGAGTGGGGATTGACATTGTGGGGCCGCTGGACCCCAGGACAGCCATGGGCAACAGGTTTATCCTGGTCCTGGTGGACCATGCCACCCGGTACCCGGAAGCCATCCCTCTGAGGACAGTGACGGCCCCCATGGTGGGACGTGCACTGATGGGAATTTTCTCCTGACTGAGATTCCCTCTAGAGGTGGTGTCTGACCGGGGTACCAATTTCATATCCAAATATATGAAATCCCTTTGGCAAGAGTGTGGTGTAACCTACAAATTCACCACACCATACCACCCCCAAGGAAACGGGTTGGTTGAGAGATTCAACCGAACCCTGAAGGGCATGATAATGGGTCTTGAGGAACCCATGAGGCGTAAGTGGGACGTCCTCTTGCCATGCATTCTCTTTGCTTACAGAGAGGTGCCCCAGAAGTCTCTAGGGTTCAGCCCCTTTGAGCTTCTCTACGGCCACCCAGTGAGAGGACCTCTAAGTCTGGTCAAAGAAGGCTGGGAGCAATCTCCCAGGAAACCTCCCCAGAATGTATATAGCTACATGCTGGCCTTCAGGAACCAGACTAGGCATTTCAGGGAACTTGCTGAGGCAAACGTGGAAGCCAGCCAGGAGGATATGAAGCAGTGGTACGACCAGAATGCCACTCTGGTAGAGCTTCAGCCTGGACAGAAGGTATGGGTCTTGGCCCCAGTGGAGCCCTGTGCGCTCCAGTAGAAGTGGACCAGTCCCTTTGAGGTTGTGGAGCGCAAGAGTTCAGTTACCTATTTGGTGGACTTGCGGTCTCCAAGGAACCCCTTGAGGGTCCTTCATGTCAACCGCCTCAAGCCCCACTTGGAGAGGTCCCAAGTGGGCATGCTCTTGGCAACATATGCTGGGATGGAAGAGGAGACCGAGCCTCTTCCTGACCTCCTGTCAGCCCAGGAGCAAGATGGGTCAGTGGATGGTGTCATCCTCTCTTCCGCCCTGACCCCTGAGCAACAGAATGATTGTCACCAATTGTTGGGGCAATTTTCTGATCTGTTTTCCCTGGTTCCCGGTGTCACTGATTGGTGCGTCCATGATGTGGACACTGGGGATAGTACACCTGTGAGGCACAAGGCCTACAGGGTGACTGACAGGGTGAGGGCATGCATCAAGGAGGAGGTCTCCAAGATGTTTGCACTCTGGGTAATTGAGTCCTCCAGCAGTCCTTGGGCCAGCCCAGTGGTCTTGGTCCCAAAGGCTGCAGCGCCGGGAGCCACACCCGAACTCCGGTTCTGTGTGGACTACAGAGGACTCAATTCAGTCACCAGGACTGACGCACACCCCATCCCCAGAGCTGATGAGCTCATAGATCGGCTAGGGGCTGCCAACTACCTCAGCACGTTTGATTTAACGTCTGGGTACTGGCAGATCACCTTGACCGATGGGGCCAAAGAGAGGTTAGCATTTTCCACCTCAGATGGGCACTACCAGTTCCGGGTTATGCCCTTTGGGATGAAGAATGCCCCTGCCACCTTCCAGAGGTTGGTCAACCAGGAGTTGGTTGGAATGGATTCATTCAGTGCAGCCTACCTGGATGACATTGCAGTGTTCAGCTCCACTTGGGAAGAACACCTGCGCCACCTCTGGGAAGTGTTGATGGCGCTGCGGAGGGCAGGCCTCATGATCAAGGTGAGTAAGTGCCAGATCGGGCAGGGTTCCGTGGTGTACTTGGGGCACCAGGTTGGGAGCGGCCAGGTGGCGCCCCTTCAACCCAAGATAGAAACCATCCTGAATTGGGAGTCGCCCAAAACCCAGACAGAGGTGAGAGCCTTCCTAGGTCTCACCGGGTACTACAGGAGGTTTGTCAAGGGGTATGGCAACATTGCTGCCCCCTTGACAACGCTGACTTCTAGGAAGCAGCCCAGGAAAGTGATTTGGACTGACACCTGTCAGAAAGCTTTTGAGGCCCTGAAAGCTGCTCTGGGCTCCCAACTTCTCCAAAGAGTTTATCGTTCAGACAGACGCTTCAGAGCATGGTGTGGGGGCTGTTCTTTCACAGATTAATGAAGAGGGCCTAGATCAACCTGTAGCCTTCCTTAGCAGGAGGTTACTTCCACGGGAACAGAGATGGAGTGCTATTGAGCGTGAGGCATTTGCTGTGGTCTGGGCACTGAAGAAGCTAAGACCCTACCTATTTGGGTCTCACTTCCGGGTTCAGACAGACCACAGGCCCCTCAGATGGTTGATGCATATGAGGGGTGAGAATCCAAAGCTGTTGAGGTGGTCCATTTCCCTACAGGGTATGGATTTCACGGTGGAACATCGCCCTGGTACAGATCACGCCAATGCTGATGGTCTGTCCAGATTTTTCCGCCTTAGTGATGAGGAACTCCCTGGGGTAGGGTAGTTCTCCCCACTTTTCAGCTGGAGGGGACACGAGTTAGACCTGGCACCCTGGCGTGAGTCTCCCTTCCACTTTTTGTCGCTGTGCCTCATGTGTTTTTATGGTGTTGGCCGCTCAGAGCACTGTGCCACTGCCAACCAGTGCCACAGTGCAAGTGCTGCCTATGTAAAATGTATATGTTGGTTGGATTCCATGATTGGCTTATTTGGTTTACTATCAGACCCCCGGAAAAGTGCACCAGGAGTGCCAGGGCGTGTAAATACAAATGCCGCTGGTGGGCTTGCAGCACTGGTTGTGCCACCCACAGAAGCGGCCTGGTAAAATGTGTCTAGGTCTGCCATTGCATAACCTGCGTGCAGTCTGGTACTGACATGCTGACTGGCAAGTGCACCCACTTGCCAGTCCCTAAACCTTCCCTTAACTTCATGTTAGTCACCCCTATGGTAGGCCCAAGGGGAGGGTGCATTGTAGCATAAGGTAGGACAAGCCCTGATGTATGTGGTATGACCTAAAAGTGACAGCCATTTTCGTTTTTCACTATTGTAAGGCTACCCTGTTCTCATGGGCCAGAATGGGCTGTTAAGATTGTTACATCCTATGATCCTAACAGGCCCAGGGAACATGGTAGAAGATCGAGTTTAGTATGCCTGAACTCAGAATAATAAGGAACATCTTTTAGTAAGGTTTATTTTAATATTCTGCGTTTGCAAATGCCACTTTTAGAAAGTTGGCCTTTGCTTGCCTAACCATTTCAGTCCGCCTCTGCGTGATGTGTATCTGCTGTCTGGCTTGTGTGAGTGACAGGGCTGGGGAAACCCAGATGGGCAGGGCTAGGTAGCCTGGTGGTGAATAGGAAGATTGACAGATAGATGGGTGGGAGGAGTACACCTGGACTCTGAATAGGGCTGTGCTCTGTCACCACAATGCTGGCTCCGCCCCCTGTGGAGCGTCTGATGGCTCTGCCCTGCACCCTGAAAGAAGAAGCCTGCATCGCATCAACAAAGTGCTCCCGAACTGGACCTGGCCTGAGAGAACAAAGGATTTGTGGTATAAATGTAGGAGCCCTGCTCCTAAGAAACTAGATCCTGTCCTGCCAAGAAGAAACCTCTGTCCGACCTGAAGGAACTGGAAAAGCTGCATGGAGGAGTACTGTCCCTGACCTGGGGGATTGGCCTGCAGTGGTTGCCTTGCTGCTGAAGAAGAGAAAGAAAAGACCAAAGAAACTTTTATTTGACTTGTGCTGAAGATCTCCAAGGGCTTGTGAGTGAGCTTGCCCCCTGAACGAAGTCCCAGGACCAGTAGACTTCACCGCTGTGAGATCACCTTGGAAAACGGACCGTTTTCCCCGCATCTTCGACTCGAACTGCTGCGTACGTCGCGCTGATCGCAGCGTACCCCCTGCAAGCTGGTATCCCGCTGTCCGGCCCGAATAAAGCGTCTGAGGCCCCTCTATGAGCCGTAGCTCGCACCGCAAAGGAAGGTATCGTCCGGCCTGAGCAACGCGACTAACAGGCCCCTACGAGCCGTAGCTCGCACCGTAACGGAAGGAGTGCGAACCGTACTTGCTTTTATCCCCTACGAACCGTACTGCCCAGCGTACGCTCCTTTCCCCTGCTTTGGAAAGGCTGCAGTGCGTACGGTAGTCGCGTACGTCTCCCCTGTGCGGAGCGTACTGTTCGCTTGTACCCAGCGCTTCGAATCAAGATTGCCGATCTTCTGGTACAGCACGAACGCTGCGACGAACATTGAACGCATCGTACCTACGCACCGTCCCCTGAAGCCCTGCACGCCCAAGGTCTAACGTACCGTAGTACGCACCGCACCAGGAGGACAACGCATCGTACATCGCGCTTGATGTCAGCGCCGCATCCGTGATGAACTCACCAAAAGTAAAGGTACTGTGCCTGTTCGCACCGTAGGGCTTACGCTTCATCCCGAAGCGCCTACAGTGCATGTGAGACCCGTTCCCAAGCAGTTTTTACCGCGTACGAAGCGTACGGACAGGAACGAAGCGCACAGAACTTTAAAACTACGCTAAAACCAAGAACTCTTTGTCTAATAAGTATTGTGAGACGTTTAAACGTTATCTGGTCTTGTGCTAAGCCTAAACTATGTATATAAAGTGTTATTTTTCTATATATGCCAGTGTGGAGTCCATTTGTGGGGGTTGTCCCTGAGTTACTGTGTGTGTGTTCACAAATGCTTAACCTGAACGCTCTGAGATAGGCCTTGTCTGCTCGCGCCAAGCTATCTAGAGGGTGAGCAGGGGTTATTGTTGGAGTGTACCCCCCTACCCTGACTAGAGGAAAGGTTCCCTGCTTGACACAAGTACCTACCTGTGCCAACCAGAGAACCCGGATTCTAACAGGGTGCACAGCAGATGTTGTGCCTGGCTGCACAGAAAATGTGGTACTGGGGGTACACAGCAGATGTGGTGCTGGGGGTGCATGGCAAATGTTGTGCTTGGGAGTGCACAGCAGATGTTGTGCCTGGGTGCACGGCAGATGTGGTGCTGGATGTGCACACCAGATCTGGTTCTGGGGGTGCGAAGCAGATGTGGTACTGGGGGTGCACAGCAGATGTGGTGCTGGGGGTACACAGCAGATGTGGTGCTGGGGCTGCGCAGCAGATGTGGTGCTGGGGCTGCACAGCAGATCTGGTACTGGGGGTGCAAAGCAGATGTGGTGCTGGGGTAAACAGCAGATGTTGTGCCAGTGGTGCACAGCAGATGTGGTGCTGGGGGTGCACAGCAGTTGTGGTGGTTGGGGGTGCACAGCAGATGTGGTACTGGGGTGCACAGCAGATGTGGTACTGGGGTGCACAGCTGATGTGGTGCTGGGGGTGCACAGCTGATGTTGTGCTTGGGGGTGCACTGCAGATGTTGTGCTGGGGTGCACAGCAGATGTGTTTGGGGTGCACAGATGTGCCTGGTTGCACAGCAGATGTGGTGCTAGGGGTGCCAGTGGTGCAGAGCTGATGTTGTGCCTGGTGCGTACAGCAGCGGTTGCCAGCGGTTCAGGGCGCACATTGCTCCAGCAGTGCAGTATTCACGTTGTGCCAGCGGTGCAGAGTTTGCGTTGTGCCAGCGGTGCACGGCGCGCTTTGGCCAATGGGTGCAGGGTGTGCATTGTGGCAGCAGTGCAGGGCGTGCTTTGCTCCAGGGGTGCACAGCAGATGTTGTGCTGGGGGTGTACCGCTGATGTTTTGCCTGGTGCATACAGCAGTGGTGGTCAGCGGTGCTGGGTCTGCGTTGTGCCAGGGGTGCAGGGTGCGAGTCGTGCCAGCGGTGCAAAGCAGATGTTGTGCCAGTGGTGCACAGTAGATGTTGTGCCAGTGGTGCATAGCGGATGTGGTTCTAGGGGTGCACAGCAGATGTCGTGCTCAGGATGCACAGCAGATCTGGTACTGGGGGTGCACAGCAGATGTTGTGTTTCGGGGTGCACAGCAGATGTTGTGCCTGGGTACACAGCAGAAGTCGTGCTGGGTGTGAAGCAGATGTGGTGCTGAGGGTGCACAGCAGATGTTTTGCTGGGGTACACAGCAGATGTGGTGCTGGGGTGCACTGCAGATGTTGTGCCAGTGGTGCAAAGCAGATGTGGTGCTGGTGGTACACAGCAGAAGTGGTGCTGGGGTGCACTGCAGATGTTGTGCCAGTTGTGCACAGCAGATGTGGTGCTGGGGTGCACTGCAGATGTTGTGCCAGTGGTGCAAAGCAGTTGTGGTGCTGGTGGTCCACAGCAGAAGTGGTGCTGGGGTGCACTGCAGATGTTGTGCCAGTTGTGCACAGCAGATGTGGTGCTGGGGTGCAAAACAGATGAGGCGCTGGTGGTGCACAGCTGATGTTGTGCCTGGTGCGTGCAGCCACGGTTGCCAGCGGTGCAGGGCGCGCGTTGCTCCAGCGGTGCATGGTTCGCGTTGTGCCAGCGGTGCAGGGTTCGCGTTGTGCCAGCGGTGCAGGGTTCGCGTTGTGCCAGCGGTGCAAGCTTTGCGCAATGGGTGCAGGGTGAGCATTGTGGCAGCAGTGCAGGCCGTGTTTTTCTCCAGGGGTGCACAGCAAATGTGCCAGGGGTGCCCCAAATTTTGTGCCAGGGCTGCACAGCAGATGTTGTGCCAGGGGTGCTCAGCGTATATTGTGCCAGTGGTGCACAGCAGATGTGGTGCTGGGGTGCAAAACAGATGAGGCGCTGGTGGTGCACAGCTGATGTTGTGCCTGGTGCGTGCAGCCGCTGTTGCCAGCGGTGCAGGGCGCGCGTTTCTCCAGCGGTGCAGGGTTCGCGTTGTGCCAGCGGTGCAGGGTTCGCGTTCTGCCAGCGGTGCAGGGTTCGCGTTGTGCCAGCGGTGCACGCGTTGCGCAATGGGTGCAGGGTGCGCATTGTGGCAGCAGTGCAGGGCGTGTTTTTCTCCAGGGGTGCACAGCAAATGTGCCAGGGGTGCCCCGGATTTTGTGCCAGGGGTGCACAGCAGATGTTGTGCCAGGGGGGCACAACGTATATTGTGCCAGGGGTGTACAGCAGCGGTTGCCAGCGGTGCAAGGCGCGCGTTGCTCCAGGAGTGCATGGCGCCCCGATAGTAGACAGTGCGCCAGGGTTAAGTGATGACGTCACTGGAGGAGACGCCAAGGTCACAAAGTGTCCGCGTTCCTATGGAGTATGCAATTAGCTTAATTTGATTCCAGAAGGTTCTCTGGCGCAGCATTAATATGAATGGCTCCGATTCAACGGAAGTTCTCCAGTTAGGGCAGATTAATTGGATACAGACAAGAGGGGCCAATTCAAGATTAGAATTAAACGATAAATGCGAGGGTCCGCGGGGAGTTCGCTGCCACGCGCTGTGTTTGTGCCCCTCTGCCCCCGAGGCCTATTGTGGGTCGGCCCAAGAATTCATTTATTGAAATGTTAATTACAGTGGAAGCGCGAGGGGCCTTTAATTCAATAAATCGGGGGGGGGGAGTCGATGGCGCGATAACAAGAGGAGAGGCGTAAGAGCTGAGGAAGGGGAGAGTGAGGGTGCGAGGGGTAGAGTGTGAGGGCAGAGAGAGTGAGGAGGCAGAGAGAGTGAGGCCTCAGAGGGGCAGAGAGTGAGGGGGCAGACAGAGTGAGTGCGCGAGGGGCAGTGAGGGCAGAAAGAGTGAGGGTTCGAGGGGCAGAGAGTGAGGGGCAGACAGAGTGAGTGCGCGAGGGGCAATGACGGCAGAGAGAGTGAGGAGGCAGAGAGAGTGAGGCCTCAGAGGGGCAGAGAGTGAGGAGGCAGACAGAGTGAGTGCGCGAGGGGCAATGAGGGCAGAGAGAGTGAGGGTTCGAGGGGCAGAGAGTGAGGGCAAAGAGTGTGACGGTTCAAGGAGCAGAGAGAGAGGGCAAAGAGAGTGAGGAGTAGTGAGTGAAGGCGCGAGGGGCAGAGAGTGAGGGCAGAGTGAGTGAGGAGTAAAGAGTGAGGGTACGAGGGGCAGAGAGTGAGGGCAGAGAGAGTGAGGAGTAGCGAGTGAAGGCGCGAGGGGCAGAGAGTGAGGGCAGAGACAGTGAGGGTTCGAGGGTCAGAGAGAGAGGGCAGAGAGAGTGAGGGTGTGAGGGGTAGAGAGTGAGGGCAGAGAGAGTGAGAGCACGAGGGATAGAGAGTGCGGGCACGAGGGAGCAGAGCGTGAGGGAGAAGAGACAGTGAGGACGCAAGAGGCAGAAAGTGAGTGCACGAGGGAGCAGAGAGTGATGGCGCGAGGGGCAGACAATGAGGGTATAGCGGGACCTTGAGAGTGAGGACACAGGTGTAGAGAGAATGAGGGCGCGAGGGAGCAAAGAGTGAGGGAGGAGGGAGAGTGAGGGTGCGAGGGAGAGACTGAGGGTGTGAGGGAGAGAGAGTGAGGGTGCAAAGTGTAGAGAGTAAAGGCAGAGAGTGTGAGGGCACAGAGGCGCAAAGAGAGTGAGGAGGTAGAGAGACTGAGGGCATGAGGGAGCAGAGAGTGAGGGAGGAAAGACAGTGGGGCACGAGGGAGCAGAGAGTGAGGGTATAGAGGGGCCAAGAGAGCGAAGACACAGAGGAGCAGAGGGAGTGAGGGCTCAGAGGGGCAGAGAGAGAGTGAGGGCGCAGAGGGGCAGAGAGAGTGAGGGGGCAGAGAGAGTGATAATGTGGGGGGCAGAGAGTGGGATACAGAGGGGCACAGAGAGTGAGGGTGCGAGGGAGCAAAGAATGAGGGAGAAGGTCCGAGGGGCAGAGAGCGTGAGGGTAGAGAGAGAGTGAGGGGGCAGAGAGAGTCAACGTGAGGAGCAGAGAGTGAGGGTAGAGGGGCCGAGAGACTGAGGACACACGTGTAGAGAGAGTCAGAGCAGAGAAAGTGCGTGCACAGAGGGGCAGAGAGAGTGAGGGCAAACAGAGAGTGAGGGTGCAAGGGGCAGAGAGTTAGGGTAGAGAGAGTGAGGACATGAGGGAGCAAAACGTGAGGGTATAGTGGGGCCTAAGAAGTAAGGGTGCGAGGGAGCAGAGAGAGTGAAAGGGTGTGAGGGGTAGAGAGTCAGTGCACAAGGGGCAGAGAGTGAGGGTATACAGGGACTATGAGAGTGAGGACACAGGTGTAGAGAGAGTGAGGGCGCAAGGGAGCAGAGAGTGAGGGAGGGGAGGGAGTGAGGATGCGAGGGAGTAGAGAAAGTTAGGGCAGAGAGACTGAGGGTGCGAGGGATAGAGAGTGAGGGAAGAGAGAGTGAGGGTGCGGAAGGTAGAGAGCGAAGGCAGAGAGAGAGTGAGGACGCAAGGGGCAGATAGTGAGGGAATTAAAGGGCCTAGAGAGTGAGGACACAGAGGGGCAGAGAGAGTGAGGGTGCGAGGGGGCAGAGAGTGATGGAGGAGCGACAGTGAGGGCACGAGGGAGAAGAGAGTGATGGTATAGAGGGGCCGAGAGACTGAGGACACAGAGGGGCTGAGAGAGTGAGGGCACAGAGGGGCAGAGAGCGTGAGGGTAGAGAGAATGAGGGCGTGAGGAGCAGAGAGTGAGGGTATAGAGGGGACAAGAGAGCGAGGATACAGAGGAGCAGAGGGAGTGAGGGCGCAGAGGGGCAGAGAGAGAGTGAGGGTGCAGAGGGGCAGAGAGTGGGAGGAAGTAAGGGAGGGTGTAAGAGAGCAGAGAGAGTAAGGTTGGGAGGGAACAGAGAGAGCAGAGGGAGTGAGGGAGCAGAGAGAGTGAGGGTGCAAGGGTGCAGAGAAATAAAGGGCAAGAGGGAGCAGAGAATGAGGGTATAGGGGGCAGAGGAAGTCAGGACACAAAGGGGCAGAGACAGTGAGGGTGCGAGGGAGCAGATAGATTAAGGGCACAGAGGGGGCAGAGTGAGTGAGGGCATGAGGGAGGACAGAGAGTGAGGGTGCAGAGGGGCAGACAATTAGGGCATAACGGGAGAAGAGAGTGAGGGTGCAGAGAGAGTGAGGTTGTAAGGGAGCAGAGAGAACAGAAAGAGTGAGGACACAGGGGAGCGGAGAGAGTGAATGTGTGAGGGAACAGAGGGAGTAAGGGCATGAGAGGCAGAGAGGGTGAGGGCACAGGGGGCAGAGGGAGTGAGGATATAGAAGTGCAGAGAGGATGGGATGAGGGTGCAATGGGGCAGAGGTATGATGGCAGAGAGAGTGAAGGCACAGTTTGGCAGAGAGAGTGAGTGCACAAAGGGGCACAGAGAGTGAGGGACCAGAGGGAGGGCACAGTGGGACACAGAGAATGAGGATGTAGAAGGTCAGAGAGAGTGAGGGCATAGAGGGGCAGAGGGAATGAGGGTACAGAGGGGCAGAGAGAATGAGGGCCCAGAGGGGCTGAGAGAGTGAGGGTGAAGAGGTGTAGAGAGAGAGTGAGTCTGAAGAGGGGCAGAGAAAGTGAGGGCATAGAGGGTCAGAGAGAGTGAGTGCATAGAGGGGCAGAGAGAGTGAGGGTGCAGAGGAGGCAAGAGAGTGAGGACAGAGAGGGGTAGAGAGGGAGGGCCCGATTCACAGAACTAACTTAAGACAAAATCCTAAACTTACTACTTTTGGTATTCACAGAAGTTAGGATTTTGTCTTAAGTTTGTCTTAAAAAGACAAACTTAAGACAGACTTAAGACAGTCTTAAGACAGACTTAAGACAGTCTTAAGACAGACTTAAGACAGTCTTAAGACAGACTTAAGACAAACTTAAGACAGACTTCAGACAGACTTAAGACAGACTTAAGACAGACTTAAGACAGACTTAAGTTAGGATTTTGTCTTAAGTTTGTCTTAAGTCTGTCTTAAGTCTGTCTTAAGTCTGTCTTAAGTTTGTCTTAAGTCTGTCTTAAGTCTGTCTTAAGTCTGTCTTAAGACTGTCTTAAATCTGTCTTAAGTTTGTCTTAAGACAAACTTAAGACAAAATCCTAACTTCTGTGAATACCAAAAGTAGTAAGTTTAGGATTTTGTCTTAAGTTAGTTCTGTGAATCGGCCCCTGAGGGTGTGAGGGAACAGAGAGGGAGGGCGTGTGGAAGCAGAGAGAGTGATGGCACAAGGGAGCAGAGAGGGTGAGGGTGTGAGGGAGCAGAGAGAGTGAGGGTGTGAGGGAGCAGAGAGAGTGAGGGCACAGAGAAGCAGAGAGAGTGAGGACGCAGATGGGATGAGAGAGCGAGGGTGCAGAGTGGCAAGAGAGTGAGGGCACCGATGGGTAGAGAGAGTGAGGGTACAGAGGGGCAGAGAGAGTGAGGGCACAGAGGGGAGGAAAGAGCAAGGGCACAGAAAGGCAGAGAGAGTGAAGGTGCAGAGCGGCAGAGAGAGTGAGGGAACAGAGGGGCATAGAGAGTGAGGGCACAGAGGGACCGAGAGAGTGAAGGTGTGAGGGAGCACAGAGGGAGGGCACGAGGAAGCAGAGAGAGTGATGGCACAAGGGAGCAGAGAGAGTGAGGGTGTGAGGGAGTAGAGAGAGTGAGGACGCAGATGGGATGAGAGAGCGAGGGTGCAGAGTTGCAAGAGAGTGAGGGCACCGATGGGTAGAGAGAGTGAGGGTACAGAGGGGCAGAGAGAGTGAGGGCACAGAGGGGAGGAAAGAGCAAGGGCTCAGAAAGGCAGAGAGAGTGAAGGTGCAGAGCGGCAGAGAGAGTGAGGGAACAGAGGGGCATAGAGAGTGAGGGCACAGAGGGACCGAGAGAGTGAGGGTGTGAGGGAGCAGAGAGGGAGGGCACGAGGAAGCAGAGAGAGTGACCCTGAGTGAGGATGAGGGTGTGAGGGAGCAGAACGAGTGAGGGAGAATGAGGGCTCAAGAGAGCAGAGAGACTGAGGGTGTGAGGGAGTAGAGAGACTGAGGGCATGAGGGAGCAGAGAGAGTGAGGGCAGAGAGTACAGATGGGCAAGTCAATAAATTAACAGGGAAAGCCGAACCAAGAGTCTGACTCGGATCTTAGATCCTGTGCATGAACCGAGCCCTGAAAATGTTTAGTATGTAAATCTCACAACAAACATTATGTAAAATATTATGAAGTCTTTTCACAATTCAATAAAGTGTATTTCTTTAACATGTGGAGGCTTTAACATTACTACTCACATTACAGCACCACACTGAGAAGAACTTATGAAAAGTGATACTTTTTAAACCTAAACCATTAGTGAACTAAGAAGACAAGACAGTTGTCGTGTAAACCCTGCACTGGCCCAGGTGATTATAGATCAACATTATAGTCTATTCGACCAAACTCAATCCACATTTGTAAAACTGATATTCTTAACTCACTTTGAAAAGTGCTTTCTTATGCAGTAATGAAGAAAAAGAGTTTTGGTGAAATAAAGTATTTGGCTAAGCTCACACAATTTAAGGAGGGAAGCCGCGATTTAGCTAGGTTTTCTGGTTTCACCCTGTAGAAATTCGCCTGTTAATGGGCATCGATTTATCTTTCCTTATGTTAAGGCTTTGTTTTTACCTGTTTCTGCATTGTCTGCAGTTTTTTATATAGCGTGAACTCCACCTGGATTGTTAGAATAGAAAAATTCATGTTTGCGCATTGTTCTATGTATGTCAGCATTCGCAGCACCATTTTCTATGTGGGGGCTATTTTGGGCTATAATCGAAACTTATCCTTCATCATTTCTTTGACGAGGCCTCGGTTGGGTTTCAGTTCCCCGAGTCTGGGATTCACTTCACTGATGAATACACTGTTCTTATTAGCGCATACCTTTTTCCAGTGGCGGGCACGGGCAGAGGGACCTTCAGTAGTAGATAGCGTGTGCCCGGCCTCAGAACTGAAACTTATTTTTTGTACTTCACTGTTTTGCTGCATCTGCTTGGAAAATTCCACATTGGGCACGCCTTCACTGGTTTTGAAATGTACATAATGTATCTTTATGCTTGCTGATTTCAGTCTCTCTGCAGCACTCCTAGCGACTGGAAAGACCGGGCTCCGCTCTGAGTGTGCTTTAAATAAACAATTATTGGTTTGTATTCTATTCTCTACTGTCTGACCAACTCTTCATTTGATATGGAAGGCTGAGAGGTGGTCATTAGTGACCCGGTTGACCTTAAATGGGTGACTTCCTTCAGTTGGTTCCCGCACAGGGACTCCTTCGGGTGAGTGACCCATCCCCTTCCGTGGACGGGGGAGGTCGAGGCCATCGTCGGGTCGGACTGATGGATCAGGGATCCTTGTATAAAGAGTTTCTGATACTCGCAGCTGCCCCTTCCGTACCGACTGACGTGCCTCGCCCATTGGTCATCCCGACTGGAGTCCTGAACGATGAAACCCTTGGATCTGACCGTTTGGTCTGAAGAGTCGGCAGTGGAGAATTGGTCCGTTTGATCTACACATATCAGGTGAGTTTGTTTTGGTTCTTTGTGGATATGGTACCATTGTGCTTCAAGTTTGGTGCAGTCTGAGGACTGTTTTGGATAAAAGCACTTGCAATTGCTTTGCCAGGTAAAAATAACAAATTTTATTCACTTTAAAAATGCCTACGATTAGCAAGTTTCTGCTTTTCTCTTGTTGTTGTTGTTTGGCAGATGCTCGATTGGAAGAAGCACAGCCGGTGCCTCTAGAAGGCACCCCTAATTTTGATATGTATGTGAAGCATGGTCTTGGCCCTATTATGTTTAGTACATTATGGCACAAATATACGAGGGACAACGCTGAGTTACAGTGGCCGTTGACGGGCACTTTTGATGTACAAAAGATTGGATTTTTACAGGTATTTAAAAGACGAAGTAGACAGATTATGTTTGATTCCCCCAGAACGTGGCAGAAAGTAGCTAGGCAGAGACGATTGAAAATGGAAAAAGATGCACGAAAAGGGAAGATGCAAACACTGACCCAGAAAGCTATACCTTATGATAGAGAAAAGCAGGAGAAAGGAGTTGAATGTGAAGATAGGAAGTTTTGTTTACTGATTGATAAATCCTTTTTGGCTCAAGAGGAGAAAGAGAAGACAGAGCAAAAGCATAAGGATTTAAAGACGAAGGTGCTGTTGCAGCAAGTGTTTAGAGGGAATAGTAGAGGACGTGGTGGTCCTGCTAGACAGCTTCCACACAGTAGTAGGCAGTCCACAACAACTCCTTTGGGGCAGAATTAGTGTGCATATTGGAGGAGGGCCATTGGCGTAGCGAGTGTCATGTGCTTTTGCAGAAGGTGGGGGTTCCGAGAGGGCGAGGTCCTCGGGGACAAGGTCGTGGGACCGATAGGGCTCAGAGTGTTGGGGTCTCACAGGGTCATTCTGATAATAATTACTTTGATGACCCTCGTGATGCACAGTATTACCATGATGATTATGATACAGATGAGGTGACAAGGATGTCTTAAATCCAGGACAGCCAGGGACAGAGTGAGGGGTCAGTTCCGATACCTGTAGATCAGCGTGGTCCTTATGTCACCGCAGATGTGCCTGGCTCGACTAAAGATTTTTTTTTTTAATACAGGTGCGACAAAGAGTTCTGTTTCTCGATCTTTTGTCCCTGGGGTGGCTCTGTCTGGCCATTATAATGTCTTGGTAGGTTTTTCAGGTCTACCGGTTTCACGCCCCCTTGCATTGACTGTTGGTCCTTTTACTGTGGATTCTCTATTTTTGCGGGAAACAACCATCACAACACGGTCATTAGACCGCAATACCTTTACAACGCGGTCGTTACAACGACCGCGTTGTTAGAACGCGATGCCATTACTACGCAAGTCATTACATCTACTTGAAGTAGATGACGCTCTAACATAGGGAATTGTATAATTTACTATTCCAACACCTTCCCTACTGTTGCGTAGGCTGGAGTTGGAATAGTAAATTATACTATTTCCGAATATTAGAGCGCCATCTACTGCAAGTCGATGTAATGACTTGCATTGTAATGGCATCGTGTTCTAAGGAACGTGATGTGATTGCATGCGTTGTTGCATGCTATATTCGTTTTTGCTGATGTCCAATTGTGGGGAAAATTTGATGGGTTTGGATTTGTTGAAAAAACTGTGTGCTACTATTTATTGTTCCCCGGCAGGTGTTTACTTGCCGATGGGTCCAAGTGTAGGTACTAAACTGTGCCTGTCTCTCCCTCTTCCCACTGAATTCGCTGACGTACCATCCACTCTATGGGCGACTGGTGATACAGATGTGGGACTGCTGCATATACCCCCTGTTTCAATCCAGGTCAAAGATAATGCTATTTTGCCTAGTATTCCTCAGCATAAAATACCCCAGGTGGGAGAACGGGCCCTTCTACAAATTATTCAGGATTTGATACGCAAAGGAGTAGTTGAAGAGACGTTTGCCAATATTTGAAATAATCCCATTCTTCCGATTCTTAAATGGACACCCTCAAGTTCCTCTGATGATCATGACGATGTTTACCGTTTTGCAATTGATTTGCGTGAAGTTAATAAACTAGTGGTTCCTCAGTTTCCAGTGGTTCCAGACATTACAGCGCTTTTGATCATGATTCCTTCCACTACTAAATTGTTTTCTGTCATTGATTTGAAAAATGCGTTCTTCAGTATTCCAATTCATCCAGATAGCAGATATCTGTTTGGGTTCACCCTAGCTGGTAGGAGCTTTAGGTTCTGTCGAGCTCCTCAGGGCTATACAGAGAGTCCAAGCATTTATAGTCAGGCATTGAAAAGTCAGTCGGATTCCTTGTCACTTCCTGCAGGTAATGTATTCGTGCAGTATGTCGATGACCTCCTCATTTCTTCCGATACCGAACAAGGGTGTAAAGATAGCACAGTTAAGTTATTGCTCCATTTGGCTAACCATGGACATAAAGTTTATTTTTCAAAATTTCAGTATTGTCGACAGGAGGTCACCTATTTAGGTCACCTACTGTCGAAGGAGGGTAGGAGGTTGACCCCTGAGCACATCAGTACTATTGTTAAAATGCCCATTCCACACACTCAAAAAGATGTGTGCGCTTTTATAGGTATCACTTCCTACTGTCAGCAGTGGATACCTAACTGTTCCTTGCTAATCAAACCCTTGCTTGCATTAACAATGAAAGAAGTGCATTATCCTTTGTCTTGGACGCCTGAATGTCAGCAGTCTTTTGAGCAATTGAAAGCAGCTCTTTGTCCGGCTCCCGTGCTTGACACCCCAAATTATGCTAAGCCATTTGTGTTGTATGCCCATGAGATGGCTGGTTGCGCACTTTCTGTTCTAACACAAACATTTGGGGATAAGCATCAACCTACTGTCCTTGATCAAGTCGTAAGACCCCTCCCGAGTTGTCTAGGATTGATCGCGGCTGTGGCCACTTCAATCAGACAATCTGCTGGACTCGTTCTCGATACTGATCTCATTATCATGGTACCCCAAGCTGTAGATACACTGGTGAATAAGACAAAGACACAGCACCTCACCAGTGCACGTCTTACTGGCTATGAATTGACATTGTTTGCTAAAGATATCACAATCAAAAGATGTGCTACTCTGAATCCAGCCACGTTACTACACCTCCCTTCTGAGAGTGATGAAGTCGACAAACATGACTGTATCTTCTGGATGGAAGAAGAGACAAACGGACGGGTAGACTTGACTGACGTTCCCTTATCTGACCCCTATTACCACACGTCTGTACAGTAGTAGAGACATCACAAGTCCCTTATCAGTCGGCTCAAGCTGCTGAGCTTGCTGCCCTTATTCGAACTTGCAAATTGAGTGAGGGGCTGGTTGTCAATATCTACACTGACAGTCAGTATGCCTTTGGGGTTGCGTATCATTTTGGGCGACTCTGGGCTGAGAGAGTGTTCCTTACTTCACATGGGACAAAAATCCAGCATGGTCACCTTATATTGAGGCTTTTGTCCGCTTTGACACTCCCTAAGAAATTGGCAATAGTGAAGTGTAGCGCACCCCGGAAGGTCAACGATGATGTAGGTAGGGGAAAGGCTTTTGCAGATCAGACAGCTAAGGAAATGACCCGGACTAAGATGAAAAGAATGTTTGTAGCAGGTCCAGCTAGATGGTTTCCTAAGGTTGTTATGTTTGAAGACACTCTTGATAGTGCAAAGGAGATACAAAGTGAAACCACTATAGAAGAATTAGCAGTGTGGCAGGAAAGTACAGCACAATTGAACAATGAGGGATGTTGGTTTGATAAGTCAGGGAAGCAGAGATGGATGTTGCCAGATGCATATGTCCTTCCTGTAGTCACTATGGCTCACGGCCCAGCTCATATCAGTGCTAAAGACATTTGCAAATTGTTAGACCTTGTATGGTAGAATGACAATATCTCTAAGACAGCTGCACACTTAGTGAAGTATTGCATGGTGTGTATGATGCATAATCCTGGAAAGGGTACCCCTACACCGCCTGGTAACTTTGCACCACCCACTTTTCCTTTTGAGGTGCTTCAAATGGATTATATAGAGTTGGAGAAATGTAATAATTTGAAGTATGGTTTAGTGGTTGTATGTGCATTTGGTAAATGGGTTGAGGCTTACCCCACTAAATACAATACGGCCATTACTACTGCAAAGGTATTCCTGAAGGAGTTCTTTCCTCGTTTTGGCTTGCCCCGAATGATATGGAGTGATAACAGAAGTCATTTTAATGCAAAATTGATTCATTTGATTTGTGAAGGTCTGCACATAAAGCAAAAATTGCATGTTGCCAATCATCCACAGTCAGCAGGTTTGGTGTGAAGTACAATGGTACGCTCCAGCTCAAACTGGCGAAAATGCAGGAGACAACAGGGTTAAAGTGGCCAGATGCTTTGCCATTGGCACTCTTATCAACAAGAACGACAGCACATTCTAGGACAGGATTGTCACCATATGAGGTCGTGTTTGGACGCCCTGCAAATGTCTGGGGCGTCCCGTGCCCTCTGCAGTTTTGTGATATTGAGTACCCTATGTTACTTGACGATCTTGGCCAGTTACCGGAAAGTTTACGTTCTAGTCACCAACAGGTCTGGGATTCCCTGACTCCTACGCAAGAGGGATCCGGCCATGATATTCAACCTGGAGATTTTATTTGGATCAGGAATTTACAGTGGAAAAAAAGTCTGGAGCCGCGGTGGAAGAGGCCGGAACAAGTCCTTTTGGTAATATGCATCACAGTAAAAGTTGCTGGGCGTCAGAACTGGAACCATGCGACCCATTGTCGCAGGGTCCCTCTGCCTCTGCCCCATGATCAGTGGGTAAAAGACAGCATCGGGGACTCCGAGTGCGAGACGGTGCCTCGGTTCATCCCATTTAGCGATGCCCAACTGACATAGACGCAAACAGATAAGGAAAATGATGACGTGTTGAATGCAGCGATTCCGTAGGAAATACGAGTTATCCAGGACCTCTTATTTGTTGATCATTCTGTGCCCGGGGCCACTAGGTACAACTTGCGCCCTCGGCTGAGAGACAGTGCACCAAAAGAAAAGAAATATTAGTTAGGGATGGACTGTGTAAGTTAGGGTGTAGTCTGTTATAGTACCAACAGAGTTAGTTCAGATTGATGGGAGCTATGTGCACTGTTTGAGCATTGGACAGGAAAGATCGAAGTATACCATCCTGATCGACGTGGGATACAAGCTTAGGACAGAGCAAGCTCCACCGGCAGTGCTCAAGAGTGCCTACGTATTGATGGACGATAGGAGCCTGTACCAGTGAGACCCTGACGGACACTGGGAACTTGTATATTTCTCTTGCATTTTGCCCCCATTTCATCATTCGTTATGCATCCCTTTGGTAGGATTGTTGCTGAGGAAGAGCAGCCAGTGCTTGTTGATGCCCAGCACAATATGATGTGGACCCGTAAACAAAAGTTAACATGTGCTGCCCTTGTGATTTTTCTGTTAATCATATTATGTGGCGCATCATGGGTTTTGGAAAATTTCCTAAGTGTACCTTTACGTAGTACGGGTAAGGTTATCTCCCCAACAAGAAATAAAAGAGCAGCCCTGAGCAATGTATTTTTGGAGACACATAAGAGATTCTTTGGAGAAGGAACGGCCTGTTACCCTACTCAATCTGTCACTAGTCTATGTACCGCATACCTTTTATCACTTGTGAATTATACGTATACTCGACCACCTGATTTTGTAGAAGTGAAAGGAGTGTTTGGGTTTACTTACTCAGGGCCATGCCTTTATTATTGAAAACCATTGGGGGAGGGTTATCCTGGTTGCGATGATAATACGTACTGTGATAATTTGTACATGGAGAAACAGAATATAACTCTGGTGGGTTGGCTTTATGAGCAATTGACAGTTCTCGAGAAGCTGGTTATTATCCTGCTCGTTGTCCAATTATCAATAGTACTGATACATCATTGTACATAAATAGTTCAGGAATTGTTCTACATAAAACCACATTCCCTTTGGTGAATTCAGAAGATATTGGGTGGAATTCACGATATTCTGCAGTGGATTATGGTAGACTGATTTATGCACACCCGGGGTTTTTCTTTTTGTCTACTGGAACATATTCTAATCTCCATAATGGTAGGAACGATGTGGCATTTGGGATTGTGCTGCCTTTGGGTATGCCTTGTAAAAGTGCGAAGCCTAAAGTGAGATTGTTGGACCCGGCCTCGTGGCGTGGTCCTTACCCCCGTGGATTGTGCCCATTCCCCGCCCCGGCCTTCACGGGCCACCCTTCCGAACTGCACCGAGACCCCTCATCCCGAGCCGCACGAGGTCGCATACCCCTCGTGGCTCCGCCATCTTGTTGGCATCCACGTGACTCTGTGCACCAGCCGGCGCGACCCCGCTCAACCCGGCCTCGGCCCCAGCGAAGCCCCGACATCGAGGCACCAAGAACTGGCCAGGGGGTGCTGCAGGAACCATTCACCGCCCCCGGCGGAGGACAGTGTCGATGAGACCCCCAACTGTCCTCCCATCCCCAGGTGTGATCGCCCTGCAACTCTCTTTGGCCTGGCGCCTCTCCTGCTGGGCGTCTGGCCACCTCCACCCGGCCTCTCCGCCCCCCCCGGGCGCCAGGGTCCGGACATCAAAGGGCTCCAGACCTATATCTGGGGCGACCCCGCCACAGATCGGCAGTTGTATCCCGGAGTCGAGAGCCCTGCTGATTGAATCGCGGCTGACCCTACGGAGAAGAACTCTTGTTGGAACTATCACGAGCCCTGCAGACTGCGTCGCGGCTCCTTCTTGTGAACACTTTGAAGCCCTCCCGGAACATCGGGGCCCTACTGACGCTGTCGCGGCCCAACCTCGCTGAAACCTCCCTCGGAGCCCTGCTGACGACGTCGCGGCTCGAGCTGAGCAGAAACCACCTTGAGAGCCCTGCTGACCTGATTGCGGCTCCCCACGAACTGAACGCCAGAGCCCTGCTGACGCCGTCGCGGCTCGACCCCTCCGAGATCCGGAGGTCCTCCAGCTTGAGGATAAGAACTGGGCCCCAGGTACCCTCGTACCGAGCTCCTGCCAAAGACTGTCCCGCTACCCCTACCCTTCCAAAGAGACACTGAGACTTTTGGTGGATCCCTCGATCCCTTTCGTGTAAAGATTGATCTCGTAACATTTAAATACTTATAAAGAATTGCTCATCTTGAGACAACCTCCTTGAGTCCTGTGTGGTGGTGTTACTGTGCTAGTACGTGATAGGAGAAGGATCTCTCAGGAGGCTTCTCGGCAGCGCTCGGCTACTTCGTGCAGTGTGAGGGCCCCCCTTGGTGGTCTCGCCGACTCCTCGGGGTCCGCCTTCCAACATTTGTTGGCCAGCGACGGGATCCGAGCCGAACGCAGTACGTACCAGCCAGTACCCACTAGCTACCCATCCAAGCGAACAGTAATCATGAGCAGCCAGGAAAACAACGCGACCATGGAGTTCCAGCCCGAACGGTTGGAGGAATATACGCACAAAGAATTAAAACAGTTCTGCAAGGACAAAGGCATTGCAACCACCGGCCTAGGTACCAAAGAGGAGATGCAGAAAGCTCTGAGGACCTGGCTGGAGGCCGAGGCAGGCCACTCCCAAGAAGAAGGTCCCTTGCCCCTGACTGAGGCCACATCAACCGCACTGACTCCGGCAACCGGAGGAAGAAAGAGCCTAGAAACCGGCCTCTCCGAAGAAGAAATACGAGAGCGGGAGAAGGTCCGGAACCACGAACTAGAGCTCGCACGACTGCGGCTGGACGGCGAACTCTAGCTGGCGGAAAAGAAACTGGCCCTAGAGCAGCTACGGCTTCAAGAGGAGATAGAAGAGAAGAGACGGCACCGAGAGTTGGAGGAAAAGAAACTGACCCTTGAGCACGAGCGCAGTCTCAAAGAGCTTGAAATCAAGGCCAAGAACGGGGGGACCAACACCCCCAGTACTAGAGACACCCTACCGCCTGCCGAGGCCAAGGTACATATCCCGAAAGAGGTCGTCAAGGAGTACTATAAGAATGACGACATCCAACAATGGTTCAAGGCCTACGAGGTGGCCATGACCTCTCATCGGGTGCCCCAAAAGGACTGGGGCGCCGGCCTGTGGGGGCGGTTCCTGAGTGAGGGTCGAGACACACTGCTCCAGCTGCCGGAGGAGGTGATGACCTCCTACGATCACATGAAGGAGGCCCTACTCACCCGCTACGGGCTAACCGCGGAAATGTACCGCCAGCGGTTCAGAGACTGCAAAAAAATCCCGGGTACCACCTGGGTGGAATATGTGGACTTTTTCAGCCGGGCCCTAGAAGGGTGGATCAAGGGTAGCAAAGTCACCACCTACGGGCAGCTGGTCGACCTCATCGTGTGGGAACATCTCTCCAACAATTGCTTCGTGGAGCTGAGGCAACACCTCCTCGACAGCAAGATGACCGACCCACGAAAACTCGCCGTCGAGGCCGATCGATGGGTCAACTCCCGGGTCCCCCGGAACTCAATGGGGGAGTACCAGAGGAACCCCACCGGACCCCCCCGCCAATGCGGTGGAGGGGGAGGGCCGAACAGGAACCGGGACCCCCCCGCCGGGGCCCCCAGGAGTCCCCCTCGAGGGCCACCGCAGCAACAACTCTCCCCGAGCCTAGCCCGAAGGGGGGCGACCCCGGCCAGACCCGGACCACGGCCACCAGTAACATGCTACGGCTGCCAACAAACCGGACACTATGCCAGCGACCCGGTCTGCCCCCTGAACCGAAGAAGCGGGGCCGGCGGGCCCCCGCCCCGACAGCTGGCGGCCGCCACCCTGGGAGAGGGAGAAGAGGAAGAAGAAACCCTCGACCGAGGGACCACCGAATGGGAGCCGTCAGCCATGTCCCTGGTCTGCCTGGGTAGCCGAGAAATGGTGCCCTGCACCCCCATCCCAAGCAACACTCAGAAGTACAGGCAGCAGGTCACCGTCAATGGACAACGGGCCGAAGCCCTTCGTGACACCGGCGCCAGTATCACCGCTGTCCGCTGCCACCTGGTGACCCCCGAACAGATCCTACCCAATGTGCTGTGCCCCGTCCGGACGGCCGACAACAGCGAAAGCCTGTGCCAGATGGCCCTGGTCCCCTTCGAGTGGGGAGGGGTGACCGGCCTGCTAAAGGTGACGGTCCGCGATGACGCCCCTGTAGACTGCCTCCTGGGGAACGACTTGGAGAGTTCCCCCTGGGCTCAAGTAGAGCGACGAGAGCACCTCCGAATGCTGGGACTATCCGACTGGGCCTGCGCCATCACCCGGTCCATGACCGCTCGGGCCCCCCGCTCGTCCTCGGCCCCTGGTGCCGCCCAGCCCGAGGGGCTCGCACCACCCCCCGCCGGCGGCGAGGGGGAGGCGGACACCGACCCTGGACCTAGTGAATCCTCCCCCGAGGAGATTGCTTCCCCGTGCGCCCTACCAGAACTGGCACAATGGCGACACGAAGGGGGCCCCACCCGGGAGCAGTTCCAGCAAGAGCAGCAGTCCTGTCCCACTCTCGAAGGGGTCCGACAACAAGCGTCCGCACTAACCAACGGGGACCAGACCGGCACCCACTGGGTCTACTGGGCCGAGGGCCTGTTATACAGTGAGCAAAAAGTGGCAGAACTCGGGGCCAGACGAGTATTGGTGGTCCCCCTCCGCTTCCGGGAGTTCCTGCTCAACCTGGCACACGACGTGCCCCTCGCCGGACACTTGGGGCAAGACAACACTTACAGCCGTCTGGTGACCCACTTCTACTGGCCCCGGATGCGGAGAGACGTGGACAACCACTGCCGGTCCTGCCAGACCTGCCAAGCCAGCGGGAAGACGGGGGGTCGGGTCAAGGGCCCCTCCAGCTCTTTCCAGCCGTCAGCACCCCGTTCGAACGGGTCGGACTCGATATCGTGGGGCCCCTGGACCCCCAGACCGCCCTGGGCCACCGCTTCATCCTGGTCCTCGTGGACCACGCCACCAGGTACCCGGAGGCAGTCCCGCTAAGAACTATAACGGCCCCCGTGGTAGGCCGGGCCTTGATGGGGATCTTCTCCCGAGTGGGATTTCCCCGCGAAGTGGTGAGCGACAGGGGCACGAACTTTATTTCCAAATACATGCGGTCCCTGTGGCAGCAGTGCGGGGTCACGTACAAATTCACAACCCCCTATCACCCTCAGGGGAACGGACTGGTTGAGCGGTTCAACAGAACCTTAAAGGGAATGATCCAGGGCCTGGAAGAGCCCCTCAGGCGGAGATGGGATGTCCTGCTGCCGTGCCTCCTGTTTGCCTATCGGGAGGTCCCGCAGAAGTCCCTGGGGTTCAGCCCGTTTGAACTATTGTACGGACATCCGGTCCGCGGACCGCTCAGCCTGGTCAAGGAGGGCTGGGAGACGAAGCTCCAAGGCGCCCCTCCTGACGTCTACCGATACCTCCTGACCCTCCGAAATCAGACCCGCAAGTTCCGCGCCATGGCCGAAGCCAACCTCGAGGCCAGCCAGGAGGACATGAAGCGGTGGTACGATCGGAACTCCTCTACCATCGAATTCGAGCCAGGCCAGAGAGTCTGGGTCATGGCCCCGGTTGAACCCGGCGCCCTCCAGGACAAGTGGACCGGGCCCTTCAAGGTAGTGGAGAAGAAAAGCCCCGTCACCTACCTAGTCGACCTGGAGTCCCCCCGGAACACCCTCCGGGTTCTACATGCTAACAGGCTCAAACCCCACTTTGCCCGGACCGAACTGAGCCTGCTACTGGCGACCGACGAGGGGGACGAGGACGACTCCAAGCCCCTGCCCGACCTCTTGCAGTCCAACGTCCATGACGGATCCATCAAAGGTGTCGAACTCGCCTCTTCCCTGACCCCGGAACAGCGTGACGACTGTCGACAACTGCTGCAGGACTACGCAGCCCTCTTCTCCCTCACCCCGGGGGTGACCCACTGGTGCGTCCACGACGTCGACACCGGGGAGAGCCCCCCCGTGCGACACAGAGCCTACAGGGTACCCGACCGAGTGCGGGCATGCATCCAGGCCGAAGTAGCAAAGATGCTGGCCCTGGGGGTCATCGAAGCCTCCGACAGCCCGTGGGCCAGTCCTGTCGTCCTGGTACCAAAGGCCGCAGCAGCCGGCCACCCCCCGGAGTTACGATTCTGCGTAGACTACCGAGCCCTGAATGCGGTGACCAAGACGGACGCCCATCCTATACCCCGGGCCGACGAACTCATCGACCGCTTAGGGGCCGCCCGCTACCTGAGCACGCTGGACCTCACCGCCGGGTACTGGCAGATCCAGCTCACCCCCGGCGCCCAAGAAAGATCCGCCTTTTCTACCCCGGATGGGCACTACCACTTTCGGGTGATGCCCTTCGGAATGAAGAACGCCCCGGCCACTTTCCAAAGACTTGTAAACAAGGTCTTGGCCGGGCTCGAGGCCTTCAGCGCGGCCTACCTAGATGACATTGCCGTGTACAGCAACCACTGGGCGGAGCACCTCCTTCACCTCAAAGCCGTCCTGGCCGCCCTCCAGCGGGCCGGGCTCACGATCAAGGCCAGCAAATGCCAGATCGGCCACGGATCCGTGACCTACCTGGGCCATCAAGTGGGAAGCGGGCAGGTGGCCCTTCTCCAGCCAAAAATCGATGCCATCCAGGCCTGGGAACCCCCCACTACCCAGACAGCTGTCCGGGCCTTCCTGGGTCTCACCGGATACTACCGGCGGTTCATCCGGGACTATGGGAGCATTGTTGGCCCCCTCACAGAGCTCACGTCCAAGAAGCAGCCCAAGAAGGTGCACTGGACACCCCGCTGCCAAGCAGCCTTCGAAACCCTCAAGACAGCGATGTGCTGCAGGCCCCTGACTACAATAAGGAGTTCATGGTGCAGACGGACGCCTCCGAGTATGGGATCGGGGCCGTCCTGTCCCAGGCCGATGAAAAGGGGCTCGACCGACCAGTGGCCTTCATCAGCCGACGGCTACTGCCCCGGGAGCAGCGATGGAGCACCATCGAGCGTGAAGCCTTCGCTGTAGTGTGGGCCCTTAAGAAACTCCGGCCCTATCTCTTCGGTACCCACTTCCGGGTCCAGACCGACCACCGGCCCCTGCGGTGGTTAATGCAAATGCGGGGCGAGAACCCCAAGCTGCTGCGGTGGTCCATCTCGCTGCAAGGGATGGACTTTGATGTTGAACACCGGCCCGGCAATGACCACGCCAACGCCGACGGCCTGTCCCGCTTCTTCCGCCTTGACGAGGAGAATCCCCAAGGAGATGGGTGACTCTCCATGCCTTCGGCTGGGGGGGACGCCTGTTGGACCCGGCCTCGTGGCGTGGTCCTTACCCCCGTGGATTGTGCCCGTTCCCCGCCCCGGCCTTCACGGGCCACCCTTCCGAACTGCACCGAGACCCCTCATCCCGAGCCGCACGAGGTCGCATACCCCTCGTGGCTCCGCCATCTTGTTGGCATCCACGTGACTCTGTGCACCAGCCGGCGCGACCCCGCTCAACCCGGCCTCGGCCCCAGCGAAGCCCCGACATCGAGGCACCAAGAACTGGCCAGGGGGTGCCGCAGGAACCATTCACCGCCCCCGGCGGAGGACAGTGTCGATGAGACCCCCAACTGTCCTCCCATCCCCAGGTGTGATCGCCCTGCAACTCTCTTTGGCCTGGCGCCTCTCCTGCTGGGCGTCTGGCCACCTCCACCCGGCCTCTCCGCCCCCCCCGGGCGCCAGGGTCCGGACATCAAAGGGCTCCAGACCTATATCTGGGGCGACCCCGCCACAGATCGGCAGTTGTATCCCGGAGTCGAGAGCCCTGCTGATTGAATCGCGGCTGACCCTACGGAGAAGAACTCTTGTTGGAACTATCACGAGCCCTGCAGACTGCGTCGCGGCTCCTTCTTGTGAACACTTTGAAGCCCTCCCGGAACATCGGGGCCCTGCTGACGCTGTCGCGGCCCAACCTCGCTGAAACCTCCCTCGGAGCCCTGCTGACGACGTCGCGGCTCGAGCTGAGCAGAAACCACCTTGAGAGCCCTGCTGACCTGATCGCGGCTCCACACGAACTGAACGCCAGAGCCCTGCTGACGCCGTCGCGGCTCGACCCCTCCGAGATCCGGAGGTCCTCCAGCTTGAGGATAAGAACTGGGCCCCAGGTACCCTCGTTCCGAGCTCCTGCCAAAGACTGTCCCGCTACCCCTACCCTTCCAAAGAGACACTGAGACTTTTGGTGGATCCCTCGATCCCTTTCGTGTAAAGATTGATCTCGTAACCTTTAAATACTGATAAAGAATTGCTCATCTTGAGACAACCTCCTTGAGTCCTGTGTGGTGGTGTTACTGTGCTAGTACGTGATAGGAGAAGGATCTCTCAGGAGGCTTCTCGGCAGCGCTCGGCTACTTCGTGCAGTGTGAGGGCCCCCCTTGGTGGTCTCGCCGACTCCTCGGGGTCCGCCTTCCAACAGAGATGGATTAAAAGAACTCTGACCATGGAATTCCGCAAAGGGGTGACAGACCTTGAGGCCAATAATTATGGTAATGGCATCACCTTTGGATAAATCCTTTCCTCTATTTTCACTTTGGGTGGTCATTCTATGGCCAAAGGTGAGAAAGCCAGAGAATATTTTGGGTGCAAGCTCCAAATTGTATCTAATACTACCGTGGCTGCTTTACGCGACACCACTACTCAGTTGGAGAGTATGCGAATATATTTAGGAACAAACCAGATGTGCTGTTTATTTCATTTTAGCCAAGAGTGGTGGTGTATGCGCACTAGTAGGAGATCAGTGTGTTATCGGGATAACAAATATGGAAAAGAATATCACCCAACACATTAGACAGTCTTGATAATGTCAAAGGAATGGAGAGTGGGAACTAGAGTTGGTCTCTTTTTGGCAGCTGGGCTGGATTCTTGAAACGGTGATTTACTTAATAGTGATACTGGTGTCTTGTTGTGCCCTTATCCAATGTCTCCCCTTCTGTTGTTCTTATTGCACCACTCTTCTCACCCCCTAAAAGGAAAATATTGATTCTTGACAGCAATGCTGCGATTCTGGCCCAGAAGATATGGATGACCTAATGGAGATAGATGGGGGCATTTTCAAGGCTCCTTCGCCTCTTACAGGCTCCCTTCCTGATGCTGGTATTATGGTGTATGATTTTCTGTTTTATTGGTTATATGTTCTTTGCTATTACTAGAAAATATTTAGCTCATGCTAAAAGGAGGGTCTGTTAGAATAGAAAAATTCATGTTTGCGCATTGTTCTATGTATGTTAGCATTCACGGCGCCATTTTCTACTCTACTTGTCCCCGCACCACCTAAACCTGGTACCTGCAGCCCGAGCCCACGGCCTAGCCGATCCTTTCCACCAGAACACACGCACCCGACCCGGACATCCTCGTCCATGGCCTCTCTCCCTTCGGCCACCCCGGGCCCGCGTGCCCACTTCATGCACCAAGATGGCCGCCCGGCCCCAGCGTGACCCGGGCCTAGCGGCGCCACTACGGCTGGAGGACACCACGCTTGCCAGGGGATGAGAGAGGGAGGAGCAGTTCTATCGCACCTCTGAACTCCCCTGGGACGATGAGTTTCGATCGGCCCTCCGGCCTCCCTGAGAGCTGGCTCCACGCCTGCTGGGTGTCTGGGACTCCTCCCGACCCGGCCCTGAGAGGATCAAAAGACAATGGCAGGAAACCCCGACAAGCGACCCCCAGGTGACAAGACCCCTGTCTGCACAGACTCCGGACATCAAAGAGGGGTCTACCTATAACAAGGGGTGCTCTGAGACTGTCCGGCAGATTCGACGCTGGAACAACGAGAGCCTGCTGACGCGGTCGCGGCTCCTGGAACTTAGAACCCCCTGATCCCTGCTGAGTGACTCGCGGCTCCCTGAAGATCGTAAGACCTCCGAACTGTACCTGAGCCCTGCTGAGTGACTCGCGGCTCCCTGAAGATCGTAAGACCTCCGAACTTGTACCTGAGCCCTGCTGAGTGACTCGCGGCTCCCCGAAGATCGTAAGACCTCCGAACTTGTACTTGAGCCCTGCTGAGTGACTCGCGGCTCCCTGAAGATCGTAAGACCTCCGAACTGTACCTGAACCCGCTGAGTGACTCGCGGCTTCCACCGACTCCACTGGTCCCGCCGGACCCCAACGACAACAAGCCTACCCCCCAGCTCGAGGATTGTGAGCTGTGCGCCGGGTACGTCCTTGCCTTGAACCTTACCAGAGACTGTCCCGCTACCCCCTATCCCTTCCGAGACTCATTGAGCCCGCGCTCTCCTTGTACATATTTGCAGTGCTAACCTGTTTGATAAAGAGTGATTCCTAAGAACGCATGGTGTGGTGTTTCTGTGTCGTGTAGTGCCAGAAGTACGATCCTCGATACAGGATTCCTCCTCCTGAGGAGTCTCCCGCCAGTGCCCGGCTACGATACTTTGAGGGTGGGTCTCAGGGTAGCCAGGACCCCCTTTCCGGGCTCCTCTGAGGTCGCCGTCTAACATTGGTGGCAAGCGACGGGATTCGGGCCCATCACCTAGAGATCGTACCGTGAACGACGGACGCACTACCGACAAAGATGGCAGAAGGAAACGTCATGATCCCCGCAGAAACCAACGCCAACAGGGTGTTCCAGGTGGAACAACTAGAAGAATACACGCACAAAGAACTAAAGCAATTCTGCAAAGAACTTAAAATCGCTACCACCGGTCTCAACACCAAAGAAGATTTGCAGAAAGCACTGAAAGCTTGGGTGGAGGCCGGGGCCTCCCGCCCGGAAGGCACGGGGGAGCGCCCCGACGAAGCCGAACCCCCCCAAGGCGAAAGCAGCAGCAATCAGGTGCGAGGCATCGTACCAGACGGGGGCCTATCCCCGGAAGAACTCACGGACAGAGAGAGAAACCGCAATCACGAACTCGAGTTAGCCAAACTCAAAATCGTAGGCGAATTAAAGTTAGCGGAAAAAAAGCTAGCAGTAGAGCAAATGCGCGTGCAAGGCGAGCTAGAAGAGAAGAAGCTCCAACGGGAACACGAAGGAAGGAAGCTCCAACTAGGGCACGAACGCAGCTTGAAGGAAATCGAGCTCAAGGCCAGAAGCGAGGAAGGGAGGCCCCCGGGAAACCGAGAGGCGGCCTCCCCAGCAGAGCAGAAGGTCCACATCCCCAAGGACGTGGTCAGAGAATATTATAAAAACGATGACATTCAACAATGGTTCAGGGCCTACGAGGTCGCCATGACCTCCCATCGGGTCCCGCAGAAGGACTGGGGGGCGGGGTTGTGGGGACGGTTTCTGAGCGAAGGAAGAGACACCCTGCTCGACCTACCCATCTCTCTGCAGACCTCCTACAGCCACATGAAAGAGGCTCTACTCACAAGGTACGGTCTCACCCCCGAGATGTACCGTCAGCGATTCCGGGACTGCAGGAAAATCCCGGGCACCACCTGGGTGGAATATGTAAACTTTTTCAGTCGGGCCTTCGATGGGTGGATCAAGGGCAGCAAAGTCACCACCCTTGAGGAACTCACCAACCTCATGTTGTGGGAACACCTGTGTTAGACGGCGACCTCAGAGGAGCCCGGAAAGGGGGTCCTGACTACCCTGAGACCCACCCTCAAAGTATCGTAGCTGGGCACTGGCGGGAGACTCCTCAGGAGGAGGAATCCCGTATCGAGGATCGTACTTCTGGCACCACACGACACAGAAACACCACACCGTGCGTTCTTAGGAATCACTCTTTATCAAACAGGTTAGCACTGCAAATATGTACAAGGAGAGCGCGGGCTCAATGAGTCTCGGAAGGGATAGGGGGTAGCGGGACAGTCTCTGGTAAAAGGTTCAAGGCAAGGACGTACCCGGCGCACAGCTCACAATCCTCGAGCTGGGGGGTAGGCTTGTTGTCGTTGGGGTCCGGCGGGACCAGTGGAGTCTGTGGAAGCCGCGAGTCACTCAGCAGGCTCAGGTACAAGTTCGGAGGTCTTACGATCTTCAGGGAGCCGCGAGTCACTCAGCAGGGCTCAAGTACAAGTTCGGAGGTCTTACGATCTTCGGGGAGCCGCGAGTCACTCAGCAGGGCTCAAGTACAAGTTCGGAGGTCTTACGATCTTCGGGGAGCCGCGAGTCACTCAGCAGGGCTCAGGTACAAGTTCGGAGGTCTTACGATCTTCAGGGAGCCGCGAGTCACTCAGCAGGGCTCAGGGGGTTCTAAGTTCCAGGAGCCGCGACCGCGTCAGCAGGCTCTCGTTGTTCCAGCGTCGAATCTGCCGGGCAGTTTCAGAGCACCCCCTGTTATAGGTCGACCCCTCTTTGATGTCCGGAGTCTGTGCAGGCAGGGGTCTTGTCACCTGGGGGTCGCTTGTCGGGGTTTCCTGCCATTGTCTTTTGATCCTCTCAGGGCCGGGTCGGAAGGAGTCCCAGACGCCCAGCGGGTGTGGAGCCAGCTCTCAGGGAGGCCGGAGGGCTGATCGAAACTCATCGTCCCAGGGGAGTTCAGAGGTGCGATAGAAACTGCTCCTCCCTCTCTCATCCCCTGGCAAGCGTGGTGTCCTCCAGCCGTAGTGGCGTCGCTAGGCCCGGGTCGCGCTGGGGCCGGGCGGCCATCTTGGTGCATGAAGTGGGCACGCGGGCCCGGGGTGGCCGAAGGGAGAGAGGCCATGGACGAGGATGTCCGGGTCGGGTGCGTGTGTTCTGGTGGAAAGGATCGGCTAGGCCGTGGGCTCGGGGCTGCAGGTACCAGGTTAGGTGGTGCGGGGACAAGGAGAGCCATGCTACGAGGCCGGGTCCAACACGCGTCCCCCCCAGCTGAAAGCCGGAGAGAACTGCCCATCATCTTGGGGGGTTCTCTTCGCTGAGGCGGAAGAACCGGGAGAGGCCGTCAGCGTTGCCGTGGTCCGTACCAGGGCGATGTTCTACGGTGAAATCCATCCCCTGGAGGGAGATTGACCACCGCAGTAGCTTGGGGTTTTCTCCTCGCATCTGCATGAGCCATCGCAAGGGCCGATGGTCGGTTTGGACTTTGAAATGGGTGCCGAACAGGTAGGGGCGTAGTTTCTTGAGTGCCCAGACCACGGCAAAGGCTTCGCGCTCAATGGTGCTCCATCTCTGTTCTCTGGGCAACAGCCGCCGGCTGAGGAAGGTGATGGGCTAGTCTAGGCCTTGGTCATTCACCTGGGACAGGACGGCCCCAATGCCATGCTCGGAGGCATCGGTTTGGACTACAAACTCCTTGGAGTAGTCGGGAGCCTGGAGGACGGGGGCAGTACACATGGCCTTCTTTAGGGCATCGAACGCCTCCTGGCAGGCAGTCGTCCACTGCACCTTCTTTGGCTGTTTTTTGGATGTGAGTTCTGTGAGGGGGCCGACAAGGCTGCCATACCCCCGGATGAATCTTCGGTAGTAGCCAGTGAGGCCCAGAAAGGCTCGGACCTCCGTTTGGGTGGTGGGGGGTTCCCAGGCCAAGATGGCGTCGATCTTCGGCTGTAGAGGGGCGACCTGGCCACTCCCGACCTGGTGCCCCAGGTAGACTACTGATCCTTGCCCAATTTGGCACTTGCTGGCTTTTACTGTGAGGCCTGCCTGGCGCAGGGCAGTTAGCACCCTCCGGAGGTGCTGGAGGTGCTCACTCCATTCGGAACTGAAAACGGCGATGTCGTCTAGATAGGCCGCGCTGAACTGTTCCAGCCCGGCCAGGACTCTATTCACCAGTCGCTGGAAGGTGGCCGGGGCATTTTTCATTCCGAAGGGCATTACGCGGAAGCGGTAATGCCCATCTGGGGTGGAGAAGGCGGACCGCTCCTTGGCTCCCTCGGTGAGCGCAATCTGCCAGTATCCGCAGGTGAGGTCGAATGTGCTGAGGAACCGGGCTGCCCCGAGTCGGTCAATGAGCTCGTCGGCCCGTGGAATGGGGTGGGCATCGGCTCGGGTGACGTCATTGAGCCCCCGGTAGTCCACACAGAATCGGAGCTCGGGGGCGACACCGGGTGCCGCTGCTTTCGGGACCAGGACCACGGATCCCGAGGCGACTGGACGTCCACCAAGTATGTGACTTGACTCTTCCGCTCAATCACTTTGTAGGGCCCGGTCCACCTGTCCTGGAGGGCGCCTGGCTTCACGGGGGCCATGACCCATACTTGTTGGCCCGGCTGGAACTCGACCAGAGTGGCATTCTGGTCGTACCAGCGCTTCATCTCTTCTTGGCTTGCCTCTAGGTTGGCCTCGGCCAGTGCTCGGAACTTCCTGGTCTGGTTCCGGAGGGTCAGAACATATTGGAACACATCTCGTGGGGTGGTCTGGGGTGCCGCCTCCCACCCTTCCTTAACCAAACTGAGGGGACCTCGGACGGGGTGTCCATAGAGCAACTCAAATGGGCTGAACCCTAGGGACTTCTGGGGGACTTCCCGGTAAGCGAACAAGAGGCAGGGGAGCAGGACGTCCCACTTACGCCGGAGGGGCTCTTCGAGGCCGGTGATCATCCCTTTCAGAGTCCTGTTAAACCTCTCTACTAGGCCGTTCCCTTGGGGATGGTACGGGGTGGTGAACTTATAGGACACTCCACATTGTTGCCACAGGGACGTCATGTACTTCGAGATAAAATTAGTGCCGCGATCGCTCACGACCTCGCGGGGAAAACCCACCCGGGAAAAGATCCCCATCAGGGCCCGGCCCACCACGGGGGCCATGACAGTGCGTAGGGGGATAGCCTCAGGGTATCGGGTGGCGTGATCCACTAGGACCAGGATGAAACGGTGACCTTGGGAGGTGGGGGGGTCCAGGGGCCCCACGATGTCGATCCCGACTCGTTCGAAGGGGGTACTGACGACCGGGAAGGGTTGGAGGGGAGCCTTGCGCTTCCCCCCACTCTTCCCACTAGCTTGGCACGTGGGACAGTACTTGCAGTGGGCTTCTACAGCTGCTCTCATTCTAGGCCAGTAAAAATGGGTCACGAGACGGCTGTAGGTCTTGTCTTGACCCAGGTGGCCGGCGAGGGGGACGTCGTGGGCTAAGCCCAGGAGGAAGTCTCGGAAGCGGAGGGGTACCACCAGCACCCGTCCGGATCCCAGCTCCACCGACTTCTGCTCACTGTACAAAATGTTATTCTCCCAATACATTTGGTGCGTTCCAGTTTGGTCGCCTGCGGCTTGGCCCTCGGCCTGGCGCCGCAGTCCGACCAGGGAAGGACAAGTGGCTTGCTCCCGGCAAAATTCCTCGTGGCGCCATTGGGCCAATTCGGGTAGATCGCCTAACTCGGGGACCGGGGCGGTGTCGGACGGTGAGGGTTCGTCGCTGGCGACTGACCCTTCCGATGGGGGGACGGGAGGACCCTCGGGGGTTACTGTTCTGACTTCTTCGGTCGGGGCGTCTTCGACTTCCCCCAGGGGGGGAAGTCGAGCTGACATAGATCGGGTGGTGGCGCACACCCACTCGGGGAGCCCCATCATTCCTAGGTGGGCCTTGCGCTCGACGTGCTTCCAGGGAGAACTCTCCAGGTCGTTCCCTAAGAGGCAGTCGACCGGCTGGGAGGTTCTTACGGCGACCCTCAGTTCACCTGTCACCCCACCCCACTCAAACGGCACCAGGGCTACCTGACACATACTCTCTCTATTATCTGCGGAAATTACCGGGCAAAAGACGTTGGGGAGGATCTGCTCCTCGGGGACTAAGTGCCTGAGGACACCGGTGATGCTGGCCCCGGTGTCCCGCAGGGCCTCTATTTGGTGGCCATTGATCTTGACGAGCTGCCCGTATTTCTTCGTGTTGGAGGGCAGGAGGCTACCAGGGACCATCTCTCTATCTCCCAGGGATACTAGGGCCATAGCTGCGGGTTCCCACTCCCCGGTTTCCTCAACCTCCTCCCCCAGAGCTATGTTGGCTATCTGTCTTGCAGGGGTGATTTGGGTGGCCATGGGGCACTCTGGGTCATTGGCGTAGTGCCCGGGCTTCTGGCAACGAAAGCAAGTGGCGGTTACCCGGTGTCCCCGTCTCCCGGGGGGTCCGGTTACTGGTGGGGGGGGGCGCTGGAAAAGGTGGAGGTTGGGTCTTTGGGGGGCTAGGCTGGGACTCTCGCTGCCCTCCCTGGTTCCCTCCTCCTCTCTGGCGGGGTGGTCCCTGACTGGCTCGGGGGTATTCTCCTACCATGCCCCGGGGGACCCGGGTGTTGGTCCAGCGGTCTGCTTCCACCGCCAGCTTCCTGGGATCGGTGAGTTTGCTGTCAAGCAGATGCTGGCGTAGTTCCACAAAGCAGTTCGCAGCCAGGTGTTCCCACAACATGAGATTGGTGAGTTCCTCAAGGGTGGTGACTTTGCTGCCCTTGATCCACCCATCGAAGGCCCGACTGAAAAAGTTTACATATTCCACCCAGGTGGTGCCCGGGATCTTCCTGCAGTCCCGGAATCGCTGACGGTACATCTCGGGGGTGAGACCGTACCTTGTGAGTAGAGCCTCTTTCATGTGGCTGTAGGAGGTCTGCAGAGAGATGGGTAGGTCGAGCAGGGTGTCTCTTCCTTCGCTCAGAAACCGTCCCCACAACCCCGCCCCCCCAGTCCTTCTGCGGGACCCGATGGGAGGTCATGGCGACCTCGTAGGCCCTGAACCATTGTTGAATGTCATAGTTTTTATAATATTCTTTGACCACGTCCTTGGGGATGTGGACCTTCTGCTCCGCTGGGGAGGCCGCCTCTCGGTTTCCCGGGGGCCTCCCTTCCTCGCTTCTGGCCTTGAGCTCGATTTCCTTCAAGCTGCGTTCGTGCTCTAGTTGGAGCTTCCTTCCTTCGTGTTCCCGTTGGAGCAGTTTCAGTCGATAACCTTTCAAGTATTTGCCCGGCGGTAATCGCCTCTCATACCACTCGATAATTTACCAATGAAAGAGGCAGGCGCCGGAGACTGGAAAGCAGGAAACAAAGTTTTATTCCGTCGGAGCAGAACACATCAGATCAGACAGCAAGGTATCGTCACGAGGTGCTCTAACCGCATCTCTGAGACCTGGTCTCTTATACACCGGTTTATTGCTTTATTACACATAGTACATTCTTGAGATTCTCTTGATGCATGAAAGAACATCCCCTGAAGCCCCGGTTCAGATCCGATCCCACACATAGTTACAGTAGAGGTTCCCACCCTACCCGCAGTGGGAGATGGCTATCGCGCAGCAGGGAATTCCGCCAATTCCCGGGGGTGTGTGCGACCGGCCGGGTCTCAGGGGGTAGGGGCTTTGATCCACTGTAATCCCTTTGATGTGGGGTGTTTCCCTTACAGTAGGGGCAATAAACTGCATCCGCAGGGCTAGGTGATGGCCTGGGACCAGTTCGGACAATGGGGCGCAGAGGAAGGGGGTTATCAAAGGAGAGGCATGACCATGTATGGGATGTCGGTTGGATGTGGTTCCGTAGCAGGGTCGCGCAGAAGGAGAGGGTTTATGGCCTGTATGAGAGAGCGGGGGTGGCCGGCGCGCGGGGGGATGCTCGCAGCGCCAGGGGAAAGCGCTGGCGATCGAGAGTGAGCGGGGAGAGAGTGGGGTGCCTAAAATGGCGGCCGTGCATTCGCTGTGCGTGGCGCTGGGGAGAGGCAAGATGGCGCAGATAATGTTCAGTTTGCAAGCTAAATTTCCACAGTCCTCCCTTTTAACATATCTCGCCAGCTTGCCTGGCCGTCATTTATCTTCGTTAACCTTCAGCTATAATATCGTTAATGTCTTTCGTACATGCCTTAAAGATACAGAGTTTTTAGGGCATGCAGGAGTAATCTGACACATTTGCTTATAGTTACTTACAGGTGATAAAGTAGGCGAGGAGGTAGTACATACAGAGTTACAGTATAGTCGTGTACATGGCTGGTGTTGTATGGATGTTACTATACAAAGTTACATTTTCTTAACTTCTCAGTGTACAGTCGGAAGTGATTGATGCAACATCATGAAAATTTGATCAGAAGATAGTTAGTATAAAAAGGTGGTTGGGAGAGGATTTTCGACTTTGACATGGGTTCTTCTTTCCAGTGTCCTTTTTATCAAGAGCTATCACTGGTAAGCTCTCATTGTTGTTCTTCTTTCGTTGGCACTGTTGAGCACCGGCGGTGGAGCTAATGTCCAGCTCAAATCCAATTTCTCACGGTGCAGGGTGTGATTATTCATTGTTCTCCGATCACAGCGCTGTTCCTTAACACAGTTCACCATAGGTACTTTGAGACAGGGTACCTGCTTTTTGTTCTTCTGTGGGTAGGTCAGATTCATAATCCATATAAAAGATGGTGAGAGAGAGAAGGGTGTGACGTGCTTCGGGACGCCGAGGGAAGAGGGGGTGGAGTGGGATCAGATAAAAAAAATGTGGACCAAGGAGAGCAGAATCTTCCAGCACTGGACCCATCAATCGGGCCCGACGGGTTGAGACTTCAGGCACGCTGGTCGGTGAGCAGGGGGCCTCGATGTAGCCCTTCGCGCTTATCATCCTGAAAATGGTGTCTCGTCTCACGCCCTTTTTGCTTCGTAGCCTCCCCCTTGGTCGATGTCATAGATGTTCCATGGTCTGCAGCCAGGCTGTGCGTCACGTCCGACCCCTCCCTTCCGATGGCAGCACGTTATCTTTAAATGGGTACAAGAAACAAAAGTCTTAGAGAGTTGGCAGGGAAGACATTTACATACTTCATCCTCTCTCCCAACCCCCGAGTAGTTACGGACATGTTTTTATCGGTTGCTGCATGATTGGTGTCTTTTAACTCTGATGTTAGTGTGTGCGTTACTAATCTATTAATTATTGCTGTTGTGCAAGTTTCTGTGGGTGTCCCTGTCCATCGTCTGGCCCCCTAGGTGCCGATTCCTGTGCCCGATACTGGTTGCAGGAAGCCTGACATCTGTCAACCTTCTAGTCTATTAAAAATTCGAACCGGCTTCTCCGGCAGAGGCTCGTTCATCTCAGCACAAGTTTTGTTATTACATATTTCCTTCCGAGGACTGCTAAGTCTATAAAAAGAAAGTGCGAGGTGCTACTGTCACGTGTTCACGAGTATCCATTTCGGGGAGGAACATAAGCTAAGCATTATTTTTGCGGGCGACAATAGATAACCCTTTATCAGTTTAGGCGATGCATTATTAGTGAATGAGGTCATCTGCTGTTTCGTTCGAAATACTCTGAGGCGGCTAGTATAGGGCTGGGGTTATCTTGGGAGAACGGGGTGTTTTAGACATTCTATTCCGGGATAATTGGGCGGGGGTAATGGTGTTGTTAAAGCTCTGAAAGACGGAAACCACTGACATATAGTGCCCGTGATGAGGGCCAAATTGGGAGACATCAGTCGTCTTACCTGTCCTTTCTTTTCTCAGCCAATTAAGCTCAATATTTGTAGAAAGGAGAGGTAGTAACGTGGCAAAGTACGGTCGTTTTGTTTCAGTCAGTTTGTTCGAACACCACTGTGCTCCAAGCCAATTATACACTTACCGAGGAGGTATGTGTCGTTAATTTATTCAAACAGAAAAGAGGGTAAGAAGGCTTTTTAGTGAGGGAGGGAGTGAGAGAGAGAGAGAGAGAGAGAGAGAGAGAGAGAGAGAGAGAGAGAGAGAGAGAGAGAGAGAGAGAGAGAGAGAGAGATAGGTGTGCATCAAGTAGGCTATTTGGCATACATATGAAGATAATAGGCCACTTGGTGCACACACAACATGGAGTAGTATGGGTCTGTTCCATGCAAGAAAACACAGGCGGGGAAAAGACATAAATTCGGTGATCACGTACACACAAATGCTAGATTGGGTGTGACAGTACATGCATCAAGCGCAGAAACTTAAGATGGAGACTCAGGGCTACGTTGAGCATCGGGACCTCTCCTTTCCTGTCCTCCTTTCCTATGCATGCTGCGTACTTTCAGTATTTTGTAGTTTGTCCTAGGGGGTGTCGGACCCTTTTATTCTCCTCCCTTTGATCGACGGGCGAGCACTTCAATCATACAGTGACGCCTTCTTCAAGTGACCTAAGCATGAGATGCACACATATTCATACCGTGTAATCATAGCACACACGCACAATCATGCCATACAGTTTCTCATGTTCTCAATGGTGGTCTGCCCTTCACGCACTATCTCACAACGTTTGTCTAAATTTTCCCTGATATTGAACTCGGTACGGTCCATGTCCGCTTCATTCTTCAGTCGGATCTTTGCCGTGACCTATAGAGGGGAAAAAGAGGGGAGGGGATGTGCAGCATTAAAAGTACCCCAGCGCGCGCAGACACGAAAAAGTTCTACTTACCACGTACCAGGCTAGTCGCAGGAATGGGTGATACCACAGACCTATTATTATTTTTTTTTTTTATATATATTTTTTTTTTTTTCGAGACAAAGATGCTCTAATTTATTTCATTTCCTAAATTCGCGTTCCCTTGTCATACATGCATTTCTCAATCGGTCGTGTATTAAGGTGCAAGATACCATACCTTGCGTTCGGCATATACCCTGAGCTATGGTTGACCATTGTTTAACAACTCTTGGAAAAGTTAGATGTGGTGGCTACAAATTCCGTTAATCAAAAAGATTCAGGCAAGTGGGGACTGCATTATCTGTTTTCTATTGCTTGGGAGTAACAATCGTTTATTCAAATGAAGAAATCTTTATCAACCTATGTGATTAGTCATGGCACTGATTCCGTAATTCTTTCAAGAGACCCTTTATTTACAACAATGTCAGCATACAAGATACGGGCCTACAACCGTTCAGGCCGGCCACGTGGTGGGAGGCGTCGAGTGTCATGAGCAACGCTACTACGGCATAAATTTGGTTCCCTTCCTGCCCCTCCCCGACCATCATGTGTGGAAGCATCGCATATATATATATATATCTTTTTAACACAAATGTCACGTGACTGGGACGCCACAAGGGTGTGTAGGCCTCTCCTACATTGGCGCCATCTTGGGGCGAGGTCGGGCCAGAGTACAGTCTAAGTCTTTCCATGAATTAGCTGTTGGACCAGAATCCCTTTCAGTAGTTCGAGAACTTTCGTTAGCGTCAATTTTGCGTCAGCATGGCGTCACTGCGACCCCGTAGAAATGCCATGGTTCGTTCTTGGGGCGGGGCAGGAGGCGGGTTCTTCCGCCGACGCTTCGAACCAGTCTTTCTCACTGCACCAAGCGGAGGCAAGGTGGCTGCCGTCCGGGGCAAAGAGCAATGGCGGCGGTTTTGTCCTTACCGGAAGTCCGCGGGAGTCGAGTGTCAAATGACTCCAGCCGATTCTGCAAGGCTGAGGGGAGCATTTTGTCAAGGGTGGGGCCCACGCCCAAGCAGACAAGCTTTCGAGTCCAGAATTGTCTCACGGTGGGCTTTAGGCCTGGATCCGGAGGAGTCGACCGCCGGAGTTCAAGGGCAGCAGTAGCAGCAGCTCTTCGGTACAGTCACCGGAGAGGAGCCAGCAGCAGTAACAGCGGCAGTTCGGATGGTACTGCCACCGGGGTGATTCCAGTAGCAGTGACGACAGCAGTTTGGATGGTATCACCACCGGGGTGGGTCCCCGATTTCTTGGCTGCGGGGGCCCACTCCTCGCGTCGGGAGCTGGTGGCGATCCTGGTGAACCCGTGCTTGGGCGGTTGTCCGGTGGTCGCGTGCAGCGGCAGGGTGCAGCTCAGCTGGCCGGTGAGTCAAAGACGGTTGGGGTGCCCTCATCTGCTGGCGAGCCTCCACCTGGGGAGGTGGGGGAGGCCCGTCCGCGTCGCTTCCCCCCGCCAGGGCACCCTCCGTTATTGAAGGAAGAAGAGAATGGGAAGATCCGCACAGCGTGCCAGGGTGAAATTCAGCAGGCCGATGAAAAAGATGGCTGGGGTGCCCTCATCTGCTGGTGAGCCTCCACTTGGGGAGGTGGGGGAGGCCCGTCCGCATCGCCTCCCCCCGCCAGGGCATCAGCCCTTATTGAAGAAAGAAGAAAGAAAGCGGGAAGATCCGCACAGCGTGGCGGACTCCGCCTTGGTGTTGCCAGAACTTCGGCGCTTCGTATAGCCTCCGGCCTATTCGCACAGTCGTCCGCCACTGATGTCAATGGATTTTTGCATGGCTTTTATAGCCCAAAGCCGACTAAAAGAACCGCCCAAAACAGGCCAATGTTGCAATTTCGAGGAAGGGGAGGCGAGGACGGTGTCACGTGGACGTTAAGGCTTTGGGATGGAGGTTGCAGCAGACTGTCATGTAAATAGTTGTTTTAAAACGTGTTTTAACCTGGTTACCCTGTTGGTGTGTTCGTTATATCTTAGAAGTTATGAAAATGTTATAACTATACTACTTCGTTGGAGTGTTTGTACCTATTTGCAATTTGATGACGAGCACAAGGAGGTTACTGTGCAATCGGAAAAATAACATAGACCAATTGCGCGCGATCTAGCCCTAGTTTGGTGACGTCGATGGTGGGGTGCCAGCAGGCTTCCGTTTGTGCAGGATTTTGTCATACTTATTGGGCGGGGTGGGCAGTAGGGCAGACATGTTTAGGTAGGCGAGAGTAATGTAGTCGGGCTACCTCGTGGTCGTTTCGACCGTGAGCTTGGCTCCTTCCCTTGGTTTCATATGTCCCACAAAGGGCTAACTCCTAGCGTTACTTTAGTTTTTGTAAGGTCAAAAAGGATCCTATCAGTGCCTTTACTATCTTGTCGATTCCTGTTCGTTCATCCTTCGCTAGCCGATTCATTCTGGTGGACTCTTTCTTTCTCATCTCTGGGTCGTCTAACGTTATAGCCGACGTTGTGTTCAGCACAGGAGGCTCGGCCGGCGCGGAGGCCGTGAGGACCGAGGCCCCTGTACTGCTTTCGCTCGTGTTCGGGGGTTGTGGGTGTTGCACTACCGACTGGGAGGGTGCATATGGAGGGGGCATGTAAATGATCGGGGGACCTAACAGTAATTCGTCATTCGTTCGCTGCTTGGGGGACAACTCAGGGTAGAGCAAAGAAGGGGTCCTAACAGCGTACTGGCCTGATGTTTCGGGCTCCTGTCTTAGTTTAGTTTCCCTTCTCTCCTTTATTTCTTCTTCTAACTTTCTAGCGGCAAGGTGAGCTGCCTTTCGTAATTCCTTTTCTGCTTTTACTTCTTCTCTCTTTTTCCATTGCGTTGCTTCTTTGCGCCACATGCCGATACTGTCAAGCATAGTAGGCGTCGTCTTATTGCTACGCAGAGCTACTTCTAGCGCTTCTATCTTATGGTCGTCGAAGGATCCCATCAGTGGCCATTGACTTTCGGGGTCCTTCTTGGTATATTTATGCCATAGCTTGGTATAAGCTACGGCGACTAGTCCATATTTAGTGAACATGTCCTTATTAGGGGTGCCCTCCAGTGGAGCCGGATGGTTCACCTCTAATAAGCGGTCCGGGCAGAACCAACTACCAATCAGTGGGGAGAAGATAGGCATGACGGGTTTCAACGGGGACAAAAGTCAGCACTACCTATCTTTTCACTGCTTGCAAAGACTAGACAGAATATCTCTATTCTTCGTTATTTGCAAGCAGAGAATACCTCCAAAGAACCAATATCGAACAACTAGTGTTCGGACAATCAATCAATCAATCAATCAATGGGAGATAAAGATAGGCATGACGGGTTTCAACGGGGACAAAAGTCAGCATTACCTACCCTTCACTATTTGCAAAGACTAGACAGAATATTTCTATTCTACGTTATTTGCAAACAGAGAATATCTCAAAGAGCACTATTCTTCAAAACAATCAATGTTCGGACAATCAATCAGTGGGGAGATAAAGATAGGCACGACGGGTTTCAACGGGGACAAAAGTCTGCGTTACCTACCCTTCACTATCTGCAAAGGGAGAGAGAGAGAGTATTTCTACTCCTCCCCGTTTGTAGACAGCGAATATCTCAAAAAGAACAATCAATGAGCAATACTAGTATTTCCAAAGCTTTAAACAATCAATCAATTATTTCTCAATCTGTCGTGTATCACGACCTTACCCGGACCGCGTGGACAGTTTCTCGTCTTCCGCCTCCAGCGCCCGATCGTCCTCTACTCTCCGTATTTGCCGCGGCACTCCTGATGGTTCCCAGTCAGGACCGTAGATCACTCGAGAGAGGTCTGCTCGGAACCAGTGAAGTTCGGATGATCGGCTGCCAGACGAGGGTCTATTGGGCAGGAGCTCTCCCGATCGTTGCAGTCGTTCACTCTGTCGTCGGGACCTCTCCCACTGGATCCACGTGTCGCTGATGGGCCCCACGTTTGGGACGCCAATTGTTAAATGGTAGCGGCAGTTTCAGTCGATAACCTTTCAAGTATTTGCCCGGCGGTAATCGCCTCTCATACCACTCGATAATTTACCAATGAAAGAGGCAGGCGCCGGAGACTGGAAGGCAGGAAACAAAGTTTTATTCCGTCGGAGCAGAACACATCAGATCAGACAGCAAGGTATCGTCACGAGGTGCTCTAACCGCATCTCTGAGACCTGGTCTCTTATACACCGGTTTATTGCTTTATTACACATGGTACATTCTTGAGATTCTCTTGATGCATGAAAGAACATCCCCTGAAGCCCCGGTTCAGATCCGATCCCACACATAGTTACAGTAGAGGTTCCCACCCTACCCGCAGTGGGAGATGGCTATCGCGCAGCAGGGAATTCCGCCAATTCCCAGGGGTGTGTGCGACCGGCCGGGTCTCAGGGGGTAGGGGCTTTGATCCACTGTAATCCCTTTGATGTGGGGTGTTTCCCTTACAGTAGGGGCAATAAACTGCATCCGCAGGGCTAGGTGATGGCCTGGGACCAGTTCGGACAATGGGGCGCAGAGGAAGGGGGTTATCAAAGGAGAGGCATGACCATGTATGGGATGTCGGTCGGATGTGGTTCCGTAGCAGGGTCGCGCAGAAGGAGAGGGTTTATGGCCTGTATGAGAGAGCGGGGGTGGCCGGCGCGCGGGGGGATGCTCGCAGCGCCAGGGGAAAGCGCTGGCGATCGAGAGTGAGCGGGGAGAGAGTGGGGTGCCTAAAATGGCGGCCGTGCATTCGCTGTGCGTGGCGCTGGGGAGAGGCAAGATGGCGCAGATAATGTTCAGTTTGCAAGCTAAATTTCCACAGCTCGCCTTGCACGCGCATTTGCTCTACTGCTAGCTTTTTTTCCGCTAACTTTAATTCGCCTTCGATTTTGAGTTTGGCTAACTCGAGTTCGTGATTGCGGCTTCTCTCTCTGTCCGCGAGTTCTTCCGGGGATAGGCCCCCGTCTGGTACGATGCCTCGCACCTGATTGCTGCTGCTTTCGCCTTGGGGGGGTTCGGCTTCGTCGGGGCGCTCCCCCATGCCTTCTGGGCGGGAGGCCCCGGCATCCACCCAAGCTTTCAGTGCTTTCTACAAATCTTCTTTGGTGTTGAGACCGGTGGTAGCGATTTTAAGTTCTTTGCAGAATTGCTTTAGTTCTTTGTGCGTGTATTCTTCTAGTTGTTCCACCTGGAACACCCTGTTGGCGTTGGTTTCTGCGGGGATCATGGCGTTTCCTTCTGCCATCTTTGTCGGTAGTGCGTCCGTCGTTCACGGTACGATCTCTAGGTGATGGGCCCGAATCCCGTCGCTTGCCACCAATGTTAGACGGCGACCTCAGAGGAGCCCGGAAAGGGGGTCCTGACTACCCTGAGACCCACCCTCAAAGTATCGTAGCTGGGCACTGGCGGGAGACTCCTCAGGAGGAGGAATCCCGTATCGAGGATCGTACTTCTGGCACCACACGACACAGAAACACCACACCGTGCGTTCTTAGGAATCACTCTTTATCAAACAGGTTAGCACTGCAAATATGTACAAGGAGAGCGCGGGCTCAATGAGTCTCGGAAGGGATAGGGGGTAGCGGGACAGTCTCTGGTAAAAGGTTCAAGGCAAGGACGTACCCGGCGCACAGCTCACAATCCTCGAGCTGGGGGGTAGGCTTGTTGTCGTTGGGGTCCGGCGGGACCAGTGGAGTCTGTGGAAGCCGCGAGTCACTCAGCGGGCTCAGGTACAAGTTCGGAGGTCTTACGATCTTCAGGGAGCCGCGAGTCACTCAGCAGGGCTCAAGTACAAGTTCGGAGGTCTTACGATCTTCGGGGAGCCGCGAGTCACTCAGCAGGGCTCAAGTACAAGTTCGGAGGTCTTACGATCTTCGGGGAGCCGCGAGTCACTCAGCAGGGCTCAGGTACAAGTTCGGAGGTCTTACGATCTTCAGGGAGCCGCGAGTCACTCAGCAGGGCTCAGGGGGTTCTAAGTTCCAGGAGCCGCGACCGCGTCAGCAGGCTCTCGTTGTTCCAGCATCGAATCTGCCGGGCAGTTTCAGAGCACCCCTTGTTATAGGTCGACCCCTCTTTGATGTCCGGAGTCTGTGCAGGCAGGGGTCTTGTCACCTGGGGGTCGCTTGTCGGGGTTTCCTGCCATTGTCTATTGATCCTCTCAGGGCCGGGTCGGAAGGAGTCCCAGACACCCAGCGGGCGTGGAGCCAGCTCTCAGGGAGGCCGGAGGGCCGATCGAAACTCATCGTCCCAGGGGAGTTCAGAGGTGCGATAGAAACTGCTCCTCCCTCTCTCATCCCCTGGCAAGCGTGGTGTCCTCCAGCCAGAGTGGCGCCGCTAGGCCCGGGTCGCGCTGGGGCCGGGCGGCCATCTTGGTGCATGAAGTGGGCACGCGGGCCCGGGGTGGCCGAAGGGAGAGAGGCCATGGACGAGGATGTCCGGGTCGGGTGCGTGTGTTCTGGTGGAAAGGATCGGCTAGGCCGTGGGCTCGGGGCTGCAGGTACCAGGTTAGGTGGTGCGGGGACAAGTAGAGCCATGCTACGAGGCCGGGTCCCACAACCTGGCTGCGAACTGCTTTGTGGAACTACGCCAGCATCTGCTTGACAGCAAACTCACCGATCCCAGGAAGCTGGCGGTGGAAGCAGACCGCTGGACCAACACCCGGGTCCCCCGGGCATGGTAGGAGAATACCCCCGAGCCAGTCAGGGACCACCCCGCCAGAGAGGAGGAGGGAACCAGGGAGGGCAGCGAGAGTCCCAGCCTAGCCCCCCGAAGACCCAACCTCCACCTTTTCCAGCGCCCCCCCCACCAGTAACGGGACCCCCCGGGTGACGGGGACACCGGGTAACCGTCACTTGCTTTCGTTGCCAGAAGCCCGGGCACTACGCCAATGACCCAGAGTGCCCCATGGCCACCCAAATCACCCCTGCAAGACAGATAGCCAACATAGCTCTGGGGGAGGAGGTTGACGAAACCGGGGAGTGGGAACCCGCAGCTATGGCCCTAGTATCCCTGGGAGATAGAGAGATGGTCCCTGGTAGCCTCCTGCCCTCCAACAGGAAGAAATACGGGCAGCTCGTCAAGATCAATGGCCACCAAATAGAGGCCCTGCGGGACACCGGGGCCAGCATCACCGGTGTCCTCAGGCACTTAGTCCCCGAGGAGCAGATCCTCCCCAACGTCTTTTGCCCGGTAATTTCCGCCGATAATAGAGAGAGTATGTGTCAGGTAGCCCTGGTGCCGTTTGAGTGGGGTGGGGTGACAGGTAAACTGAGGGTTGCCGTAAGAACCTCCCAGCCGGTCGACTGCCTCTTAGGGAACGACCTGGAGAGTTCTCCCTGGAAGCACGTCGAGCGCAAGGCCCACCTAGGAATGATGGGGCTCCCCGAGTGGGTGTGCGCCACCACCCGATCTATGTCAGCTCGACTTCCCCCCCCTGGGAGAAGTCGAAGACGCCCCGACCGAGGAAGTCAGAACAGTAACCCCCGAGGGTCCTCCCGTCCCACCATCGGAAGGGCCAGTCGCCAGCGACGAACCCTCACCGTCCGACACCGCCCCGGTCCCCGAGTTAGGCGATCTACCCGAATTGGCCCAATGGCGCCACGAGGGCGGGCCCACCCACCCGGGAGGAATTTTGCCGGGAGCAAGCCACTTGTCCTTCCCTGGTCGGACTGCGGCGCCAGGCCGAGGGCCAAGCCGCAGGCGACCAAACTGGAACGCACCGAATTTATTGGGAAAATAACATTTTGTACAGTGAGCAGAAGTCGGTGGAGCTGGGATCCGGACGGGTGCTGGTGGTACCCCTCCGCTTCCGAGACTTCCTCCTGGGCTTAGCCCACGACGTCCCCCTCGCCGGCCACCTGGGTCAAGACAAGACCTACAGCCGTCTCGTGACCCATTTTTACTGGCCTAGAATGAGAGCAGCTGTAGAAGCCCACTGCAAGTCCTGTCCCACGTGCCAAGCTAGTGGGAAGAGTGGGGGGAAGCGCAAGGCTCCCCTCCAACCCTTCCTGGTCGTCAGTACCCCCTTCGAACGAGTCGGGATCGACATCATGGGGCCCCTGGACCCCCCCACCTCCCAAGGTCACCGTTTCATGCTGGTCCTAGTGGATCACGCCACCCGATACCCTGAGGCTATCCCCTACGCACCGTCACGGCCCCCGTGGTTGGCCGGGCCCTGATGGGGATCTTTTCCCGGGTGGGTTTTCCCCGCGAGGTCATGAGCGATCGCGGCACTAATTTTATCTCGAAGTACATGACGTCCCTGTGGCAACAATGTGGAGTGTCCTATAAGTTCACCACCCCGTACCATCCCCAAGGGAACGGCCTAGTAGAGAGGTTTAACAGGACTCTGAAAGGGATGATCACCGGCCTAGAAGAGCCCCTCCGGCGTAAGTGGGACGTCCTGCTCCCCTGCCTCTTGTACGCTTACCGAGAAGTCCCCCAGAAGTCCCTAGGGTTCAGCCCGTTTGAGTTGCTCTATGGACACCCCGTCCGAGGTCCCCTCAGTTTGGTTAAGGAAGGGTGGGAGGCGGCACCCCAGACCACCCCACGAGATGTGTTCCAATATGTTCTGACCCTCCGGAACCAGACCAGGAAGTTCCGAGCACTGGCCGAGGCCAACCTAGAGGCAAGCCAAGAAGAGATGAAGCGCTGGTACGACCAGAATGCCACTCTGGTCGAGTTCCAGCCGGGCCAACAAGTATGGGTCATGGCCCCCGTGAAGCCAGGCGCCCTCCAGGACAGGTGGACCGGGCCCTACAAAGTGATTGAGCGGAAGAGTCAAGTCACATACTTGGTGGACGTCCAGTCGCCTCGGGATCCCCTTCGGGTCCTTCACGTGAACCGCCTCAAGCCTCACTTCGTGCGGACAGAACTAAGCCTCCTGCTGGCCACCGATGACGGGGCCGAAGATGAGTCCGAGCCCCTTCCGGACCTCCTGTGTGTCAAGGAGCAGGATGGCTCCGTGGAAGGAGTGAACCTCTCCCCAGCTCTCACTGCCCAGCAACAAGAGGACTGCCGCCAGCTCCTAGGACAATTTGCCGACCTCTTCTCCCTGATCCCCCGAGTCACCGACTGGTGTGTCCATGACGTGGACACTGGGGACAGCCCGCCGGTGCGACACCGAGCATACCGGGTCCCTGACCGGGTCCGGTCCTGCATTCAAGCTGAAGTCTCGAAGATGTTGACCATGGGGGTAATCGAGCCATCTGACAGTCCCTGGGCCAGCCCCGTGGTCCTGGTCCCGAAGGCAGCGGCCCCCGGTGTCGCCCCCGAGCTCCGATTCTGTGTGGACTACCGGGGGCTCAATGACGTCACCCGAGCCGATGCCCACCCCATTCCACGGGCCGACGAGCTCATTGACCGACTCGGGGCAGCCCGGTTCCTCAGCACATTCGACCTCACCTGCGGATACTGGCAGATTGCGCTCACCGAGGGAGCCAAGGAGCGGTCCGCCTTCTCCACCCCAGATGGGCATTACCGCTTCCGCGTAATGCCCTTCGGAATGAAAAATGCCCCGGCCACCTTCCAGCGACTGGTGAATAGAGTCCTGGCCGGGCTGGAACAGTTCAGCGCGGCCTATCTAGACGACATCGCCGTTTTCAGTTCCGAATGGAGTGAGCACCTCCAGCACCTCCGGAGGGTGCTAACCGCCCTGCGCCAGGCAGGCCTCACAGTAAAAGCCAGCAAGTGCCAAATTGGGCAAGGATCAGTAGTCTACCTGGGGCACCAGGTCGGGAGTGGCCAGGTCGCCCCTCTACAGCCGAAGATCGACGCCATCTTGGCCTGGGAACCCCCCACCACCCAAACGGAGGTCCGAGCCTTTCTGGGCCTCACTGGCTACTACCGAAGATTCATCCGGGGGTATGGCAGTCTTGTCGGCCCCCTCACAGAAGTCACATCCAAAAAACAGCCAAAGAAGGTGCAGTGGACGACTGCCTGCCAGGAGGCGTTCGATGCCCTAAAGAAGGCCATGTGTACTGCCCCCGTCCTCCAGGCTCCCGACTACTCCAAGGAGTTTGTAGTCCAAACCGATGCCTCCGAGCATGGCATTGGGGCCGTCCTGTCCCAGGTGAATGACCAAGGCCTAGACCAGCCCATCGCCTTCCTCAGCCGGCGGCTGTTGCCCAGAGAACAGAGATGGAGCACCATTGAGCGCGAAGCCTTTGCCGTGGTCTGGGCACTCAAGAAACTACGCCCCTACCTGTTCGGCACCCATTTCAAAGTCCAAACCGACCATCGGCCCTTGCGATGGCTCATGCAGATGCGAGGAGAAAACCCCAAGCTACTGCGGTGGTCAATCTCCCTCCAGGGGATGGATTTCACCGTAGAACATCGCCCTGGTACGGACCACGCCAACGCTGACGGCCTCTCCCGGTTCTTCCGCCTCAGCGAAGAGAACCCCCCAAGATGATGGGCAGTTCTCTCCGGCTTTCAGCTGGGGGGGACGCGTGTTGGACCCGGCCTCGTAGCATGGCTCTACTTGTCCCCGCACCACCTAAACCTGGTACCTGCAGCCCCGAGCCCACGGCCTAGCCGATCCTTTCCACCAGAACACACGCACCCGACCCGGACATCCTCGTCCATGGCCTCTCTCCCTTCGGCCACCCCGGGCCCGCGTGCCCACTTCATGCACCAAGATGGCCGCCCGGCCCCAGCGCGACCCGGGCCTAGCGGCGCCACTCCGGCTGGAGGACACCACGCTTGCCAGGGGATGAGAGAGGGAGGAGCAGTTCTATCGCACCTCTGAACTCCCCTGGGACGATGAGTTTCGATCGGCCCTCCGGCCTCCCTGAGAGCTGGCTCCACGCCTGCTGGGTGTCTGGGACTCCTCCCGACCCGGCCCTGAGAGGATCAAAAGACAATGGCAGGAAACCCCGACAAGCGACCCCCAGGTGACAAGACCCCTGCCTGCACAGACTCCGGACATCAAAGAGGGGTCGACCTATAACAAGGGGTGCTCTCAGACAGTCCGGCAGATTCTACGCTGGAACAACGAGAGCCTGCTGACGCGGTCGCGGCTCCTGGAACTTAGAACCCCCTGAGCCCTGCTGAGTGACTCGCGGCTCCCTGAAGATCGTAAGACCTCCGAACTGTACCTGAGCCCTGCTGAGTGACTCGCGGCTCCCTGAAGATCGTAAGACCTCCGAATTTGTACCTGAGCACTGCTGAGTGACTCGCGGCTCCCCGAAGATCGTAAGACCTCCGAACTTGTACTTGAGCCCTGCTGAGTGACTCGCGGCTCCCTGAAGATCGTAAGACCTCCGAACTGTACCTGAACCCGCTGAGTGACTCGCGGCTTCCACCGACTCCACTGGTCCCGCCGGACCCCAACGACAACAAGCCTACCCCCCAGCTCGAGGATTGTGAGCTGTGCGCCGGGTACGTCCTTGCCTTGAACCTTACCAGAGACTGTCCCGCTACCCCCTATCCCTTCCGAGACTCATTGAGCCCGCGCTCTCCTTGTACATATTTGTAGTGCTAACCTGTTTGATAAAGAGTGATTCCTAAGAACGCACGGTGTGGTGTTTCTGTGTCGTGTGGTGCCAGAAGTACGATCCTCGATACGGGATTCCTCCTCCTGAGGAGTCTCCCGCCAGTGCCCGGCTACGATACTTTGAGGGTGGGTCTCAGGGTAGCCAGGACCCCCTTTCCGGGCTCCTCTGAGGTCGCCGTCTAACAGCGAGTGTCTGACCGACTCTTCATTTGGTATGGAATGCTGAGAGGTGGTCAGTAGTGACCCGGGTGACCCTAAACGGGTGACTTCCTTCAGGATGGTGTCAGAGAGTCATGAAAACAGTTGCATTTTACAAGGTTGCCTTTTATTGTTGGTAAGGATGGGCTGAGGAAGTGGTTTGCCCAGAATCACAGGGTGTCGAGCCGACGGCGAGACTCAAACCTGGTTCCCCTGTTACTATATCGACATCTCTGGTCACAATTCCACCTCCAAGGTAAATGAGGGGTGGGGGGAAGCAGAAGCCACATGAAAGCTCAGCTCACTATGGGCTCCAGGATCCAACAAGACTTCGAGCTGAACCAGAGCCAGGCTTCGGGCTCAAGCCTGGCTTGAGGCTACAGTGGTTCACCCACCTCTTGCAGAGAGTGGAAGAGAGTATGAGAGCGCAGAGAGGCAGAAAGAGTGAGGGAGGGTAGGGGGAAAAGAGTGAGGGTGCGAGGGAGAAGAGATAGTGAGAGAATGAGGGAGCAGAGAGAGTAAGGGCCAGAGGGAGCAGAGAGTGAGAGTATAGAGGGGCCTAGAGACTAAGGACACAGTGAGACAGAGGGAAAGTGAGGGTTTCGAAGGAGCAGAGAGAGTGAGAGAATGAGGGAGCAGAGAGAGTAAGGGCATGAGGGAGCAGAGAGTGAGGGTATAGAGGGGCCCACAGAGTGAAGATACAGAGGGGCAGAGAGAGAGTGAGGGTGCGAGGGAGCAGAGAGAGTAAGGGCACAGAGGGGCAGAGTGAGTGAAGGCATGGATGAGCAGAGAGCATAAGGGAGCAGAGAGAGTGAGGGCAAGAGGAAGCAGAGAGTAAATGCACAGAGAGGCTGAGAGAGTGAGGGCGTGAGGGAGCAAATAGAGTGAGAGTGTGAGGGAGCAGAGAGTGGGGGCACAGAGGATAAGAAAGTGAGGGCACGAGGGAGCAGAAGTTAGGGCATAGAGGGGCAGAGAGAGTGAGGGCACAAGGGAGTAGAGAGAGAGGGTGAGGTGAGATGCAGTAAATGGCAGACGGGCAGCTTACGTTCGTTAATTGCCACAGAGAAGGATTGTCTTGCTGAGTTGGGCGAACTGTAGCCCACATTAAAGAGCCAGCCCAACAAACGGCATAACGAGGCTGGTTATCAGTGTGGCGCGCAAGCGGGTAGTACCCAATTGGACACCTAAACAAGCATTTGCAATGCAATAGGTCTCGCATTTACGTGAGTTTGAGCTATTCGCATTGTAAATTACAATGTCTTTTATTTATGTTTTGATTTTAAAACAAATAAAAGGCATTGTCATTTGCAATGCTAGTAGCTTAAATTCTCGCAAATGCGAGACCTATTGCATTGTAAATGCTTGTTTTTAGCCTGCCAGGGCCGATTTTTTTACTCCAATCCAACACTGCCACCAGGTGGTGGTGCTGTTCACCGAGTCTGCTGACCTACACCATCTCCTCGCTCCGCACAGTGCACTCGGCCTGCACAGCTCTAGGTGTGTGTGCTGTGGGACAGTACAGCTCACAGGGCCCAGGGACTCGGGAGCACACACCTCCCGTGCGCCCGAGGCCAGTAAAAGTGCACAACTGGCTCCCCCCCCCCGAGCAGCGGGGCTGCGCTCCAACTGATGCAGGCAATGAGGAAAGAGCTGGTGTACTGCGAGCTGCCTTCTGATTGGCTGGGCAGTCTGGCATGGCCCGGGGCAGTGCTTGAGACTTCACCATGGGCCTTCTGGGTTACAAGGGGTGCAGGGTGGGGTAGAGGCTGTGGACATTGTAGAGACTCCAGGAGCCTAAGAGCATCTCTGACAGGGGCCCTCCAGTGCCTAGAAGCGGTGGATAGCTCGGGCCTGCAGCGTGCTGTCGGGTGAGCCTGGCAGCCCGGCCCCGCTGACACGACCAAGCTCGTGTACAAGGAGAGCAGGCCGGAGCGGGCTGTGCTGGTCACACAACTCTGAGTCAGACTGGAAGGCTCCAGGCTCGTTTCACTTTGACCCTCACAGCTCCTAGTGACCAGAGATGTAGGCTGGTGTGGGGGGCTCTCAGGACTGCAGACTATTGCACCCCCCTGGACCCCCCCGCTGCCACCCACACTCACGGACCCCTCCACATTCACTGATCGCACCCACCCCACACTCACTGATCCCACCCACAGTCACTGATCCCACCCACCCCACACTCACTGATCCCACCCCACACTCACTGATCCCACCCAGCCCAGAGGTCTGTGACACACTCACTGATCCCTGATGCCAGTGGCACACTCACTGATCCCACCCACTTACTGATCCCACATGCACTCACTGATCCCCCACTCACTGATCCCACCCACACACACTTCCCCACCCTAACTAACTGACCCCCCACACTCTCTGATCCCACTCACACTCACTGATCACTCCATCTTAAACCTCCCACACTTATTGATCCCACACACACTCACTGATCCCACCCACAGTCACTGATTCCACCTGCACTCACTGATCCCCCCACACTCACTGATCCCCCCACACTCACTGATCCCCCCACACTCACTGATCCCCCCACACTCACTGATCCTACCCACACTCAATGATCCCCCACACTCACTGATCCCACCCACACTCACTGATCCTAGAGGCCAGTGGCACACTCACTGATCCCACCCCCACTCACTGATCCCAACCACACTCACTGATCCCCCCACACTCACAGATCCCTGAGGCTGGTGGCACACTCACTGATCCCACTCACACTCTCTGATCTCACCCACACTCATTGATCCACCCACACTCACATTTCTCCCAACACTCACTGATCCCCACCCACACTTATTGATCCCACCCACACTCACTGATCCCCCAGAGTCACTGATCCCACCCACTTTCACTGATCCCACCTACACTCACTGATCCCACCCATGCTCAATCCCCCACACTCACTGATCTCACCCACACTCATTGATCCACTCACACTCACGTATTTCCCAGCACTTACTGATCCCACCCACACTCACTCATCCCCCCACACTCACTGATCCTGGAGGCCCATGGCACACTCACTGATCCCACCCACACTCACTGATCCCACCCACACTCACTGATCCCACCCACACTCACTGATCCTAGAGGCCAGTGGCACACTCACTGATCTCAGCAACACTCACTCATCCCAGAGGCCTGTGACACACTCACTGATCCCTGAGGCCAGTGGCACACTCACTGATCCCAGCCACACTCACTAATCCCACCTGTGGGAGCCGGCCTCGTGGCGTGGTCCTGTTTCCCCGCGCTAAGCCGCATGAGGTCCCATGCACATCGGGGCTCCTCCATCTTGGATTACACGTCACTCCACGTGACCACCTGTATGACCCTGCTCTACCCGGCCTCGGTCCCAGCGAGGCCCGACATCTAGACGCCAACCCCTGGCTCGGGGGATACCACGTGAGCCTTCCCACTCTCGGCGGAGGGCAGTATCGATGGGACCCCCTACCGTCTCTCCACACCTGGGTGTGATCACCCCACAGCTCTCTGGGGCCTGGCGCCTCTCCTGCTGGGCGTCTGGCCGCCCCCTACCCGGCCTCTCCGCCCCCTCCGGGCGCACGGGTCCGGACATCAAAGGGCTCTCGTCCTATATCTGGGGCGACCCGACAACAGGGCAGTAGTTGTATCCTGGAGTCAAGAGCCCTGCTGATCGGATCGCGGCTGACCCTACGGAAGAAGACTCACCGTGAACCACTCCTTGAGCCCTGCTGACGACGTCGCGGCTCCACCGTGCTTAAAGACCTTCACGAACCTTTGGGGCCCTGCTGACGCTGTCGCGGCCCGACCTTGTTGAACCTTACCACCAGAGCCCAGCTGACCTCGTCGCGGCTCGACCTAAGCGGAACTACCATCCGAGCCCTGCAGACGACGTCGCGGCTCTCCACGTCCGAGCCGCTCTGAGACCAGCATCCAAGGTCTGGCGCAGAGCCCTCCCGTGCCTGGCTGGCACCAAGACTGTCCCGCTACCCTACTCCCTTGAACGAACACTGAGACTCTGGCAGGATCCCTCGATCCCTCTGTAAATATTGCACGCATTACTGCTGATAAAGAACCTAATCTCGCAACTGCTATTGAGTCCTGTGTGGTGGTGTTACTGGGCCTAGTACGATCATAGGAGAAAGACCTCCCCGAGGAGGCTTCTCAGCGGCGCTCGGCTATAACTGTGCGGTAGGAAGGTGCCGGAATAGTCTCCCTGTTAGACGGCGACCTCAGAGGAGCCCGGAAAGGGGTCCTGACTACCCTGAGACCCACCCTCGAAGTATCGTAGCCGGGCACTGGCGGGAGACTCCCCAGGGGGAGGAATCTCGTATCTAGGATCGTACTTCTGGCACCACACGACACAGAGTGACCACACCGTGTGTTCTTAGAAATCAATCTTTATCAAGTAGGTTATCACTGCAAATATGTACAAGGAGAGCACGGGCTCAATGAGTCTCGGAAGGGGTAGGGGGTAGCAGGACAGTCTCTGGCAACGGTTCAAGGCAGGGACGTATCCGGCGCACAGCTCACAACCCTCGAGCTGGGGGATACGTTGTTGTAGTCGGGGTCCGGCGGGACCGTGAGAGTCTGTCGGAGCCGCGAGTCACTCAGCGGGCTCAGGTACAAGTTCGGAGGTCTTACGATCTTCAAGGAGCCGCGAGTCACTCAGCAGGCTCAGGTACAAGTTCGGAGGTCTTACGATCTTCAAGGAGCCGCGAGTCACTCAGCAGGCTCAGGTACAAGTTCGGAGGTCTTACGATCTTCAAGGAGCCGCGAGTCACTCAGCAGGCTCAGGTACAAGTTCGGAGGTCTTACGATCTTCAGGGAGCCGCGAGTCACTCAGCAGGGCTCAGGAGGGTCCAAGTTCCAGGAGCCGCGACCACGTCGGCAGGCTCTCGTTGTTCCAGCGTCGAATCTGCCGGACAGACCCAGAGCACCCCTTGTTATAGGTCGACCCCTCTTTGATGTCCGGAGTCTGTGCAGGCAGGGGTCTTGTCACCTGGGGGTCGCTTGTCGGGATTTCCTGTCATTGTCTTTTGATCCTTTCAGGGCCGGGTCGGGAGGAGTCCCAGACACCCAGCAGGCATGGAGCCAGCCCTCAGGGAGGCCGGAGGGCCGATCGAAACCCATCGTCCCAGGGGAGTTCAGAGGTGCGATAGAAACTGCTCCTCCCTCTCTCATCCCCTGGAAGCGTGATGTCCTCCAGCCGGAGTGGCGCCTCTAGGCCCGGGTCGCGCTGGGGGCCGGGCGGCCATCTTGGTGCATGAAGTGGGCACGCAGGCCCGGGGTGGCCGAAAGGAGAGAGGCCATGGACGGGGATGTCCGGGTCGGGTGCGTGTGTCCTGGTGGGGAGGGTCGGCTGGGCCGTGTGCTTGAGGCTGCAGGTACCAGGTTTCGGTGGTGCGGGGGCACGTAGGGCCATACTACGAGGCCGGGTCCAACACGCGTCCCCCCCAGCTGAAAGCCGGAGAGAACTGCCCATCATCTTGGGGGGTTCTCTTCGCTGAGGCGGAAGAACCGGGAGAGGCCGTCAGCGTTGGCGTGGTCCGTACCAGGGCGATGTTCTACGGTGAAATCCATCCCCTGGAGGGAGATTGACCACCGCAGTAGCTTGGGGTTTTCTCCTCGCATCTGCATGAGCCATCGCAAGGGCCGATGGTAAGTTTGGACTCTGAAATGGGTGCCGAACAGGTAGGGTCGTAGTTTTTTGAGGGCCCAGACCACGGCAAAGGCTTCGCGCTCTATGGTGCTCCATCTCTGTTCCCGGGGCAACAGCCGCCGACTGAGGAAGGCGACGGGCTGGTCTAGGCCTTGGTCATTCACTTGGGACAGGACGGCCCCAATGCCATGCTCGGAGGCATCAGTCTGGACTATAAACTCCTTGGAGTAGTCGGGAGCCTGGAGGACGGGGGCAGTACACATGGCTTTCTTTAGGGCATCGAAAGCTTCCTGGCAGGCAGCCGTCCACTGCACTTTCTTTGGCTGTTTTTTAGACGTGAGTTCTGTGAGGGGGCCGACAAGGCTGCCATACCCCCGAATGAATCTTCGGTAGTAGCCAGTGAGTCCCAGAAAGGCTCGGACCTCCGTTTGGGTGATGGGTGGTTCCCAGGCCAGGATGGCGTCGATCTTTGGCTGTAGAGGGGCGACCTGGCCGCTCCCGACCTGGTGCCCCAGGTAGACTACGGAGCCTTGCCCGATCTGGCACTTGCTGGCTTTTACTGTGAGGCCTGCCTGGCGCAGGGCGGTTAGCACCCTCCGGAGGTGCTGGAGGTGCTCACTCCATTCTGAACTGAAAACAGCGATGTCGTCCAGATATGCCGCGCTGAACTGCTCTAGCCCGGCCAGGACTCTATTCACCAGTCGCTGGAAAGTGGCCGGGGCATTTTTCATTCCGAAGGGCATTACGCGGAAGCGGTAGTGCCCATCGGGGGTGGAGAAAGCGGACCGCTCCTTGGCCCCCTCGGTGAGCGCAATCTGCCAGTATCCGCAGGTGAGGTCGAATGTGCTGAGGAACCGGGCTGCCCCTAGTCGGTCAATGAGTTCGTCGGCTCGTGGAATGGGGTGGGCATCGGCTCGGGTAACGTCATTGAGCCCCCGGTACTCCACGCAGAATCGGAGCTCGGGGGCGACACCGGGGGCCACTGCCTTCGGGACCAGGACCACGGGGCTGGCCCAGGGACTGTCAGATGGCTCGATCACCCCCAGGGTCAACATCTTCGAGACTTCCGCTTGAATGCAGGACCGGACCCGATCAGGAACTCGGTAGGCTCGGTGTCTCACCGGCGGGCTGTCCCCGGTGTCCACGTCATGAACACACCAGTCGGTGACCCGGGGGGTCAGGGAGAAGAGGTCGGAAAATTGTCTTAGGAGCTGGCGGCAGTCCGCTTGTTGCTGGGCAGTGAGGGCTGGGGAGAGGTTCACTCCTTCCACGGAGCCATCCTGCTCCTTGACACACAGGAGGTCCGGGAGGGGATCAGACTCATCTTCGGCCCCGTCATCGGTGGCCAGCAGGAGGCTCAGTTCTGTCCGCACGAAGTGAGGCTTGAGGCGGTTCACGTGAAGGACCCGGAGGGGATCCCGAGGCGACTGGACGTCCACCAAGTATGTGACTTGACTCTTCCGCTCAACCACTTTGTAGGGCCCAGTCCACCTGTCCTGGAGGGCACCAGGCTTCACGGGGGCCATGACCCACACCTGCTGGCCCGGCTGGAACTCGACCAGAGTGGCATTCTGGTCGTACCAGCGCTTCATCTCTTCTTGGCTTGCCTCCAGGTTGGCCTCGGCCAGTTCTCGGAACTTCCTGGTCTGGTTTCGGAGGGCCAGGACGTACTGGAACACATCTCGGGGGGTGGTCTGGGGTGCTGCCTCCCACCCTTCCTTAACCAAACTGAGGGGACCTCGGACGGGGTGTCCATAGAGTAATTCAAACGGGCTGAACCCTAAGGACTTCTGGGGGACCTCCCGGTAAGCGAACAAGAGGCAGGGGAGCAGGACGTCCCACTTACGCCGGAGGGGCTCTTCTAGGCCAGCGATCATCCCCTTCAAAGTCCTATTAAACCTTTCTACTAGGCCGTTCCCTTGGGGATGGTACGGGGTGGTGAACTTATAGGACACCCCACATTGTTGCCACAGGGACGTCATATATTTCGAGATAAAATTAGTGCCGCGATCGCTCACGACCTCGCGGGGAAAACCCACCCTGGAAAAGATCCCCATCAGGGCCCGGCCCACCACGGGGGCCGTGATGGTGCGTAGGGGGATAGCCTCGGGATAGCGGGTGGCGTGATCCACTAGGACCAAGATGAAGCGGTGACCTTGGGATGTGGGGGGGTCCAGTGGTCCCACGATGTCGATTCCGACTCGTTCGAAAGGGGTACTGACGACCGGGAAGGGTTGGAGGGGAGCCTTGCGCTTCCCCCCACTCTTCCCACTAGCCTGGCACGTGGGGCAGGACTTGCAGTGGGCTTCTACCGCTGCTCTCATTCTAGGCCAGTAAAAATGGGTCACGAGACGGCTGTAGGTCTTGTCCTGACCCAGGTGGCCGGCGAGGGGGACGTCGTGGGCTAAGCCCAGGAGGAAGTCTCGGAAGCGGAGGGGTACCACCAGTACCCGTCCGGATCCCAGCTCCACCGACTTCTGCTCACTGTACAAGATGTTATTTTCCCAATAGATTCGGTGCGTCCCGGTCTGGTCACCTGCGGCTTGGCCCTCGGCCTGGCGCCGCAGCCCGACCAGGGAAGGACAAGTGGCTTGCTCCCGGCAAAATTCTTCCCGGGTGGGCCCGCCCTCGTGGCGCCACTTTGCCAATTCGGGTAGATCTCCCAACTCGGGGACCGGGGCGGGGTCGGATGGTGCGGGATCGTCGCTGGCGACGGACCCTTCTGATGGGGGGATGGGAGGACCCTCGGCGGGGACTGTCCTGGTCTCTTCGATCGGGGTGCTTTCGACTTCTCTCCGGGGAGTGAGTCGGGCTGACATAGATCGGGTGGTGGCGCACACCCACTCGGGGAGTCCCATCATCCCTAGGTGGGCCTTGCGCTCGACGTGCTTCCAGGGAGAACTCTCCAGGTCGTTCCCTAAGAGGCAGTCGACCGGCTGGGAGGTTCTTACGGCAACCTTGAGTTTACCTATCACCCCTCCCCACTCAAACGGCACCAGGGCTACCTGACACATACTTTCTCTATTGTCTGCGGAAATTACGGGGAAAAAGACGTTGGGGAGGATCTGCTCCTCGGGGACTAGGTGCCTGAGGACACCGGTGATACTGGCCCCGGTGTCCCGCAGGGCCTCTACTTGGTGGCCATTGATCTTGATGAGCTGCCCGTATTTCTTTGTGTTGGAGGGTAGGAGGCTACCAGGGATCATCTCCCTATCTCCCAGGGATACTAGGGCCATCGCTGCGGGTTCCCACTCCTCGGTTTCCTCAACCTCCTCCCCCAGGGCTACGTTGGCTATCTGTCTCGCAGGGGTGGTAGGGGAGACTTGGGTGGCCATGGGGCACTCTGGGTCATTGGCGTAGTGCCCGGGTTTCTGGCAACGGAAGCACGTGATGGTCACCCGGTGTCCCCGTCTCCCAGGGGGCCCTGTCACTGGTGGGGGGGGGCGCCGGGAAAGGTGGAGGTTGTGTTTTTGGGGGGCTAGGCTGGGACTCTCTCGGCCCTCCCTGGTTCCCTGCCCCTCTCTGGAGGGGTGGTCCCTGACTGGCTCGGGGGTACTCTCCTACCATGCCCCGGGAGACCCGGGTGTTGGTCCAGCGGTCGGCCTCCACAGCCAGCTTCCGGGGATCTGTGAGCTTGCTGTCAAGCAGATGCTGACGTAGTTCTATGAAGCAGTTCGCAGCCAGGTGTTCCCACAACATGAGGTCGGTGAGTTCGGCCAGGGTGGTGACTTTGCTGCCCTTGATCCACCCATCGAAGGCCCGACTGAAAAAGTTTACATACTCCACCCAGGTGGTGCCCGGGATCTTCCTGCAGTCCCGGAATCGCTGACGGTACATTTCTGGGGTGAGGCCGTATCGTGTGAGTAGAGCCTCTTTCATGTGGCTGTAGGAGGTCTGCAGGGAGAGGGGTAGGTCGAGCAGGGTGTCCCTTCCTTCGCTCAGAAACCGCCCCCACAACCCCGCCCCCCAGTCCTTCTGCGGGACCCGATGGGAGGTCATGGCGACCTCGTAGGCCCTGAACCATTGTTGAATGTCATCGTTTTTATAATATTCTTTGACCACGTCCTTGGGGATGTGGACCTTCTGTTCCGCTGGGGAGGCCGTCTCTCGGTTTCCCGGGGGCCTCCCTTCCTCGTTTCTGGCCTTGAGCTCGAGTTCCTTCAAGCTGCGTTCGTGCTCCAGTTGGAGCTTCCTTCCTTCGTGCTCCCGTTGGAGCTTCTTTTCTTCCAGTTCGCCTTGTACACGCATTTGCTCTACTGCTAGCTTTTTTTCCGCTAACTTCAATTCGCCTTCGATTTTGAGTTTGGCTAACTCGAGTTCATGATTGCGACTTATCTCTCTGTCCACGAGTTCTTCTGGGGATAGGCCCCCGTCTGGTACGATGCCTCGCACCTGATTGCTGCTGCTTTCACTTTGGGGGGGTTCAGCTTCGTCGGGGCGCTCCCCCGTGCCTTCCGGGTGGGAGGCCCCGGTATCCACCCAAGTTTTCAGTGCTTTCTGCAAATCTTCTTTAGTGTTGAGACCGGTGGTAGCGATTTTAAGTTCTTTGCAAAATTGCTTTAGCTCTTTGTGTGTGTACTCTTCTAGATGCTCCACCTGGAACACCCTGTTGGCGTTGGTTTCTGTGGGGCTCATGGCGCTTCCTTCTGCCATTTTTGTCGGTAGTGCGTCCGTCGTTCACGGTACGATCTCTAGGTGATGGGCCCGAATCCCGTCGCTTGCCACCAATGTTAGACGGCGACCTCAGAGGAGCCCGGAAAGGGGTCCTGACTACCCTGAGACCCACCCTCGAAGTATCGTAGCCGGGCACTGGCGGGAGATTCCCCAGGGGGAGGAATCTCGTATCTAGGATCGTACTTCTGGCACCACACGACACAGAGTGACCACACCGTGTGTTCTTAGAAATCAATCTTTATCAAGTAGGTTATCACTGCAAATATGTACAAGGAGAGCACGGGCTCAATGAGTCTCGGAAGGGGTAGGGGGTAGCGGGAAAGTCTCTGGCAACGGTTCAAGGCAGGGACGTATCCGGCGCACAGCTCACAATCCTCGAGCTGGGGGATACGTTGTTGTAGTCGGGGTCCGGCGGGACCGTGAGAGTCTGTCGGAGCCGCGAGTCACTCAGCGGGCTCAGGTACAAGTTCGGAGGTCTTACGATCTTCAAGGAGCCGCGAGTCACTCAGCAGGCTCAGGTACAAGTTCGGAGGTCTTACGATCTTCAAGGAGCCGCGAGTCACTCAGCAGGCTCAGGTACAAGTTCGGAGGTCTTACGATCTTCAAGGAGCCGCGAGTCACTGAGCAGGCTCAGGTACAAGTTCGGAGGTCTTACGATCTTCAGGGAGCCGCGAGTCACTCAGCAGGGCTCAGGAGGGTCCAAGTTCCAGGAGCCGCGACCACGTCAGCAGGCTCTCGTTGTTCCAGCGTCGAATCTGCCGGACAGACCCAGAGCACCCCTTGTTATAGGTCGACCCCTCTTTGATGTCCGGAGTCTGTGCAGGCAGGGGTCTTGTCACCTGGGGGTCGCTTGTCGGGATTTCCTGTCATTGTCTTTTGATCCTTTCAGGGCCGGGTCGGGAGGAGTCCCAGACACCCAGCAGGCATGGAGCCAGCCCTCAGGGAGGCCGGAGGGCCGATCGAAACCCATCGTCCCAGGGGAGTTCAGAGGTGCGATAGAAACTGCTGCTCCCTCTCTCATCCCCTGGAAGCGTGATGTCCTCCAGCCGGAGTGGCGCCTCTAGGCCCGGGTCGCGCTGGGGGCCGGGCGGCCATCTTGGTGCATGAAGTGGGCACGCGGGCCCGGGGTGGCCGAAAGGAGAGAGGCCATGGACGGGGATGTCCGGGTCGGGTGCGTGTGTCCTGGTGGGGAGGGTCGGCTGGGCCGTGTGCTTGGGGCTGCAGGTACCAGGTTTCGGTGGTGCGGGGGCACGTAGGGCCATACTACGAGGCCGGGTCCAACACTCCCCGACTACCCGGTGGGCCTCCCTCCAACATTTGGTGGCCAGCGGCGGGATCCGAGCAAACGCAATCGTACAAGCAAGTAACGCAACCACTACCTGACCAGACGAGAAGAGAAAAAGGGAACCATGGATGGCCAAGAAGCAACCATGACCACAACCTTCCAGTTGGAGAAACTGGAGGAATACACCCACAAGGAACTCAAACAATTCTGCAAAGACAAAGGGATCCCTACCACAGGATTGGGCACCAAGGAGGAAATGCAGAAAGCCCTGAAAGCCTGGGCAGAACCCGAGACCCCTCCACCCCGAGCCGAAGGGACCTCGGCCCGGGACGGAAACCTGCCGACCACGGCCCCGACAAACGGGGAGCGAACCATTCCAGACACCAGCCTTTCCCCCGAAGAGATACGAGAACGGGAAAGGGCCCGGACACACGAAATAGATCTTGCCCGACTCCGGCTGGACGGTGAGCTCCTACTGGCGGAGAAAAAGATAGCCCTGGAGAAACTACGACTACAAGAAGAAATCGAGGAGAAGAAAAGGCATCGGGAGCTGGAGGAGAGACGGCTAACCCTCGAGCACGAGAGGAGCCTTAAAGAACTTGAACTAAAAGCTAAAGCTGGGGAGACCAGCAACCCCGGAGCCCGGGACGCTCTGCCCCCGACCGAGCCAAAGGTTCACATCCCCAAGGATGTCGTCAAGGAGTACTATAAAAATGACGACATCCAGCAATGGTTTCGAGCGTACGAAGTCGCCATGACCTCCCATCGGGTACCCCGGAAGGATTGGGGTGCCGGTCTATGGTGGAGGTTCCTCAGCGAGGGACGGGATACCCTGCTGCAACTCCCCGACGCAGTGATGACCTCGTACGACCACATGAAGGAAGCCCTACTCACACGCTACGGACTGTCGGCCGAGATGTACCGACAACGCTTCCGGGACTGCAAGAAGATCCCCGGTACCACATGGGTCGAATACGTGGACTTCTTCAGCCGAGCGTTGGAGGGATGGATCAAAGGGAGCAAGGTCACCTCATATAACGAACTATTCGACCTCATTGTCTGGGAGCACCTCGCCAACAACTGCTTTGTGGAACTAAGGCAGCACCTCCTGGACAGTAAACTGACCGAGCCCCGGAAGCTCGCCGCCGAAGCGGACCGATGAGTCCCCCGGAACCCCGTGGGGGACTACCAACGGAGCACCATGGGACCTCCCCGCCAGCGCGGCGGAGGAGGGGGGTCCCACCGCAGTCAAGAATTCCCAGCTGGACCGCCCAGAAGTCCGCCACGAGGGCAAACAACCAACCGCGCTTCCCCGACCCAGGGCCGAAGAGGGACCCCTATCGCCCGGTCTGGACCACGACCGGCAGTAACCTGCTTCGGATGCCAACAGACCGGCCATTATGCAAGTGACCCGGCTTGCCCCGTGAACCGACGGAACGGGACCACGGGGCCACCTCCCCGACAAATTGCCGCCGCAGCCCTGGGGGAGGGAGAGGACGAGGAGGAGAACCACGACGACGGGTCCCCCGAGTGGGAACCAGCCGCCATGTCGCTTGTATGCCTAGGCTCCCGAGAAATGGTACCCCGCGCCACCATCCCAAGCAACACCCAGAAGTACCAACAGTGGGTCACCATCAATGGGCGACGGGCCGAGGCCCTCCGGGACACTGGGGCCAGTGTGACCGCTGTCCGCTGCCATCTGGTGACCCCCGAACAGATCCTACCACATGTCCTCTGCCCTGTCCGGACCGCCGACAACACCGAGAGCATGTGCCGGATGGCCCGAATCCCCTTCGAGTGGGGAGGAGTGTCCGGCACCCTATAAGTGACTGTCCGCGACGACGCCCCGGTGGACTGCCTCCTGGGGAACGACCTAGAGAGCTCCCCCTGGGCCCAGGTGGAGCGCCGAGAGCATCTGGGGATGCTAGGGCTGCCCGAGTGGGCCTGCGCCACCACCCGGTCCATGACCGCCCAACCAGCCGCTGCCGCAGCCACCGACAAGCCTACGGGCCCAGAACTATCACCATCCTCCGGCACGGAGGAACCCGACGATGAGGCCGGGCCATCCGAACTTTCTTCCAACGAGGCCGCTCCCCTCTGCGAGATCCCCGAGCTGGCCCAGTGGCGCCACGACGGGGGCCCCACCCGTGAACAATTCCAGCAAGAACAGAAGGGCTGCCCGTCCCTCGAGGGGGCCCGACAGCAGGCGGCCGCCCAGGCTGCGGGGGACCCCTCGGGAACCCACTGGGTCTATTGGGACAATGACTTATTGTATAGCGAGCAGAAAGTCACCGAACTAGGGGCCAGCCGGGTGCTGGTGGTCCCCCTCCGATTTCGAGAATTCCTCTTGAACCTGGCACACGACGTGCCCCTCGCCGGACATCTCGGGCGGGACAAGACGTACAGCCGCCTCGTGACCCATTTCTATTGGCCTCGAATGAGACGAGACGTGGACCAGCACTGCCGGTCCTGCCCGACCTGCCAAGCTAGCGGGAAGACTGGGGGACGAGTGAAAGCCCCCTGCAACCATTTCCAGCCGTCCACACCCCGTTCGAACGAGTAGGGATAGACATCGTGGGGCCCCTCGACCCCCGGACCGCCCTGGGCCACCGCTTCATCCTGGTACTGGTCGACCACGCCACCCGGTACCCAGAAGCCGTTCCCCTCCGAACTGTGACCGCTCCAGTGGTGGGCCGGGCCCTGATGGGCATCTTCTCCAGGGTGGGGTTCCCCCGAGAAGTGGTGAGCGACAGGGGGACGAACTTTATCTCGAAGTACATGAGATCCCTCTGGCAACAATGTGGGGTCACCTATAAATTCACCACCCCTTACCACCCCCAGGGGAACGGACTGGTTGAGCGGTTCAACCGAACCCTGAAGGGGATGATCAAGGGCCTGGAAGAGCCCCTCAGGAGGAGATGGGATGTCCTGTTGCCCTGCCTCCTGTTCGCCTACCGGGAGGTACCACAGAAATCCCTGGGCTTCAGCCCCTTCGAACTGTTGTATGGGCACCCCGTCCGAGGGCCCCTCAGCCTGGTCAAGGAGGGTTGGGAGGCGAACGTCCAGAGTGCCCCGCCCGACGTCTACCGGTACCTCCTGACCTTGCGGAACCAGACTCGAAAGTTCCGTGCCCTGGCAGAAGCCAACCTTGAAGCCAGCCAAGAAGATATGAAACGCTGGTATGACGAGAATGCCTCAGCCGTCGAGTTTGAGCCGGGCCAGCAAGTCTGGGTCATGTCACCCGTGGACCCCTGCGCCCTGCAGGACAAGTGGACCGGGCCCTTCAAGATAGTTGAAAGGAAGAGCCCCGTCACGTACCTGGTCGACATGGAGTCTCCGAGGAATCCCCTCAGGGTCCTGCACGCCAACCGGCTCAAGCCCCATTTTGCCCGTACGGAGCTACGCTTGCTACTGGCTACCGACGATGGGGGTGAAAGTGACTCCGAGCCCCTGCCAGATCTCCTGGGGTCCTCGAGCCAAGACGGCTCCTTGGAGGGCGTCCACCTCTCCGCCACCCTGACACCAGAACAGCGCCATGATTGCCAGAAGCTACTGCAACCCTTCGCTGCCCTCTTCTCTCTCACGCCCGGGATAACCCCCTGGTGCGTCCACGACGTGGACACAGGGGATAGCCCCCCTGTACGACACCGCGCTTATAGAGTGCCTGACCGAGTCCGGGCCTGCATAAAGACCGAGGTCGCCAAGATGCTCGCCCTCGGAGTCATCGAGCCTTCCGACAGCCCGTGGGCCAGCCCGGTAGTCCTGGTGCCGAAGGCCGCCGCCCCCGGCATGGCCCCCGAACTCAGATTCTGTGTCGACTACCGGGGCCTGAACGCAGTTACCAAGACCGATGCCCACCCTTTGCCACGAGCCGATGAGCTGATTGATCGCTTAGGGGCCGCCCGCTACCTAAGCACCTTTGATCTCACTGCTGGGTACTGGCAGATCAAGCTCACTCCCGGCGCACAAGAACGATCAGCTTTCTCTACCCCCGACGGCCACTACCACTTCCGGGTGATGCCCTTCGGCATGAAGAACGCCCCAGCGACCTTTCAGAGGCTGGTAAATAAGGTCCTGGCTGGTCTCGAAGCCTTCAGCGCGGCCTACCTCGATGACATTGCTGTCTTCAGCGACCACTGGGCCACGCACCTAGGACACCTTGGGGAAGTCCTGGCTGCTCTCCAAAGAGCCGGGCTCACAATTAAGGCCAGCAAGTGCCAGATCGGTCAAGGATCTGTGACCTATCTGGGCCATCAGGTGGGGAGTGGCCAGGTGGCCCCCCTCCAGTTAAAAGTGGACGCCATCCAGGCGTGGGAGCCCCCCGCCACCCAAACCGCTGTCCGGGCATTCCTGGGCCTCACAGGCTACTACCGACGCTTCATAAAGGATTACGGCAGCATTGTGGGCCCCCTTACAGAACTCACTTCAAAGAAACAACCCAAGGCGGTGCACTGGACGCCCCGCTGCCAGACCGCGTTTGATACTCTCAAAGCGGCCATGTGCGCTGCCCCTGTGCTACAGGCCCCCGACTACAGCAAGGAATTTGTAGTCCAGACCGATGCCTCGGAGTACGGGGTCGGGGCAGTCCTCTCCCAGCTGGACGCCAAGGGCCTCGATCAACCGGTGGCCTTCATCAGCCGCCGACTGCTGCCGCGAGAACAGAGGTGGAGCACCATCGAGCGGGAGGCCTTCGCTGTGGTATGGGCTCTCAAGAAGCTCCGGCCCTACCTTTTCGGTACCCACTTCAGGGTCCAGACTGACCACCGGCCCTTGCGGTGGCTCATGCAAATGCGGGGCGAGAACCCCAAGCTGTTACGCTGGTCCATCTCGCTGCAAGGGATGGACTTCACTGTTGAACACCGGCCCGGCAACGACCACGCCAATGCTGACGGCCTGTCCCGATTCTTCCGCCTCGGCGAGGAGAACCCCCAAGAAGATGGGTGACTCTCCCTGCCTTCAGCTGGGGGGGACGCGTGTGGGAGCCGGCCTCGTGGCGTGGTCCTGTTTCCCCGCGCTAAGCCGCACGAGGTCCCATGCACATCGGGGCTCCTCCATCTTGGATTACACGTCACTCCACGTGACCACCTGTATGACCCTGCTCTACCCGGCCTCGGTCCCAGCGAGGCCCGACATCTAGACGCCAACCCCTGGCTCGGGGGATACCACGTGAGCCTTCCCACTCTCGGCAGAGGGCAGTATCGATGGGACCCCCTACCGTCTCTCCACACCTGGGTGTGATCACCCCACAGCTCTCTGGGGCCTGGCGCCTCTCCTGCTGGGCGTCTGGCCGCCCCCTACCCGGCCTCTCCGCCCCCTCCGGGCGCACGGGTCCGGACATCAAAGGGCTCTCGTCCTATATCTGGGGCGACCCGACAACAGGGCAGTAGTTGTATCCTGGAGTCAAGAGCCCTGCTGATCGGATCGCGGCTGACCCTACGGAAGAAGACTCACCCTGAACCACTCCTTGAGCCCTGCTGACGACGTCGCGGCTCCACCGTGCTTAAAGACCTTCACGAACCTTTGGGGCCCTGCTGACGCTGTCGCGGCCCGACCTTGTTGAACCTTACCACCAGAGCCCAGCTGACCTCGTCGTGGCTCGACCTAAGCGGAACTACCATCCGAGCCCTGCAGATGACGTCGCGGCTCTCCACGTCCGAGCCGCTCTGAGACCAGCATCCAAGGTCTGGCGCAGAGCCCTCCCGTGCCTGGCTGGCACCAAGACTGTCCCGCTACCCTACTCCCTTGAACGAACACTGAGACTCTGGCAGGATCCCTCGATCCCTCTGTAAATATTGCACGTATTACTGCTGATAAAGAACCTAATCTCGCAACTGCTATTGAGTCCTGTGTGGTGGTGTTACTGGGCCTAGTACGATCATAGGAGAAAGACCTCCCCGAGGAGGCTTCTCAGCGGCGCTCGGCTATAACTGTGCAGTAGGAAGGTGCCGGAATAGTCTCCCCGACTACCCGGTGGGCCTCCCTCCAACACCACCCACACTCACTGATATCACCCACATTCACTGATCTCTCCACACTCACTGATCTCACCTGTACTCATGATCCCCCCACACTCACTGATCCCACCCACACTCACTGATCCCACCCACACTCACTGATCCTAGAGGCCGGTGGCACACTCACTGATCCCACCCACACTCACTGATCCCACCCACACTCACTGATCCCAGAGGCCTGTGACACACTCACTGATCCCTGAGGCCAGTGGCACACTCACTGATCCCACCCACACTCACTCATCCCACCCACACTCACTGATCCCAGAGGCCGATGGCACACTCACTGATCCCACCCACAATCACTCATACCACCCACACTCACTCATCCCACACGCACTGATCCTAGAGGCCGGTGGCACACTCACTGATCCCACCCACGCTCACTGATCCCACCCACACTCACTGATCCTAGAGGCCCATGCACACTTGCTCATCCCACCCACACTCACTCATCCCACCCACACTCACTGATGATAGAGGCCAGTGGCACACTCACTGATCCCAGCCACACTCACTGATCCTAGAGGCCGGTGGCACACTCACTGAGCCCACCCACACTCACTCATCCCACCCACACTCACATTTCTCCCAACACTCACTGATCCCCACCCACACTTATTGATCCCACCCACACTCACTGATCCCCCAGAGTCACTGATCCCACCCACTTTCACTGATCCCACCTACACTCACTGATCCCAACCTTGCTCAATCCCCCACACTCACTGATCTCACCCACACTCATTGATCCACTCACACTCACGTATCTCCCAACACTCACTGAGTCCACCCGCACTCACTGATCCCACCCACACTCACTCATCCCCCCACACTCACTGATCCTGGAGGCCCATGGCACACTCACTGATCCCACCCACACTCACTGATCCCACCCACACTCACTGATCCCACCCACACTCACTGATCCTAGAGGCCAGTGGCACACTCACTGATCTCAGCCACACTCACTCATCCCAGAGGCCTGTGACACACTCACTGATCCCTGAGGCCAGTGGCACACTCACTGATCCCAGCCACACTCACTAATCCCACCCACACTCACTGATATCACCCACATTCACTGATCTCCCCACACTCACTGATCTCCCCACACTCACTGAACTCACCTGCACTCATGATCCCCCCACACTCACTGATCCCACCCACACTCACTGATCCTAGAGGCCGGTGGCACACTCACTGATCCCACCCACACTCACTGATCCCACCCACACTCACTGATCCCAGAGGCCTGTGACACACTCACTGATCCCTGAGGCCAGTGGCACACTCACTGATCCCACCCACACTCACTCATCCCACCCACACTCACTGATCCCAGAGGCTGCTGGCACACTCACTGATCCCACCCACAATCACTCATACCACCCACACTCACTCATCCCACCCACACACACTGATCCTAGAGGCCGGTGGCACACTCACTGATCCCACCCACGCTCACTGATCCCACCCACACTCACTGATCCCAGAGGCCCATGCACACTTGCTCATCCCACCCACACTCACTCATCCCACCCACACTCACTGATCCTAGAGGCCAGTGGCACACTCACTGATCCCAGCCACACTCACTGATCCTAGAGGCCGGTGGCACACTCACTGAGCCCACCCACACTCACTCATCCCATCCACACTCACATTTCTCCCAACACTCACTGATCCCCACCCACACTTATTGATCCCACTCACACTCACTGATCCCCCCCAAGAGTCACTGATCCCACCCACTTTCACTGATTCCACCCACACTCACTGATCCCACCCATGCTCAATCCCCCACACTCACTGATCTCACCCACACTCATTGATCCACCCACACTCACATATCTCCCAACACTCACTGAGTCCACCCACACTCACTCATCCCACCCACACTCACTCATCCCCCACACACACTGATCCTAGAGGCCGGTGGCACACTCACTGATCCCACCCACGCTCACTGATCCCACCCACACTCACTGATCCCAGAGGCCCATGCACACTTGCTCATCCCACCCACACTCACTCATCCCACCCACACTCACTGATCCTAGAGGCCAGTGGCACACTCACTGATCCCAGCCACACTCACTGATCCTAGAGGCCGGTGGCACACTCACTGAGCCCACCCACACTCACTCATCCCACCCACACTCACATTTCTCCCAACACTCACTGATCCCCACCCACACTTATTGATCCCACTCACACTCACTGATCCCCCCAAGAGTCACTGATCCCACCCACTTTCACTGATCCCACCCACACTCACTGATCCCACCCATGCTCAATCCCCCACACTCACTGATCCCACCCCCACTCACTGATCCCACCCACACTCACTGATCCCCCCACGCTCACAGATCCCTGAGGCTGGTGGCACACTCACTGATCCCACCCACACTCTCTGATCTCACCCACACTCATTGATCCACCCACACTCACATTTCTCCCAACACTCACTGATCCCCACCCACACTTATTGATCCCACCCACACTCACTGATCCCCCAGAGTCACTGATCCCACCCACTTTCACTGATCCCACCTACACTCACTGATCCCACCCATGCTCAATCCCCCACACTCACTGATCTCACCCACACTCATTGATCCACTCACACTCACGTATCTCCCAACACTCACTGAGTCCACCCGCACTCACTGATCCCACCCACACTCACTCATCCCCCCACACTCACTGATCCTGGAGGCCCATGGCACACTCACTGATCCCACCCACACTCACTGATCCCACCCACACTCACTGATCCCACCCACACTCACTGATCCTAGAGGCCAGTGGCACACTCACTGATCTCAGCCACACTCACTCATCCCAGAGGCCTGTGACACACTCACCGATCCCTGAGGCCAGTGGCACACTTACTGATCCCAGCCACACTCACTAATCCCACCCACACTCACTGATATCACCCACATTCACTGATCTCCCCACACTCACTGATCTCCCCACACTCACTGAACTCACCTGCACTCATGATCCCCCCACACTCACTGATCCCACCCACACTCACTGATCCTAGAGGCCGGTGGCACACTCACTGATCCCACCCACACTCACTGATCCCACCCACACTCACTGATCCCAGAGGCCTGTGACACACTCACTGATCCCTGAGGCCAGTGGCACACTCACTGATCCCACCCACACTCACTCATCCCACCCACACTCACTGATCCCAGAGGCTGCTGGCACACTCACTGATCCCACCCACAATCACTCATACCACCCACACTCACTCATCCCACCCACACACACTGATCCTAGAGGCCGGTGGCACACTCACTGATCCCACCCACGCTAACTGATCCCACCCACACTCACTGATCCAAGAGGCCCATGCACACTTGCTCATCCCACCCACACTCACTCATCCCACCCACACTCACTGATCCTAGAGGCCAGTGGCACACTCACTGATCCCAGCCACACTCACTGATCCTAGAGGCCGGTGGCACACTCACTGAGCCCACCCACACTCACTCATCCCATCCACACTCACATTTCTCCCAACACTCACTGATCCCCACCCACACTTATTGATCCCACTCACACTCACTGATCCCCCCCAAGAGTCACTGATCCCACCCACTTTCACTGATCCCACCCACACTCACTGATCCCACCCATGCTCAATCCCCCACACTCACTGATCTCACCCACACTCATTGATCCACCCACACTCACATATCTCCCAACACTCACTGAGTCCACCCACACTCACTCATCCCACCCACACTCACTCATCCCCCACACTCACTGATTCCGGAGGCCCATGGCACACTCACTGATCCCACTCACACTCACTGATCCCACCCACACTCACTCATCCCACCCACACTCACTGATCCTAGAGGCCAGTGGCACACTCACTGATCTCAGCCACACTCACTGATCCCAGAGGCCTGTGACACACTCACTGATCCCTGAGGCCGGTGGCACACTCACTGATCCCAGTCACACTCACTGATCCCACCCACACTCACTGATCCCACTCACACTCACTGATACCACCCGCACTCACTGATCTCCCCACACTCACTGATCTCACCTGCACTCACTGATCCCCCCACACTCACTGATCCCACCCACACTCACTGATCCTAGAGGCCGGTGGCACACTCACTGATCCCACCCACACTCACTGATCCCACCCACACTCACTAATCCCAGAGGCCTGTGACACACTCACTGATTCCTGAGGCCAGTGACACACTCACTGATCCCACCCACACTCACTGAACCCACCCACACTCACTGATCCCAGAGGCCGATGGCACACACACTGATCCCACCCACAATCACTCATACCACCCACACTCACTCATCCCACCCATGCTCACTGATCCTAGAGGCTGGTGGCACACTCACTGATCCCACCCACACTCACTGATCCCACCCACACTCACTGACCCCAGAGGCCCATGCACACTCACTCATCCCACCCACACCCACCCATCCCACCCACACTCACTCATCCCACCCACACTCACTGATCCTAGAGGCCAGTGGCACACTCACTGATCCCAGCCACACTCACTGGTCCTAGAGGCAGGTGGCACACTCACTGAGCCCACCCACACTCACTCATCCCACCCACACTCACTCATCCCATCCACACTCACTCATCCCACCCACACTCACTGATCCTAGAGGCCAGTGGCACACTCACTGATCCCACCCACACTCACTGATCCCACCCACATTCACTGATCCCAGAGGCCTGTGACACACTCACTGATCCCTGAGGCCAATGGCACACTCACTGATCCCACCCACACTCACTGATCCCACCCACACTCACTGATCCTAGAGGCCAGTGGCACACTCACTGATCCCAGCCACACTCACTGATCCCAGCCACATTCACTGATCCCTGAGGCCGGTGGCACACTCACTGATCCCGCTCACACTCACTCATCCCACCCACACTCACTTTTCCCACCCACACTCACTGATCTCAGAGGCTGGTGGCACACTCACTGAGCCCACCCACACTCACTGATCCCAGAGGCCCATGCACACTCACTCATCCCACCCACACTCACTGATCCTAGAGGCCAGTGGCACACTCACTGATCCCAGCCACACTCACTGATCCCAGAGGCCTGTGACACACTCACTGATCCCTAAGGTCAGTGGCACACTCACCGTTCCCATCCACACTCACTCATCCCACCCACACTCACAGAGGCCGGTGGCACACTCACTGATCCCCCCCACACTCACTCATCCCACCCACACTCACTCTTCGCACCCACACTTACTGATCCTGGAGGCTGATGGCACACTCACTGATCCCACCCACACTCACTTATCCTACCCACACTCACTCAACCCATCCGCACTCACTGATCTCGGTGGCCAGTGGCACACTCACTCATCCCACCCACACTCACTCATCCCAGAGGCCAGTGGCACACTCACTGAACCCCCCACTCTCACTGATCCCGGAGGCTGGTGGCACACTCACTGATCTCACCCACCCACACTCACTCACCCCACCCGCACTCACTGATCCTGGAGGCCAGTGGCACGCTCACTGATCCCGGATGCCGGTGGCACATCTGTCCAGCCCTGGAGAGCTGTTGGTGAGCTGTGGGTGGCACAGCTCTCAGGACTGTCTGTCGCTGCACGGTATTCTACCTTTACTACGTGGCCATTACTTCGTATGACCATTACAACACATATTTTAGTTCGCAGATGCCATTACTTAGCATGCATTTTATTAGCATGCATTTACTAAGCATGTTCCATTACTTAGCTTGCACTTAATGCGCATAATGGAGTTACTGTGCAAATTAAAGTTTTGGGTTACAGGGGTATTTTTAGGGGTCAGGGTGGGTTAAGGTTTTGGGGTGTGGGGGTATTTTTAGGGTTCAGGGTGCATTTAAGATTTTGGGGTGCTGGGGTATTTTTGGGGTTCAGGGTGCGTTCACGTTTTGGTGTGCTGGGGTAATTGTAGGGGTTGGGGTTGGTTAGGGTTTTGAGGTGTGGGGGGTAGTTTTAGGATTCAGGGTGCGTTTAGGTTTTGGGGTACTGGGGTATTTTTAGGGGTCAGGGTGGGATAGGGTTTGGGGTACATGGGGTATTTTGAGGGTTCAGGGTGCGTTTAAGGTTTTGGGGTGCTGGGGTATTTTTGGGGCTCAGAGTGCATTTAGGTTTTTGGGTACAGGGGTATTTTTAGGGGTCAGGGTGGGTTAGGGTTTAGGGGTGCTGGGGTATTTTTGGGGTTCAGGGTACATTTAAGGTTTTGGGATGCTGGGGTATTTTTGGGGTTCAGGGTGGGTTTAGGTTTTGGGGGTGTTGGTTAATTTTAGGTGTCAGGGTGGGTTAGGGTTTGGGGGTAATTTTAGGGTTCAGGGTGGGTTTAAGGTTTTGGGGTGCTGGGGTATTTTGGGGGTTATTTGATTAGGTTTTGGGGGCTGGGGTAATTTTTAGGGTTCAGGGTGCATTTAGGTTTTGGGGTGCTGGGGTAATTTTAGGGGTCAGGGTTGTTTAGGGTTTTGGGGTGTAGGGGGTACTTTTAGGGTTCAGTGTGCCTTTAAGGTTTTGGGATGCTGGGGTATTTTTGGGGTTCAGGGTGGGTTTAGGTTTTGAGGTGCTGGGGTAATTTTAGGTGTCAGGGTGGGTTAGGGTTTTGGGGTGTAGGGGGTAATTTTAGGGTTCAGGGTGTGTTTAAGGTTTTGGGGTGCATGGGTAATTTTAGGTGTCAGGGTGGGTTAGGGTTTTGGGGTGCATGGGGTATCATGGGGTATTTTGAGGGTTCAGGGTGCGTTTAAGGTTTTGGGATGCTGGGGTATTTTTGGGTTTCAGGGTGCATTTAGGTTTTGTGGTGCTGGGGTAATTTTAGGGTTCAGGGTTGGTTAGGGTTTTGGGGTGCATGTGGTATTTTGAGGGTTTAGGGTGCGTTTAAGGTTTTGAGGTGCTGGGGTATTTTTGGGGTTCAGGGTGCGTTTAGGTTTTGGGGTGCTGGGGTAATTGTAGGTGTCAGGGTGGGTTGGGGTGCATGGGGTATTTTGAGGGTTTAGGGTGCGTTTAAGGTTTTGGGGTGCTGGGGTATTTTTGGGGTTCAGGGTGCGTTTAGGTTTTGGGGTGCTGGGGTAATTTTAGGTGTCAGGGTGGGTTAGGGTTTTGGGGTGTAGGGGGTAATTTTAGGGTTCAGCAACCAGAGTAACATAAGGCAGCACAAAACGCACCCTTGAGCTACTCTGCCTCAGGGAGGCATTCCATGGCTGTTGTGTGTGTGTTCCACACATCCACCCATGGAGTTTGGTGCATCCCCAGATTTATTAAGGGGAGTAAACCTGGGAATGCGCCAAAATGCTACGCCATCTGAACAGAGGTGTAAAGAGGTGAAATATGTTTATTTTTCGTTGTTTTTTTCTCTTTCTACATGTGTTGCATTCTGCAGCAAATGTAGAAAGAGGAAAATGTCTCTGAGGATTGTTTTTGTGCAGGAAGGTGCCCCTTCCTTCACAAAAACAATCCTGTGCTTAACACAGGCCCCCTTGCACCACGGCGCAAGGGTGTCTGTGTTGGCGCCAGGCATGGCTGGTACAGGTAAGGGCGGTGGGGCGGGGCAGGGTGGGGGGAAGTCGACAAACAACAGGATAGGGAAAATAAATAAATAAAACCACTTACCTTTCGCTCGGCGATGCGGCGAGCACAAGGTAAGTGGTTTTATTTTTTATTTTATTTTCCCTACCTTGTCATCTGTTGACTCCCCGCAGCCCCACCCCACCACTCTTACCTGTACCGGCCACACCTGGTCCCCTAGTCACCGCTAGGCTGCACTGTGTGTGTCAGCGCAGAGAGACCGCAGGAATGTGTTATATCTTAGTAAATATGAGGCATTCCTAACGTGCCGTGAAACAAGGCTTCTAACATTGGCCCTTCAACGCCAGTGACTAACACACAAAACTAAATTCTAAACAAAACTGGGCTTGAAGAAAAAGGGGCCTGTAAAAGTGCAACATTGTTTGTGCTAAATGGAACTATTTTTAATTCTTCCAGCAAAAGACCCTTTAGTCATTCACTGTAATTTAAAACAGGACGATGTCAGTTCACCGAAACGCCAGATGTATCGGAAGTGACATTGCATGATCTTTGAATTTCACTCACATATGCACTTACACATACACACACACATTCACACTTACAAACCCTCTCTCACGTAACACACTCTCACCTACAAGCACACACCCGCCATACATTTAAAAACATTTTTTACTTACCTCAGCTGCAAGGGACTGTCACATCCCAGCTAATTGTGCTCCATTTTTAATACACGAATAGTGAGTAATGCTATATAATTCATTGTTAGTGTAATAAACAAAGTGACAGATAACAAGGTGGTGGAGTCCCAGAGGACATCCATAAGGAAGAGCTGTCCTGTGTTCCTGTCACTGATTTTGCCACCTCTGGGGCCAGGGGTCGCAAAGACAGTGCCAGAGGTCGCAAGGGCAAGCCAGGGGTCACAGCTGTGACCCCTGGCGACCGCTAAATGACGTCCATGAGTGTTTTTTTTTTGACAACCAATTTTATTGAGTTTTGTAGGTAATAACAAACAGCACCATTCAGAGCCACATATGCATAATCAGAATAGGGAGAAAAACACATCTCAGTGACATCAAGGTTACAAAAGGAAATCACTAAAAGCATATCCACGTGTGCCTGAAGAGAGGACCACACCATCTCAATCATCGAGTACCCCGACCCATTTGCCCCACATACGGTGAAATTTCTCAGGACATCCCCTGGCCACTGTTGGACCCGGCCTCGTGGCGTGGTCTTAACCCTCTTGGATTGTGCTCGTCCCCCGCACCGGCCTACACGGGCCGCCCTTTCAGGCCGCCAGGGACCCCTCCTCCCTTCGAGGCCCCCTTTGGATTGTACCCGTTTTCCTACACCCGCCTCAGCGGCCCCCTTTTCCAGGTCGCACAGGGACCCCTCATCCCTTCGGGGTCCCCCCATGCTTGCTCCACGCACCAGCCCACGCAGCCCGGCCTCTCCGCCCCCCCCAAGCACAAGGGTCCGGACATCAAAGGGCTCCAGACCTATATCTGGGGCAACCCCGCAATGGGACAGTTGTTGTATCCCGGAGTCAAGAGCCCTGCTGATGGAATCGCGGCTGACCCTACGGAGAAGAACTCTTGCTTGAGACTATACCACGAGCCCTGCTGACTGCGCCGCGGCTCCACCTTATTGAGACAAGGAACCTCACGGAATATCGGGGCCCTGCTGACGCTGTCGCGGCCCAACCTCGCTGAAACCTCCCTCGGAGCCCTGCTGACGTCGTCGCGGCTCGAGCTGAACTGAAACACCTTAAGAGCCATGCTGACCTGGTCGCGGCTCGAACTCCACGAACTGATCGCCAGAGCCCTGCTGACACCGTCGCGGCTCGACCACTCCGAGACCCGGAGTCCCTCCAGCTTGAGGATCAAGAACTGGGCCCAGGGTACTCTCGTACCAAGCTGCTACTAAAGACTGTCCCGCTACACCGTCCCTACCCGAGACTTTGAGACTCTTGTGGATCCCTCGATCCCCCTTGTACATATCGATAACCGTAACTTCTTAGATGCTGATAAAGAACTGCTCGTCTTGATAAACATCCTCGAGTCCTGTGTGGTGGTGTTACTGTGCTAGTACGTTATAGGAGAAGGACCTCTCCTAGGAGGCTTCTCAGCAGCGCTCCGCTACTTCGTGCAGTGTGGGGGCCCCTCTGGGTGGTCTCTCCGACTCCCCCGAGGTCCGCCTTCCAACATTTGGTGGCCAGCGACGGGATCCGAGCCGAACGCAGATCGTACAAGCAAATAACCCACTCGCTATCCATCCAGACGAACAGAGACCATGGAGTTCCAACCAGAACGATTAGAAGAGTACACGCACAAAGAGTTAAAACAGTTCTGCAAGGACAAGGGCATTACGACCACCGGCCTAGGTACCAAGGAAGAGATGCAGAAAGCCCTGAGAACCTGGATAGAGTCCGAGGCGGGTCCCTCCCAGAGTGAAGGTCCCCTGCCCCTGAATGCAGCCACACCACCAGCACCGACGCCAGCGAACGGAGGGAGAAACAGCCTGGAAACCGGCCTCTCCGCGGAAGAAATACGAGAGCGGGAGAAGGTCCGGACCCATGAGCTAGAGCTCGCACGACTTCGGCTGGATGGCGAAATCCTGCTGGCCGAAAAGAAATTGGCCATGGAACAGCTACGGCTACAAGAGGAGATAGAGGAGAAGAAGCGGCATCGAGAGCTGGAGGAGAAAAGGCTGACCCTCGAACACGAGCAGGGCCTCAAAGAACTCGAACTCAAGGCCCAGAAGGGGCAGACCGGCACCCCCAGCAATAGAGACACTCTGCCGCCCACCGAAGCCAAGGTCCATATTCCCAAGGATGTCGTCAAGGAGTACTATAAAAACGACGACATCCAGCAGTGGTTCAAGGCGTACGAGGTGGCCATGACCTCCCATCGGGTACCCCGGAAGGATTGGGGTGCCGGCCTATGGGGTCGGTTCCTTAGCGAGGGCCGAGACACCCTGCTCCAGCTCCCGGAAGAGGTGATGACCTCGTTCGATCATATGAAGGAGGCCCTGCTCACCCGCTACGGACTAACCGCGGAAATGTACCGCCAGCGTTTCAGAGACTGCAAGAAAATCCCCGGTACCACGTGGGTAGAGTATGTTGACTTCTTCAGCAGGGCCCTAGAAGGTTGGATCAAGGGTAGCAAGGTCACCACCTATGGGCAGCTGGTCGACCTCATTATTTGGGAACACCTCTCCAACAACTGCTTCGTGGAGCTAAGACAACACCTCCTCGACAGCAAGCTGACCGAGCCGCGGAAGCTCGCCGCCGAGGCCGATCGATGGGTCAACACCCGAGTCCCCCGGAACCCGATGGGGGAGTACCAGCGAAACCCCACCGGACCCCCCCGCCAGCGCGGCGTAGGGGGAGGGTCGAACCGGAATCGGGACATCCCAGCCGGGCCGCCCCGGAGTCCGCCTCGGGGGCCGCCTCAGCAACACCCCTCCCCGAGCCTAGCTCGAAGAGGGACGACGCCAGCCAAAACCGGACCCCGGCCCCCGATAACCTGCTACGACTGCCAACAAACAGGACACTATGCCAGCGACCCTGCCTGCCCCATGAACCGACGAGGTGGGACCAGCGGGCCCCCGCCCCGACACCTGGCGGCTGCCGCCCTGGGAGAAGGGGAGGAAGAGGAAGAACCCCTCGACGGGGGGTCCACTGAGTGGGAGCCGGCGGCCATGTCCCTGGTCTGCCTGGGCAGCCGAGAAATGGTGCCCCGAACACCCATCCCGAGCAACACCCAGAAGTACCAACAGTGGGTCACTATCAATGGACGACGTGCCGAAGCCCTCCGTGACACCGGAGCCAGTGTCACCGCTGCCACCTGGTGACCCCCGAACAGATCCTGCCAAATGTGCTATGCCCCGTCCGGACGGCCGACAACAGCGAAAGCATGTGCCAGATGGCCCAGATCCCCTTCGAATGGGGAGGGGTGACGGGCCTGCTGAAGGTGACTGTCCGTGACGACGCTCCAGTGGACTGCCTCCTGGGGAACGACCTAGAGAGTTCCCCCTGGGCTCAAGTGGAGCGGCAAGAGCATCTCCGAATGTTGGGACTACCCGAATGGGCCTGCGCCACCACCCGGTCCATGGCCGCCCAGGCCCCCCGCTCGTCCATGACAGCCGACACCGTCGAGCCCGAGGGGCCCGTGCCACCACCTGCCTCCAGCGAGGAAGAAGCGGGCACCGATGCCAGGCCCACGGAACCCTCCCCGGGCGAGATCGCCTCTCTCGGCGCCCTCCCGGAGCTTGCCCAATGGCGCCATGACGGGGGCCCCACCAGAGAACAGTTCCAGCAGGAACAGAAGACCTGCCCCTCCCTTGAAGGAGTCCGGCAGCAAGCGGCCTCGCAGGCCAACGGTGACCAGACCGGAACCCACTGGGTCTATTGGGCCGAAGGACTACTGTACAGCGAGCAGAAGATTGCAGAACTGGGGGCCAGTCGCGTGCTGGTGGTCCCCCTCTGATTCCGGGAGTTCCTCCTCAACCTGGCACATGATGTGCCCCTTGCCGGGCACCTGGGGCAGGACAAAACCTACAGCCGCCTGGTGACCCACTTCTACTGGCCCCGGATGCGGAGGGACGTGGACAACCACTGCCGGTCCTGCCAGACCTGCCAAGCCAGCGGCAAGACGGGGGGACGGGTCAAAGCCCCTCTCCAGCCCTTCCCGGCGGTCAACACCCCGTTCGAACGGGTCGGAATAGACATCGTAGGGCCCCTGGACCCCTGGACCGCCCTGGGTCACCGCTTCATCCTGGTCCTCGTAGACCATTCAACCAGGTACCCTGAGGCCATCCCACTTCGAACTGTGACAGCCCCCGTAGTGGGCCGGGCCTTAATGGGGATCTTCTCGAGAGTAGGGTTCCCCCGAGAAGTGGTGAGCGACGGAGGTACGAACTTCATCTCCAAATACATGCGGTCCCTGTGGCAGCAGTGCGGGGTCACGTACAAGTTCACCACCCCATACCACCCTCAGGGGAACGGACTGGTCGAGCGGTTCAACAGAACCTTAAAAGGCATGATCAAGGGCCTGGCAGAACCCCTACGGCGGAGATGGGATGTCCTGCTGCCGTGCCTCCTGTTCGCCTATCGGGAGGTCCCGCAGAAGTCCCTGGGGTTCAGCCCTTTCGAATTGTTGTACGGGCATCCAGTCCGAGGACCCCTCAGCCTGGTCAAGGAGGGCTGGGAGACGAAGCCCCGAGATGCCCCTCCCGACGTCTACAGATACCTCCTGACCCTACGAAACCAGACACGAAGGTTCCGAGCCCTGGCCGAAGCCAACCTCGAGGCCAGCCAAGAGGACATGAAAAGATGGTACGATCAAAACGCCTCTACCATCGAGTTTGAGCCGGGCCAGCAAGTCTGGGTCATGTCACCGGTTGACCCCTGCGCCCTCCAGGACAAATGGACCGGGCCCTTCAAGGTGGTGGAGAAGAAGAGCCCTGTCACCTACCTGATCGACATGGAGTCTCCCCGGAACCCCCTCCGGGTTCTACACGCTAACCGGCTCAAACCCCACTTTGCCCGGACCGAACTAAGCCTACTGCTAGCGACCGACGACGGGGGCGAAGGCGACTCCGAGACCCTACCCGACATCCTGCGGACCAGCGACCACGGCGGGACCATCGAAGGCGTCCAACTCGCCTTCTCCCTGACCCTGGAACAGCACCACGACTGTCAGCAACTGTTGCAGCCCTTTGCGGCCCTCTTCTCCCTCACTCCGGGGGTGACTCCATGGTGTGTCCACGACGTCGACACTGGGAACAGTCCCCCCGTGCGACACAGCGCCTACCGAGTACCCGACCGGGTGCGGGCCTGCATCCAGGCTGAGGTGGCGAAGATGCTGGCCCTCGGGGTCATCGAGCCCTCCGACAGCCCGTTGGCCAGTCCCGTCGTCCTGGTGCCAAAGGCCGCCGCCCCAGGCACCCCCCCGGAGCTACGATTTTGTGTGGACTACCGGGCCCTGAACGCTGTTACCAAGACCGATGCCCATCCTCTTCCCTGGGCCGACGAGCTCATCGACCGCTTAGGAGCAGCCCGCTACCTGAGCACTTTTGACCATACCGCCGGGTACTGGCAGATCCAGCTCACCCCCGGTGCCCAAGAGAGATCCGCTTTCTCCACCCCTGATGGGCACTACCACTTTCGGGTGATGCCCTTCGGCATGAAGAACGCCCCGGCCACCTTCCAGAGACTAGTGAACAAGGTCCTGGCCGGGCTAGAGGCCTTCAGCGCGGCTTATTTAGATGACATTGCCGTATACAGCAGCCACTGGGCTGAGCACCTGGGGCACCTCAAAGCAGTCCTGGCCGCCCTCCAAAGGGCTGGGCTCACGATCAAGGCCAGCAAATGCCAGATAGGCCAAGGATCGGTGACCTATCTGGGCCATCAAGTAGGGAGCGGTCAGGTGGCTCCCCTCCAACCGAAAGTTGATGCCATCCAGGCGTGGGAACCCCCCACCACCCAGACAGCTGTCCGAATCTTCCTGGGCCTCACCGGGTACTACCGGCGATTCATCAGAGACTATGGGAGCATTGTCGGCCCCCTCACAGAGCTCACTTCAAAAAAGCAGCCCAAGAAGGTACACTGGACCCCCCGCTGCCAGACGGCCTTCGAGACTCTCAAAACGGCGATGTGCACTGCCCCCGTGCTACAGGCCCCTGACTACAGCAAGGGGTTCGTGGTGCAGACGGACGCCTCCGAATATGGAATTGGGGCCGTCCTGTCCCAGGTAGATTCGGAGGGACTCGACAAACCCGTGGCCTTCATCAGCCGACGGCTGCTGCCCCGGGAGCAGCGGTGGAGCACCATCGAGCGGGAGGCCTTCGCTGTAGTGTGGGCCCTCAAAAAGCTCCGGCCCTATCTTTTCGGCACCCACTTCCGGTCCAGACCGACCACCGGCCCTTGCGGTGGTTAATGCAAATGAGGGGCGAGAACCCCAAGCTGCTGCGATGGTCCATCACGCTGCAAGGGGATGGACTTCTCTGTTGAACACCGGCCCGGCAATGACCACGCCAACGCCGACGGCCTGTCCCGCTTCTTCCGCCTCGACGAGGAGAACCCCCAAGGAAATGGGTGACTCTCCCTGCCTTCGGCTGGGGGGGACGCCTGTTGGACCCGGCCTCGTGGCGTGGTCTTAACCCTCTTGGATTGTGCTCGTCCCCCGCACCGGCCTACACGGGCCGCCCTTTCAGGCCGCCAGGGACCCCTCCTCCCTTCGAGGCCCCCTTTGGATTGTACCCGTTTTCCTACACCCGCCTCAGCGGCCCCCTTTTCCAGGTCGCACAGGGACCCCTCATCCCTTCGGGGTCCCCCCCATGCTTGCTCCACGCACCAGCCCACGCAGCCCGGCCTCTCTGCCCCCCCCAAGCGCAAGGGTCCGGACATCAAAGGGCTCCAGACCTATATCTGGGGCAACCCCGCAATGGGACAGTAGTTGTATCCCGGAGTCAAGAGCCCTGCTGATGGAATCGCGGCTGACCCTACGGAGAAGAACTCTTGCTTGAGACTATACCACGAGCCCTGCTGACTGCGTCGCGGCTCCACCTTATTGAGACAAGGAACCTCACGGAACATCGGGGCCCTGCTGACGCTGTCGCGGCCCAACCTCGCTGAAACCTCCCTCGGAGCCCTGCTGACGTCGTCGCGGCTCGAGCTGAACTGAAACACCTTAAGAGCCCTGCTGACCTGGTCGCGGCTCGAACTCCACGAACTGATCGCCAGAGCCCTGCTGACGCCGTCGCGGCTCGACCACTCCGAGACCCGGAGTCCCTCCAGCTTGAGGATCAAGAACTGGGCCCACGGTACTCTCGTACCAAGCTGCTACTAAAGACTGTCCCGCTACCCCGTCCCTACCCGAGACTTTGAGACTCTTGTGGATCCCTCGATCCCCCTTGTACATATCGATAACCGTAACTTCTTAGATGCTGATAAAGAACTGCTTGTCTTGATAAACATCCTCGAGTCCTGTGTGGTGGTGTTACTGTGCTAGTACGTTATAGGAGAAGGACCTCTCCTAGGAGGCTTCTCAGCAGCGCTCGGCTACTTCGTGCAGTGTGGGGGCCCCTCTGGGTGGTCTCTCCGACTCCCCCGAGGTCCGCCTTCCAACAGCCACATATAGAGACCGCTCCTGCACAGCGCACCAGTCCACCCCCCGGCGCCAGCGCCCTAGAGTGGGAGGAGCAGTGTCCAATCAATGCGCAGCAATGTCCCTCTTGGCGACCATCAGTGCTGTGTTAAGGAAAAGCTTCTCCGCCCTAGAGCCGTCCAATCCGTCAGTGACTCCCAACAGAACATGTATAGGATCGAGAGGCACCTCCCACTCCAGGACCCCCGTCAGGTCTTGGGTTAACAATTACCAATATCTCTGGATCGCAGAGCACGACCAAACCATTAGGTAGAAATCGGCGTGAGGGTGGGCACAACGGAGGCAGTGGGCGTCAGGCCGAAGCCCAGCATGGTGAAGACGCAGAGGTGTGAGGTAGGCGGTGTGTAGAAAATAGATTTGGACCTTAAAAGGCATGATCAAGGGCCTGGCAGAACCCCTACGGCGGAGATGGGATGTCCTGCTGCCGTGCCTCCTGTTCGCCTATCGGGAGGTCCCGCAGAAGTCCCTGGGGTTCAGCCCTTTCGAATTGTTGTACGGGCATCCAGTCCGAGGACCCCTCAGCCTGGTCAAGGAGGGCTGGGAGACGAAGCCCCGAGATGCCCCTCCCGACGTCTACAGATACCTCCTGACCCTACGAAACCAGACACGAAGGTTCCGAGCCCTGGCCGAAGCCAACCTCGAGGCCAGCCAAGAGGACATGAAAAGATGGTACGATCAAAACGCCTCTACCATCGAGTTTGAGCCGGGCCAGCAAGTCTGGGTCATGTCACCGGTTGACCCCTGCGCCCTCCAGGACAAATGGACCGGGCCCTTCAAGGTGGTGGAGAAGAAGAGCCCTGTCACCTACCTGATCGACATGGAGTCTCCCCGGAACCCCCTCTGGGTTCTACACGCTAACCGGCTCAAACCCCACTTTGCCCGGACCGAACTAAGCCTACTGCTAGCGACCGACGACGGGGGCGAAGGCGACTCCGAGCCCCTACCCGACATCCTGCGGACCAGCGACCACGGCGGGACCATCGAAGGCGTCCAACTCGCCTTCTCCCTGACCCTGGAACAGCACCACGACTGTCAGCAACTGTTGCAGCCCTTTGCGGCCCTCTTCTCCCTCACTCCGGGGGTGACTCCATGGTGTGTCCACGACGTCGACACTGGGAACAGTCCCCCCGTGCGACACAGCGCCTACCGAGTACCCGACCGGGTGCGGGCCTGCATCCAGGCTGAGGTGGCGAAGATGCTGGCCCTCGGGGTCATCGAGCCCTCCGACAGCCCGTTGGCCAGTCCCGTCGTCCTGGTGCCAAAGGCCGCCGCCCCAGGCACCCCCCCGGAGCTACGATTTTGTGTGGACTACCGGGCCCTGAACGCTGTTACCAAGACCGATGCCCATCCTCTTCCCTGGGCCGACGAGCTCATCGACCGCTTAGGAGCAGCCCGCTACCTGAGCACTTTTGACCATACCGCCGGGTACTGGCAGATCCAGCTCACCCCCGGTGCCCAAGAGAGATCCGCTTTCTCCACCCCTGATGGGCACTACCACTTTCGGGTGATGCCCTTCGGCATGAAGAACGCCCCGGCCACCTTCCAGAGACTAGTGAACAAGGTCCTGGCCGGGCTAGAGGCCTTCAGCGCGGCTTATTTAGATGACATTGCCGTATACAGCAGCCACTGGGCTGAGCACCTGGGGCACCTCAAAGCAGTCCTGGCCGCCCTCCAAAGGGCTGGGCTCACGATCAAGGCCAGCAAATGCCAGATAGGCCAAGGATCGGTGACCTATCTGGGCCATCAAGTAGGGAGCGGTCAGGTGGCTCCCCTCCAACCGAAAGTTGATGCCATCCAGGCGTGGGAACCCCCCACCACCCAGACAGCTGTCCGAATCTTCCTGGGCCTCACCGGGTACTACCGGCGATTCATCAGAGACTATGGGAGCATTGTCGGCCCCCTCACAGAGCTCACTTCAAAAAAGCAGCCCAAGAAGGTACACTGGACCCCCCGCTGCCAGACGGCCTTCGAGACTCTCAAAACGGCGATGTGCACTGCCCCCGTGCTACAGGCCCCTGACTACAGCAAGGGGTTCGTGGTGCAGACGGACGCCTCCGAATATGGAATTGGGGCCGTCCTGTCCCAGGTAGATTCGGAGGGACTCGACAAACCCGTGGCCTTCATCAGCCGACGGCTGCTGCCCCGGGAGCAGCGGTGGAGCACCATCGAGCGGGAGGCCTTCGCTGTAGTGTGGGCCCTCAAAAAGCTCCGGCCCTATCTTTTCGGCACCCACTTCCGGTCCAGACCGACCACCGGCCCTTGCGGTGGTTAATGCAAATGAGGGGCGAGAACCCCAAGCTGCTGCGATGGTCCATCACGCTGCAAGGGGATGGACTTCTCTGTTGAACACCGGCCCGGCAATGACCACGCCAACGCCGACGGCCTGTCCCGCTTCTTCCGCCTCGACGAGGAGAACCCCCAAGGAAATGGGTGACTCTCCCTGCCTTCGGCTGGGGGGGACGCCTGTTGGACCCGGCCTCGTGGCGTGGTCTTAACCCTCTTGGATTGTGCTCGTCCCCCGCACCGGCCTACACGGGCCGCCCTTTCAGGCCGCCAGGGACCCCTCCTCCCTTCGAGGCCCCCTTTGGATTGTACCCGTTTTCCAACACCCGCCTCAGCGGCCCCCTTTTCCAGGTCGCACAGGGACCCCTCATCCCTTCGGGGTCCCCCCCATGCTTGCTCCACGCACCAGCCCACGCAGCCCGGCCTCTCTGCCCCCCCCAAGCGCAAGGGTCCGGACATCAAAGGGCTCCAGACCTATATCTGGGGCAACCCCGCAATGGGACAGTAGTTGTATCCCGGAGTCAAGAGCCCTGCTGATGGAATCGCGGCTGACCCTACGGAGAAGAACTCTTGCTTGAGACTATACCACGAGCCCTGCTGACTGCGTCGCGGCTCCACCTTATTGAGACAAGGAACCTCACGGAACATCGGGGCCCTGCTGACGCTGTCGCGGCCCAACCTCGCTGAAACCTCCCTCGGAGCCCTGCTGACGTCGTCGCGGCTCGAGCTGAACTGAAACACCTTAAGAGCCCTGCTGACCTGGTCGCGGCTCGAACTCCACGAACTGATCGCCAGAGCCCTGCTGACGCCGTCGCGGCTCGACCACTCCGAGACCCGGAGTCCCTCCAGCTTGAGGATCAAGAACTGGGCCCAGGGTACTCTCGTACCAAGCTGCTACTAAAGACTGTCCCGCTACCCCGTCCCTACCCGAGACTTTGAGACTCTTGTGGATCCCTCGATCCCCCTTGTACATATCGATAACCGTAACTTCTTAGATGCTGATAAAGAACTGCTCGTCTTGATAAACATCCTCGAGTCCTGTGTGGTGGTGTTACTGTGCTAGTACGTTATAGGAGAAGGACCTCTCCTAGGAGGCTTCTCAGCAGCGCTCGGCTACTTCGTGCAGTGTGGGGGCCCCTCTGGGTGGTCTCTCCGACTCCCCCGAGGTCCGCCTTCCAACAGCCACATATAGAGACCGCTCCTGCGCAGCGCACCAGTCCACCCCCCGGCGCCAGCGCCCTAGAGTGGGAGGAGCAGTGTCCAATCAATGCGCAGCAATGTCCCTCTTGGCGACCATCAGTGCTGTGTTAAGGAAAAGCTTCTCCGCCCTAGAGCCGTCCAATCCGTCAGTGACTCCCAACAGAACATGTATAGGATCGAGAGGCACCTCCCACCCCAGGACCCCCGTCAGGTCTTGGGTTAACAATTACCAATATCTCTGGATCGCAGAGCACGACCAAACCATTAGGTAGAAATCGGCGTGAGGGTGGGCACAACGGAGGCAGTGGGCGTCAGGCCGAAGCCCAGCATGGTGAAGACGCAGAGGTGTGAGGTAGGCGGCGTGTAGAAAATAGATTTGGACCAGGCGAAGCCTCGCCGATACCGCGATCATCCTAGGGGCCATCAGGGCGTCCTTCCAGTCTTCATCCTCCAGAACTCCAAGCCAGCCCTCCCACCTCTCGCGGAGTAGGGAAAGGGAATTAGGAGTGTTGTTGGTAAGTGAACGGTAGATCCGAGAGACTCCACCCTTCCCCAAGTCCCCAGTCAGTACCTGTGCCTCGGGCGGGCTATATTCAGGCAGGGGCGTGCTGTCTGGAATGTGGGAAGAAAGGGCATGGCACAGCTGCAAGTACCGAAATAATTGAGAGGGATGGAGGGAGTGCCTGGCCTGTAGGTCCCGAAAGGACCGAATCTGGGTACCGCTCCAGACGTCACCCAGCAAGGTTACCCCGATGAGATCCCACTGCCGGAACCCCGGTAGGGAAGCGACTTCACGAAGTCTCATGCCACACTACAAGGGAGTATCGCGGGTCAGCCTGCCTGTCCATCGAGTATGACGCAGTGATGCATGCCAAGCCAGGAATATGCTGCGCGTGATCTCAGGAAGAGCTCGGGGGATTGTGGTCCCATAAAGCATCCCCTGGATAGAGGAGAAGCCCAAGAGATGAAGTTCCAAGCGATACGCCGGGTCGGACCAGCCGCCATTGAACCAATCATGAATCGTGAGGAGACGAGTCGCTAGGTAGTAAAGGTAGAGGTTCGTCATTCCGAGACCCCCGTCAAACGGTGGGATTCGGCACTGGGCCAGGGCCAGCCTGGACCTCCATCCTCCCCAAAGGAATTTTGTGGCCATACCGTCCACATCCCGGAACCAAGATCTGGCGAAGGGGAGGTGGGTGTTCTGGAGCATGTACAAAAACGGGGCAGGATCATCATTTTGTACAGGGCAATCCTGCCCAGAGGGTTTAGAGTCAGTGTGCGCCATTTAAGAAGATCTGCGCGGACCTGCTTAACCAGCGGGGTGACATTGAGCTCCCATGCAAGGTCAGGGAGGAGGGAAACCCAAATCCCCAAGTATTTGAAAGACAACTGCCGAAGAGGGATAGACGACTGCCAATCAAAGCACTCGCTCGTGTCAGGGGACAAGGACAGACTTGGCCGGATTGAGTCGCAAGCCGGAAGCTCATTCAAAAATAGCCAGTGCACGCAGGCAACGAGGTCCCGACCGGGTGGGGTCCGCCATGGACAGCAACACGTCATCCGTGTATAGCGCGAATTTGTTCTCCGCTAGACCGGGCCACCTCCAGCCAGTCAAGGAATGATCGCTGAGGACAATGCAAGCGAACGGCTCTATTGCCAGAGCAAAGAGGATCGGGGAGAGGGGGCATCCCTGCCTTGTGCCCCGTCCAATGGGGAAAGGGCGGGATAAAGCGCCATTGATGAGGACCTGTGCCCGGGGACGGTGGTAGTATAGTCTCACCAGGTTACGGAAGGGAGTACCAAAGCCCATCTGCTCCAACACCGCTTCCAAGTAGCTCCAGTCAACGGAGTCAAAAACCTTCTCAAAATCAATAAGCAGAAGGGACAAATATGGAGGAAGCATGTGCCGATTCTCGAGGGCGGGGTGAAGGCGGCGGAGACAGTGCCTGGTCTCTCGGCGAGGCATAAAGCCGCATTGGTCGGGGTGGACAAGCTGGGTTAAATGCGGCCGTATGCGATTGGCCAATACGGAAGCGAAGATCTTAAGTTCCGTGTTGATGAGTGAAATGGGCCGATAGTCCGAGCAGCACTGCGAGGGGGGATGGGACATAGGAATCACCACGATGGTAGCAAGATCCGTCTCTGGCCGGAATGAGCCACACTCCATCGCTTCCCTGTACATCTCCACGAGAGGCGGAAGCAGGGTATCGCGATAGGATGAATAAAACTCCTGAGGGAGCCCGTCCGTCCCAGGAGTCCTCCCAGCCACCAGGCGCGAAATGGCGCCTGCTACCTCCGCAGGTGTAAGCGGAAGGTCCAACGCGTCTGCATCCGAGTCGCTAAGACGAGGGAGAGAGAACCCCTCCCGTCGGAGGAGGTCAAGGAGAGAAAGATCAGGCAGACGCACCGAATAGAGGGTAGCATAGTAGGAGGCAAAGCATTGTGCAACCACTGCCGGGGCACGGTGGATTGTTCCATCTGTGTCTGTCATCTCAGGTATGATACGGTTGGCCATAGGGTAGGTGGCGAGGCGGTGGAGTAGCTTTCCGTTTTTGTCTCCCCAACCGTACATTCGGGCCACAGACGAACGCCAAAGGAGCTTGGCGGCCTCCATAGAGGTCTGACGCATCTCGTCTCGTAGGAACTCCAGCCTCCGCTCCTGGGCAGCTGATCTCTCGTCAGGGTTCAGCACCTCAATCAGGGCAGCCTGCGCCTCCAGGCGTGTGAGCTGGGAGTCACGTGCCGCGCAAGTAAGTTTCAGCCGGCCATTAGCAAACCCCCTAATAGTGGCCTTACCGGCCTCCCAAAGAGTGCGAGAGGAGGACACCAAGCCCTGATTAATGGTAAAATAGCTGGCAAGTTCAGAACCAATGCTGTCCCTGAACTCCTCATCCTGGAGAAACCAGACGTTGAGTCGCCAGAGTGGTCGGGAGGCTGGGGGAAGTGCCCCTACATGAAGTAGCACTGGGGAATGGTCCGATAGGCCCCTCGGGAGGATAGATATGGCCTGAAGCTATCGGCAATCCTGAACCGGTAGGAAAGCATAGTCTAGGCGCGCATGGGTGTGGTGAGAGGCAGAGGTGTGGGTGTATTGCCTAACCGTCGGATGCCACAGTCTCCAGGCGTCCCCGAGCCCCAGGCTGGCCGCCCATGAGGAGAGAAGACCGGATTGGACAACCCTGGAAGTAGAGGGAGGGAACGCAACGTCAAGAACAGGGTCCATAATGGCATTAAAGTCACCCCCCACCACTGTCAGTCCCAGAGGTAAAGCCGCGATCAGCGGGGTAAGTCCGCGGAGGGTAGGGGCCAACAGAGCAGGAGGGGAATAGACAGACAGCAAGTTTCGCGGCCGATCCCCGAGGGTCCCTTCTAAAAGAATAAAGCAGCCCTGAGGGTCATGCGTAACCTTACGCGCCACAAGGGGAAGAGCACGATGCACCAGAATTGCCACCCCTCTGGATCCCCTACAAAACTCCGAATGCCAGATCGCGCCATAGCGGGCAAGGAAAGGACAGCGTTGGCTTAGTAGATGGGTTTCCTGGAGCATGAGTATGTCTATCTCCTGGCGCTGGGCGTATCGCAGGACGGCTGCGCGCTTGATTTTGTCCAGCAGGCTGTTAACATTCCAGGCCATTAGCCGGAGCGATGAGAGCGCGCTAGAATCGCCAAAGAGGAGGAGGCCATGGGAGGAGCCGGATCGCAAGGCAGTTGAGCTGGGGTAAGAGGAGTGCGGAAGTTCCAAGCGCCCGTGGATAGAGTAGCGTAGCGGTGTTTGGGATGTGTCCCCCCAAGTGCTGTGGATCAAAGGTGGTGCAAAAGATAATAACTTTGAAGAACAAACCAAACAGGAGCAAAGACTCCAATCCCTCCCATCCCCCCACCCCACACTTCAGGAACGGAAGCATCTGTCGCCCGAACAACAACAGAGCACAGAAACACCAAGCTAAAACACTTGGAAATGGGGCAAGACGTGGAGGACCCCTCCTCATAGTAGGATGTTCATGTCTATACCAACGGTGACCAGTTAGTGACCAAATGGGGACTTAATCTTGAGCTCAGCCAAAGGTCCAGGGCGACCCTGACCAGGAACCTGGACATCGTGTGGGATGCGAACATCACTGCGATGTGGTCAGGCCGGTCCTGTGAGAAGAGTCGGACTGCGGGAGAGATCAGTATCCGGAAGATCGATCGGGGACAGTCGAGGCGAAGCTGAACTGGGGTCGGGGCGGCCGAAGGAGCCAGAGCGCCCCCGGCCGGAGAGGTCCCCCCAGAAGGCCCTAGCGTGTGATCCCGTGAGGGGCCCACCGGGGAGGCAGAGCGTGTACGCATCCGGCCCCTGCGCCTCCCCGAGCGCCTGCGGCGTGGGAGGAGCACAGGCACGTCCCGCCGCACATCTCCGGCAGCAGCAGGCCGCACACGGTCCTGGGCAGGCAGCCGCAGCGGGCGCTCCTCCGTCGCCCATGTCCATGCCTCCTCTGGAGACTCAAAGAAAAGGGATTTGTCCTGAAAGATCACACGCAGCCGCGCCGGGAAGAGGAGCCTGTATTGAATGTTAAGCAAACGCAGCTTCTGCTTGACCTCAGCAAAGGAGCGACGTTGAGACTGGACCTCCAGGGTGTAGTCAGGGAAGACCATTATCGTCAGGTTCTCATATTTGAGCGGCTGCTTCCTCCGGGATTCGGCCAGGATAGCTACTCTGTCCCGGTAGTTGAGGATTCGCAGGATGATAGGTCGCGGGGGGACGTCCATGATTGTTAGGGCAATAATGGTGTAGGGCTTAGCAAGTTTGGAATTTTTACGGGGTCAGGGTCTTGTCATCGCCTTGGTTTTAACTTTTAAGGGATGACGTCACGTCCCCCCACACACCCAGTTTTGTGAGGCAATCAACGGCCCACTCTGCAGTTACCCCAAACCGGTGTCCAGTCCAGTGCTTAATTTGTAAACTAATAAGTGCCAGGGCCCTGAGCAGGAGCCCACTGCAGCCTGCACCACCCATCGCCCCCGTCATCGCTGGAAAAAACAGCTACTAACCTCTCTCTCACCTGCAAGAGCGACAGTTCTCATTATTCCAGGTCCCCAAAGCTGAAGGAATGGCTGGGGAGGCAGGGATTAGCACTATTTTAATGTATATTGTATTCATAAACAACCGTCGTTCTGCTCATTTCTAAATTAGATAAGCAGCGCCACCATCTGCGAGACTGTCCTAAGTGAGGAGTGGACAATTAAGTGCCGGTGCCGAGAACCGTAAGCCACCAGCTCAAATTAAGCACTGGCTCTTCTTAATCCATCTACATCCAAAGTAAAATGTGTATGCAGGGTACTCGGTTAAGGAAAAATAATAATATATTGTCTAAGCACTTTTCCAGATATCTTCCATCACAAGTTTATTGTCTGTTCATGTCCTAACAGTGCTTGATGAGTGCTGGTCATTGCCCGGCCCGGCATCAGCACCTGCTTCTTAACACCAGCATGTTTTTATTGCATCCCGCCGCATGGTGGCGCTGTGTATCTAGTTTTGAACAGGGAACCATAAGAATGAATTTAACAATTCAATATATATTCAAAAACTAATACCAGCTCCTCGCCTGCTCTGTCAGCTGTGGGTGACATGGATTATTACAAATTCATACAACTCTCGCAGGGAGCGCCCTTGTTTATTTTTGTTTTTACAAATTAAGCACTGGGTGGCAGAAGGTTATTTTTCTGAACATTACTGAGATCAAAGGGTCTACTTAATTAAAGGTATATTAAAGATGCAAAGATGCCCCAGGAAAGACAGGCCTAACAGGTTTTTTTAATGTTTGTTACATACTGCATTTTTTGTGATTTCAGTAAGTCTTACTACTGGGAAAAGTTTAGTGAATTGGTCTTATGTTTCCTAGAACAAAAGTCATAGGTTTGGGAAAACAATAGTGGCTGGGGCCCTCGTTTTCTTAAGGCAGTCGTAATATTGTGCAAAACATTAATAAATCAGGCGTGTTACCTGGCCTAAGGTAGTTTATGTGGCGTAAGGCAGTTTAATGATCTATTTGGGTTTAACCATTAGTTTCTTGTTCTAAAACATTCTTGAGACTGGAAAAAAATCTTAGGTAAAGTGGCATCACTCAGTCCTCAATCGCCAAATAAATAGTGAATTGAGCCCTCTTTTCCTGGCTTAAGACAGGCTGAGGCTGGCACAATCTTTGGTACATCTGGCTCTTGTTCTTTGGCAGGAGGTCATTTTAAGATTGACTGAAGCGAGGTTAAGACTTGAACACATAAGACCCCAAACCAGACAGAACAGGAACAGCACCAGCGAGGAGCCTTCTGTCTGCACAGGCCCCCCTCTGCCCTTCTGGGCTCCCTTCCTCTCTTGCAGGGACAAGCAGAGTAAAGCACTATGAAAAGCTTCCATTCATCTTCTATGCGCTACATTGTCTGATTATCTTCTTTAGTTATTTATTTAAACAATTCTTGCTAAACTAACAAGTTGATACGCCTGCTAAATGTTCTAATATGAACAGTGCATCATTTCTAGTTCATTAGATCACCACCCGGGTTGAAGCAAAGTCTGTTGATGGAAAAACACAGCCGAAGATCTTTACTTACAATCCCGAGTCCATTTCATACAAATTCCATGCCTAAAACATGCATTCCGGAAATAAAGCTACTGTTAGCGCTTTTCCTGGTGCAAATTTGCAGCCCATAGAGGGTATTTGATGAATCAAAATTCACATCAGAGGCTCATCAATAAATCAATATATTTAAACGTAAAGCACATTAGGGTTCACAAGGAAGACAGAGGAGTTAAGTTTTCAAGCCATGAGGGTTTATTAAAGGTGCAAAGTTTACAAGAGGCAAAGATCATTGTTAGTGTCAATCAATAACCAATATTTGAATGCATTAGTTAATGTGAAGTTCAAATCAATCAAAGTCGTGTAAGAGGACGAACTGTCATAAAGCCCCCTCAAAGGGAGAGTTAAGTGAAGTCAGTCTTTCCCATGAAGAGACTGTGGGGCAGATGTAGGTAAAAAGACATGTGTGAGTTCCTAATAGCGATTTTTACTGAATCGCTATTAAGAAATCGCAAACCGCCATGTAGATAAAAATCGCAAATAAATTGCGATTCCCTAAAACTCGCAAACCCCCATATTCGGAATTAGCGAAATCGCACTTTTAAAAAAATCACAATTTTGCGAATCTGCCGATGCATTCTGATGACATCACACACAGGAAGTGGCCACAGCCATGCTGTTTCTGAGTGCCGGAGGCTGTGGGAGAGGCAGAGAGCAGAAGCACACACCCAGGAGCGGTACAGGACTGTTCAGGCAGACACCAAACCCTGGGATGGACACACAGGAGAAGGGAAAGGAGCCGCAGAGAGGAAGAGAGCAGAAGCACACACCCGGGAGCTGCACAGGAGTGTTCAGGCAGACACCAAACCCCGGGATGGGCACACAGGAGAAGGGAAAGGAGCCGCAGAGAGGCAGAGAGCAGAAGCACACACCCAGGAGCGGTACAGGACTGTTCAAGCAGACACCAAACCCCGGGATGGGCACACAGGAGAAGGGAAAGGAGCCGCAGAGAGGCAGAGAGCAGAAGCACACACCCAGGAGCGGTACAGGACTGTTCAGGCAGACACCAAACCCCGGGATGGACACACAGGAGAAGGGAAAGGAGCCGCAGAGAGGCAGAGAGCAGAAGCACACACCCAGGAGCGGTACAGGACTGTTCAGGCAGACACCAAACCCCGGGATGGACACACAGGAGAAGGGAAAGGAGCCGCAGAGAGGCAGAGAGCAGAAGCACACACCCAGGAGCGGTACAGGACTGTTCAGGCAGACACCAAACCCCGGGATGGACACACAGGAGAAGGGAAAGGAGCCGCAGAGAGGAGGAGAGCAGAAGCACACACCCAGGAGCGGTACAGGACTGTTCAGGCAGACACCAAACCCCGGGATGGACACACAGGAGAAGGGAAAGGAGCCGCAGAGAGGAAGAGAGCAGAAGCACACACCCAGGAGCGGACAGGACTGTTCAGGCAGACGCCAAACCCCGGGATGGACACACAGGAGAAGGGAAAGGAGCCGCAGAGAGGCAGAGAGCAGAAGCACACACCCAGGAGCGGTACAGGACTGTTCAGGCAGACACCAAACCCCGGGATGGACACACAGGAGAACGGAAAGGAGCCGCAGAGAGGAAGAGAGCAGAAGCACACACCCAGGAGCGGTACAGGACTGTTCAGGCAGACACCAAACCCCGGGATGGACACACAGGAGAAGGGAAAGGAGCCGCAGAGAGGCAGAGAGCAGAAGCACACACCCAGGAGCGGTACAGGACTGTTCAGGCAGACACCAAACCCCGGGATGGACACACAGGAGAAGGGAAAGGAGCCGCAGAGAGGCAGAGAGCAGCAGCACACACCCAGGAGCGGTACAGGACTGTTCAGGCAGACACCAAACCCCGGGATGGACACACAGGAGAAGGGAAAGGAGCCACAGAGAGGAAGAGAGCAGAAGCACACACCCAGGAGCGGTACAGGACTGTTCAGGCAGACACCAAACCCCGGGATGGACACACAGGAGAAGGGAAAGGAGCCGCAGAGAGGAAGAGAGCAGAAGCACACACTCAGGAGCGGTACAGGACTGTTCAGGCAGACACCAAACCCCGGGATGGACACACAGGAGAAGGGAAAGGAGCCGCAGAGAGGAAGAGAGCAGAAGCACACACCCAGGAGCGGTACAGGACTGTTCAGGCAGACACCAAACCCCGGGATGGACACACAGGAGAAGGGAAAGGAGCCGCAGAGAGGCAGAGAGCAGAAGCACACACCCAGGAGCGGTACAGGACTGTTCAGGCAGACACCAAACCCCGAGATGGACACACAGGAGAAGGGAAAGGAGCCGCAGAGAGGAAGAGAGCAGAAGCACACACCCAGGAGCGGTACAGGACTGTTCAGGCAGACACCAAACCCCAGGATGGACACACAGGAGAAGGGAAAGGAGCCGCAGAGAGGCAGAGAGCAGAAGCACACACCCAGGAGCGGTACAGGACTGTTCAGGCAGACACCAAACCCCGGGATGGACACACAGGAGAAGGGAAAGGAGCCGCAGAGAGGAAGAGAGCAGAAGCACACACCCAGGAGCGGTACAGGACTGTTCAGGCAGACACCAAACCCCGGGATGGACACACAGGAGAAGGGAAAGGAGCCGCAGAGAGGGAGAGAGCAGCAGCACACACCCAGGAGCGGTGCAGGACTCTTCAGGCAGACACCAAACCCCGGGATGGACACACAGGAGAAGGGAAAGGAGCCGCAGAGAGGAAGAGAGCAGAAGCACACACCCAGGAGCGGTACAGGACTGTTCAGGCAGACACCAAACCCCAGGATGGACACACAGGAGAAGGGAAAGGAGCCGCAGAGAGGCAGAGAGCAGAAGCACACACCCAGGAGCGGTACAGGACTGTTCAGGCAGACACCAAACCCTGGGATGGACACACAGGAGAAGGGAAAGGAGCCGCAGAGAGGCAGAGAGCAGAAGCACACACCCAGGAGCGGTACAGGACTGTTCAGGCAGACACCGAACCCCGGGATGGACACACAGGAGAAGGGAAAGGAGCCGCAGAGAGGCAGAGAGCAGAAGCACACACCCAGGAGCGGTACAGGACTGTTCAGGCAGACACCGAACCCCGGGATGGACACACAGGAGAAGGGAAAGGAGCCGCAGAGAGGAAGAGAGCAGAAGCACACATCCAGGAGCGGACAGGACTGTTCAGGCAGACACCAAACCCCGGGATGGACACACAGGAGAACGGAAAGGAGCCGCAGAGAGGAAGAGAGCAGAAGCACACACCCAGGAGCGGTACAGGACTGTTCAGGCAGACACCAAACCCCGGGATGGACACACAGGAGAAGGGAAAGGAGCCGCAGAGAGGAAGAGAGCAGAAGCACACACCCAGGAGCGGTACAGGACTGTTCAGGCAGACACCAAACCCCGGGATGGACACACAGGAGAAGGGAAAGGAGCCGCAGAGAGGAAGAGAGCAGAAGCACACGCCCAGGAGCGGTGCAGGACTGTTCAGGCAGACACCAAACCCCGGGATGCACACACAGGAGAAGGGAAAGGAGCCGCAGAGAGGAAGAGAGCAGAAGCACACACCCGGGAGCGGTACAGGACTGTTCAGGCAGACACCAAACCCCGGGATGGACACACAGGAGAAGGGAAAGGAGCCGCAGAGAGGCAGAGAGCAGAAGCACACACCCAGGAGCGGTACAGGACTGTTCAGGCAGACACCAAACCCCGGGATGGACACACAGGAGAAGGGAAAGGAGCCGCAGAGAGGAAGAGAGCAGAAGCACACACCCAGGAGCGGTACAGGACTGTTCAGGCAGACACCAAACCCCAGGATGGACACACAGGAGAAGGGAAAGGAGCCGCAGAGAGGCAGAGAGCAGAAGCACACGCCCAGGAGCGGTGCAGGACTGTTCAGGCAGACACCAAACCCCGGGATGGACACACAGGAGAAGGGAAAGGAGCCGCAGAGAGGCAGAGAGCAGAAGCACACGCCCAGGAGCGGTGCAGGACTGTTCAGGCAGACACCAAACCCCGGGATGGACACACAGGAGAAGGGAAAGGAGCCGCAGAGAGGCAGAGAGCAGAAGCACACGCCCGGGAGCGGTGCAGGACTGTTCAGGCAGACACCAAACCCCGGGATGCACACACAGGAGAAGGGAAAGGAGCCGCAGAGAGGCAGAGAGCAGAAGCACACACCCGGGAGCGGTACAGGACTGTTCAGGCAGACACCAAACCCCGGGATGGACACACAGGAGAAGGGAAAGGAGCCGCAGAGAGGAAGAGAGCAGAAGCACACACCCAGGAGTGGTACAGGACTGTTCAGGCAGACACCAAACCCCGGGATGGACACACAGGAGAAGGGAAAGGAGCCGCAGAGAGGCAGAGAGCAGAAGCACACACCCAGGAGCGGTACAGGACTGTTCAGGCAGACACCAAACCCCGGGATGGACACACAGGAGAAGGGAAAGGAGCCGCAGAGAGGAAGAGAGCAGAAGCACACACCCAGGAGCGGTACAGGACTGTTCAGGCAGACACCAAACCCCGGGATGGACACACAGGAGAAGGGAAAGGAGCCGCAGAGAGGCAGAGAGCAGAAGCACACACCCAGGAGCTGCACAGGACTGTTCAGGCAGACACCAAACCCCGGGATGGACACACAGGAGAAGGGAAAGGAGCCGCAGAGAGGGAGAGAGCAGCAGCACACACCCAGGAGTGGTACAGGACTGTTCAGGCAGACACCAAACCCCGGGATGGACGCACAGGAGAAGGGAAAGGAGCCGCAGAGAGGAAGAGAGCAGAAGCACACACCCGGGAGCTGCACAGGACTGTTCAGGCAGACACCAAACCCCGGGATGGACACACAGGAGAAGGGAAAGGAGCCGCAGAGAGGCAGAGAGCAGAAGCACACACCCAGGAGTGGACAGGACTGTTCAGGCAGACACCAAACCCCGGGATGGACACACAGGAGAAGGGAAAGGTCCCGCAGAGAGGCAGAGAGCAGAAGCACACACCTAGGAGCGGTACAGGACTGTTCAGGCAGACACCAAACCCCGGGAGGGACACACAGGAGAAGGGAAAGGAGCCGCAGAGAGGAAGAGAGCAGAAGCACACACCCGGGAGCGCTAGAGGACTGTTCAGGCAGACACCAAACCCCGGGATGGACACACAGGAGAAGGGAAAGGAGCCGCAGAGAGGCAGAGAGCAGAAGCACACACCCGGGAGCGGTACAGGACAGTTCAGGCAGACACCGAACCCCGGGATGGACACACAGGAGAAGGGAAAGGAGCCGCAGAGAGGAAGAGAGCAGAAGCACACGCCCAGGAGCGGTGCAGGACTGTTCAGGCAGACACCAAACCCCGGGATGCACACACAGGAGAAGGGAAAGGAGCCGCAGAGAGGCAGAGAGCAGAAGCACACACCCGGGAGCGGTACAGGACTGTTCAGGCAGACACCAAACCCCGGGATGGACACACAGGAGAAGGGAAAGGAGCCGCAGAGAGGAAGAGAGCAGAAGCACACACCCAGGAGTGGTACAGGACTGTTCAGGCAGACACCAAACCCCGGGATGGACACACAGGAGAAGGGAAAGGAGCCGCAGAGAGGCAGAGAGCAGAAGCACACACCCAGGAGCGGTACAGGACTGTTCAGGCAGACACCAAACCCCGGGATGGACACACAGGAGAAGGGAAAGGAGCCGCAGAGAGGCAGAGAGCAGAAGCACACACCCAGGAGCGGACAGGACTCTTCAGGCAGACACCAAACCCCGGGATGGACACACAGGAGAAGGGAAAGGAGCCGCAGAGAGGAAGAGAGCAGAAGCACACACCCAGGAGCGGTACAGGACTGTTCAGGCAGACACCAAACCCCGGGATGGACACACAGGAGAAGGGAAAGGAGCCGCAGAGAGGCAGAGAGCAGAAGCACACACCCAGGAGCTGCACAGGACTGTTCAGGCAGACACCAAACCCCGGGATGGACACACAGGAGAAGGGAAAGGAGCCGCAGAGAGGGAGAGAGCAGCAGCACACACCCAGGAGTGGTACAGGACTGTTCAGGCAGACACCAAACCCCGGGATGGACGCACAGGAGAAGGGAAAGGAGCCGCAGAGAGGAAGAGAGCAGAAGCACACACCCGGGAGCTGCACAGGACTGTTCAGGCAGACACCAAACCCCGGGATGGACACACAGGAGAAGGGAAAGGAGCCGCAGAGAGGCAGAGAGCAGAAGCACACACCCAGGAGCGGACAGGACTGTTCAGGCAGACACCAAACCCCGGGATGGACACACAGGAGAAGGGAAAGGAGCCGCAGAGAGGCAGAGAGCAGAAGCACACACCCGGGAGCGGTACAGGACTGTTCAGGCAGACACCAAACCCGGGATGGACACACAGGAGAAGGGAAAGGAGCCGCAGAGAGCAGAAGCACACACCCAGGAGCGGACAGGACTGTTCAGGCAGACACCAAACCCCGGGATGGACACACAGGAGAACGGAAAGGAGCCGCAGAGAGGAAGAGAGCAGAAGCACACACCCAGGAGCGGTACAGGACCGTTCAGGCAGACACCAAACCCTGGGATGGACACACAGGAGAAGGGAAAGGAGCCGCAGAGAGGAAGAGAGCAGAAGCACACACCCAGGAGCGGCACAGGACTGTTCAGGCAGACACCGAACCCCGGGATGGACACAGGAGAAGGGAAAGGAGCCGCAGAGAGGAAGAGAGCAGAAGCACACACCCAGGAGCGGTACAGGACTGTTCAGGCAGACACCAAACCCTGGGATGGACACACAGGAGAAGGGAAAGGAGCCGCAGAGAGGAAGAGAGCAGAAGCACACACCCAGGAGCGGCACAGGACTGTTCAGGCAGACACCGAACCCCGGGATGGACACACAGGAGAAGGGAAAGGAGCCGCAGAGAGGAAGAGAGCAGAAGCACACACCCAGGAGTGGTACAGGACTGTTCAGGCAGACACCAAACCCCGGGATGGACACACAGGAGAAGGGAAAGGAGCCGCAGAGAGGCAGAGAGCAGAAGCACACACCCAGGAGCGGTACAGGACTGTTCAGGCAGCCACCAAACCCCGGGATGGACACACAGGAGAAGGGAAAGGAGCCGCAGAGAGGCAGAGAGCAGAAGCACACACCCAGGAGCGGACAGGACTCTTCAGGCAGACACCAAACCCCGGGATGGACACACAGGAGAAGGGAAAGGAGCCGCAGAGAGGAAGAGAGCAGAAGCACACACCCAGGAGCGGTACAGGACTGTTCAGGCAGACACCAAACCCCGGGATGGACACACAGGAGAAGGGAAAGGAGCCGCAGAGAGGCAGAGAGCAGAAGCACACACCCAGGAGCTGCACAGGACTGTTCAGGCAGACACCAAACCCCGGGATGGACACACAGGAGAAGGGAAAGGAGCCGCAGAGAGGGAGAGAGCAGCAGCACACACCCAGGAGTGGTACAGGACTGTTCAGGCAGACACCAAACCCCGGGATGGACGCACAGGAGAAGGGAAAGGAGCCGCAGAGAGGAAGAGAGCAGAAGCACACACCCGGGAGCGGTACAGGACTGTTCAGGCAGACACCAAACCCCGGGATGGACACACAGGAGAAGGGAAAGGAGCCGCAGAGAGGCAGAGAGCAGAAGCACACACCCAGGAGTGGACAGGACTGTTCAGGCAGACACCAAACCCCGGGATGGACACACAGGAGAAGGGAAAGGAGCCGCAGAGAGGCAGAGAGCAGAAGCACACACCCAGGAGCGGTACAGGACTGTTCAGGCAGACACCAAACCCCGGGAGGGACACACAGGAGAAGGGAAAGGAGCCGCAGAGAGGAAGAGAGCAGAAGCACACACCCGGGAGCGCTAGAGGACTGTTCAGGCAGACACCAAACCCCGGGATGGACACACAGGAGAAGGGAAAGGAGCCGCAGAGAGGCAGAGAGCAGAAGCACACACCCGGGAGCGGTACAGGACAGTTCAGGCAGACACCGAACCCCGGGATGGACACACAGGAGAAGGGAAAGGAGCCGCAGAGAGGAAGAGAGCAGAAGCACACGCCCAGGAGCGGTGCAGGACTGTTCAGGCAGACACCAAACCCCGGGATGCACACACAGGAGAAGGGAAAGGAGCCGCAGAGAGGCAGAGAGCAGAAGCACACACCCGGGAGCGGTACAGGACTGTTCAGGCAGACACCAAACCCCGGGATGGACACACAGGAGAAGGGAAAGGAGCCGCAGAGAGGAAGAGAGCAGAAGCACACACCCAGGAGTGGTACAGGACTGTTCAGGCAGACACCAAACCCCGGGATGGACACACAGGAGAAGGGAAAGGAGCCGCAGAGAGGCAGAGAGCAGAAGCACACACCCAGGAGCGGTACAGGACTGTTCAGGCAGACACCAAACCCCGGGATGGACACACAGGAGAAGGGAAAGGAGCCGCAGAGAGGCAGAGAGCAGAAGCACACACCCAGGAGCGGACAGGACTCTTCAGGCAGACACCAAACCCCGGGATGGACACACAGGAGAAGGGAAAGGAGCCGCAGAGAGGAAGAGAGCAGAAGCACACACCCAGGAGCGGTACAGGACTGTTCAGGCAGACACCAAACCCCGGGATGGACACACAGGAGAAGGGAAAGGAGCCGCAGAGAGGCAGAGAGCAGAAGCACACACCCAGGAGCTGCACAGGACTGTTCAGGCAGACACCAAACCCCGGGATGGACACACAGGAGAAGGGAAAGGAGCCGCAGAGAGGGAGAGAGCAGCAGCACACACCCAGGAGTGGTACAGGACTGTTCAGGCAGACACCAAACCCCGGGATGGACGCACAGGAGAAGCGAAAGGAGCCGCAGAGAGGAAGAGAGCAGAAGCACACACCCGGGAGCTGCACAGGACTGTTCAGGCAGACACCAAACCCCGGGATGGACACACAGGAGAAGGGAAAGGAGCCGCAGAGAGGCAGAGAGCAGAAGCACACACCCAGGAGCGGACAGGACTGTTCAGGCAGACACCAAACCCCGGGATGGACACACAGGAGAAGGGAAAGGAGCCGCAGAGAGGCAGAGAGCAGAAGCACACACCCGGGAGCGGTACAGGACTGTTCAGGCAGACACCAAACCCGGGATGGACACACAGGAGAAGGGAAAGGAGCCGCAGAGAGCAGAAGCACACACCCAGGAGCGGACAGGACTGTTCAGGCAGACACCAAACCCCGGGATGGACACACAGGAGAACGGAAAGGAGCCGCAGAGAGGAAGAGAGCAGAAGCACACACCCAGGAGCGGTACAGGACCGTTCAGGCAGACACCAAACCCTGGGATGGACACACAGGAGAAGGGAAAGGAGCCGCAGAGAGGAAGAGAGCAGAAGCACACACCCAGGAGCGGCACAGGACTGTTCAGGCAGACACCGAACCCCGGGATGGACACAGGAGAAGGGAAAGGAGCCGCAGAGAGGAAGAGAGCAGAAGCACACACCCAGGAGCGGTACAGGACTGTTCAGGCAGACACCAAACCCTGGGATGGACACACAGGAGAAGGGAAAGGAGCCGCAGAGAGGAAGAGAGCAGAAGCACACACCCAGGAGCGGCACAGGACTGTTCAGGCAGACACCGAACCCCGGGATGGACACACAGGAGAAGGGAAAGGAGCCGCAGAGAGGAAGAGAGCAGAAGCACACACCCAGGAGCGGTACAGGACTGTTCAGGCAGACATCACACCCCAGGATGAACACACAGGAGAAGGGAAAGGAGCCGCAGAGAGGAAGAGAGCAGAAGCACACACCCAGGAGCGGTACAGGACTGTTCAGGCAGACACCAAACCCCGGGATGGACACACAGGAGAAGGGTAAGGAGCCTGCAGAGAGGAAGAGAGCAGAAGCACACACCCGGCAGCGGTACAGGAGTGTTCAGGCAGGCACCAAACCCCGGGATGGACACACAGGAGAAGGGAAAGGAGCCGCAGAGAGCAGAAGCACACACCCAGGAGCTGCACAGGAGTGTTCAGGCAGACACCGAACCCCGGGATGGACACACAGGAGAAGGGAAAGGAGCCGCAGAGAGGAAGAGAGCAGAAGCACACACCCAGGAGCGGTACAGGACTGTTCAGGCAGACACCAAACCCCGGGATAGACACACAGGAGAAGGGAAAGGAGCCGCAGAGAGGCAGAGAGCAGAAGCACACACCCAGGAGCGGTACAGGACTGTTCAGGCAGACACCAAACCCCGGGATGGACACACAGGAGAAGGGAAAGGAGCCGCAGCGAGGAAGAGAGCAGAAGCACACACCCAGGAGCGGTACAGGACTGTTCAGGCAGACACCAAACCCAGGGATGGACACACAGGAGAAGGGAAAGGAGCCGCAGAGAGGCAGAGAGCAGAAACACACTCCCAGGAGCGGTACAGGACTGTTCAGGCAGACACCAAACCCCGGGATGGACACACAGGAGAAGGGAAAGGAGCCGCAGAGAGGAAGAGAGCAGAAGCACACACCCAGGAGTGGTACAGGACTGTTCAGGCAGACACCAAACCCCGGGATGGACACACAGGAGAAGGGAAAGGAGCCGCAGAGAGGCAGAGAGCAGAAGCACACACCCAGGAGCGGACAGGACTGTTCAGGCAGACACCAAACCCCGGGATGGACACACAGGAGAAGGGAAAGGAGCCGCAGAGAGGAAGAGAGCAGAAGCACACACCCAGGAGCGGTACAGGACTGTTCAGGCAGACACCAAACCCCGGGATGCACACACAGGAGAAGGGAAAGGAGCCGCAGAGAGGAAGAGAGCAGAAGCACACACCCAGGAGCGGTACAGGACTGTTCAGGCAGACACCAAACCCCGGGATGGACACACAGGAGAAGGGAAAGGAGCCGCAGAGAGGAAGAGAGCAGAAGCACACACCCAGGAGCGGCACAGGACTGTTCAGGCAGACACCGAACCCCAGGATGGACACACAGGAGAAGGGAAAGGAGCCGCAGAGAGGCAGAGAGCAGAAGCACACACCCGGGAGCGGTACAGGACTGTTCAGGCAGACACCAAACCCCAGGATGGACACACAGGAGAAGGGAAAGGAGCCGCAGAGAGGCAGAGAGCAGAAGCACACACCCAGGAGCGGTACAGGACTGTTCAGGCAGACACCAAACCCCGGGATGGACACACAGGAGAAGGGAAAGGAGCCGCAGAGAGGAAGAGAGCAGAAGCACACACCCAGGAGCGGTACAGGACTGTTCAGGCAGACACCAAACCCCGGGATGGACACACAGGAGAAGGGAAAGGAGCCGCAGAGAGGCAGAGAGCAGAAGCACACACCCAGGAGCGGTACAGGACTGTTCAGGCAGTCACCAAACCCCGGGATGGACACACAGGAGAAGGGAAAGGAGCCGCAGAGAGGAAGAGAGCAGAAGCACACACCCAGGAGCGGTACAGGACTGTTCAGGCAGACACCAAACCCCGGGATGGACACACAGGAGAAGGGAAAGGAGCCGCAGAGAGGCAGAGAGCAGAAGCACACACCCAGGAGCGGTACAGGACTGTTCAGGCAGACACCAAACCCCGGGATGGACACACAGGAGAAGGGAAAGGAGCCGCAGAGAGGAAGAGAGCAGAAGCACACACCCAGGAGCGGTACAGGACTGTTCAGGCAGACACCAAACCCGGGATGGACACACAGGAGAAGGGAAAGGAGCCGCAGAGAGGCAGAGAGCAGAAGCACACACCCAGGAGCCGACAGGACTGTTCAGGCAGACACCAAACCCCGGGATGGACACACAGGAGAAGGGAAAGGAGCCGCAGAGAGGAAGAGAGCAGAAGCACACACCCAGGAGCGGACAGGACTGTTCAGGCAGACACCAAACCCCGGGATGGACACACAGGAGAAGGGAAAGGAGCCGCAGAGAGGAAGAGAGCAGAAGCACACACCCGGGAGCGGTACAGGACTGTTCAGGCAGACACCAAACCCCGGGATGGACACACAGGAGAAGGGAAAGGAGCCGCAGAGAGGCAGAGAGCAGAAGCACACACCCGGGAGCGGTACAGGACTGTTCAGGCAGACACCAAACCCGGGATGGACACACAGGAGAAGGGAATGGAGCCGCAGAGAGGAAGAGAGCAGAAGCACACACCCAGGAGCGGCACAGGACTGTTCAGGCAGACACCGAACCCCGGGATGGACACACAGGAGAAGGGAAAGGAGCCGCAGAGAGGGAGAGAGCAGCAGCACACACCCGGGAGCGGTACAGGACTGTTCAGGCAGACACCCAACCCCGGGATGGACACACAGGAGAAGGGAAAGGAGCCGCAGAGAGGAAGAGAGCAGAAGCACACACCCAGGAGCGGTACAGGACTGTTCAGGCAGACATCACACCCCAGGATGAACACACAGGAGAAGGGAAAGGAGCCGCAGAGAGGAAGAGAGCAGAAGCACACACCCAGGAGCGGTACAGGACTGTTCAGGCAGACACCAAACCCCGGGATGGACACACAGGAGAAGGGTAAGGAGCCTGCAGAGAGGAAGAGAGCAGAAGCACACACCCAGGAGCGGTACAGGACTGTTCAGGCAGACACCAAACCCCGGGATGGACACACAGGAGAAGGGAAAGGAACCGCAGCGAGGAAGAGAGCAGAAGCACACACCCAGGAGTGGTACAGGACTGTTCAGGCAGACACCAAACCCCGGGATGGACACACAGGAGAAGGGAAAGGAGCCGCAGAGAGGGAGAGAGCAGCAGCACACACCCAGGAGCGGTACAGGACTGTTCAGGCAGACACCAAACCCAGGGATGGACACACAGGAGAAGGGAAAGGAGCCGCAGAGAGGCAGAGAGCAGAAGCACACTCCCAGGAGCGGTACAGGACTGTTCAGGCAGACACCAAACCCCGGGATGGACACACAGGAGAAGGGAAAGGAGCCGCAGAGAGGAAGAGAGCAGAAGCACACACCCAGGAGTGGTACAGGACTGTTCAGGCAGACACCAAACCCCGGGATGGACACACAGGAGAAGGGAAAGGAGCCGCAGAGAGGCAGAGAGCAGAAGCACACACCCAGGAGCGGACAGGACTGTTCAGGCAGACACCAAACCCCGGGATGGACACACAGGAGAAGGAAAAGGAGCCGCAGAGAGGAAGAGAGCAGAAGCACACACCCAGGAGCGGTACAGGACTGTTCAGGCAGACACCAAACCCCGGGAGGGACACACAGGAGAAGGGAAAGGAGCCGCAGAGAGGAAGAGAGCAGAAGCACACACCCAGGAGTGGCACAGAACTGTTCAGGCAGACACCGAACCCCGGGATGGACACACAGGAGAAGGGAAAGGAGCCGCAGAGAGGCAGAGAGCAGAAGCACACACCCGGGAGCGGCACAGGACTGTTCAGGCAGACACCAAACCCCAGGATGGACACACAGGAGAAGGGAAAGGAGCCGCAGAGAGGCAGAGAGCAGAAGCACACACCCAGGAGCGGTACAGGACTGTTCAGGCAGACACCAAACCCCGGGATGGACACACAGGAGAAGGGAAAGGAGCCGCAGAGAGGAAGAGAGCAGAAGCACACACCCAGGAGCGGTACAGGACTGTTCAGGCAGACACCAAACCCCGGGATGGACACACAGGAGAAGGGAAAGGAGCCGCAGAGAGGCAGAGAGCAGAAGCACACACCCAGGAGCGGTACAGGACTGTTCAGGCAGACACCAAACCCCGGGATGGACACACAGGAGAAGGGAAAGGAGCCGCAGAGAGGAAGAGAGCAGAAGCACACACCCAGGAGCGGTACAGGACTGTTCAGGCAGACACCAAACCCCGGGATGGACACACAGGAGAAGGGAAAGGAGCCGCAGAGAGGAAGAGAGCAGAAGCACACACCCAGGAGCGGTACAGGACTGTTCAGGCAGACACCAAACCCGGGATGGACACACAGGAGAATGGAAAGGAGCCGCAGAGAGGCAGAGAGCAGAAGCACACACCCAGGAGCGGACAGGACTGTTCAGGCAGACACCAAACCCCGGGATGGACACACAGGAGAAGGGAAAGGAGCCGAAGAGAGCAGAAGCACACACCCAGGAGCGGTACAGGACTGTTCAGGCAGACACCAAACCCCGGGATGGACACACAGGAGAAGGGAAAGGAGCCGCAGAGAGGAAGAGAGCAGAAGCACACACCCAGGAGCGGACAGGACTGTTCAGGCAGACACCAAACCCCGGGATGGACACACAGAAGAAGGGAAAGGAGCCGCAGAGAGGAAGAGAGCAGAAGCACACACCCGGGAGCGGTACAGGACTGTTCAGGCAGACACCAAACCCCGGTATGGACACACAGGAGAAGGGAAAGGAGCCGCAGAGAGGAAGAGAGCAGAAGCACACACCCGGGAGCTGCACAGGACTGTTCAGGCAGACGCCAAACCCCGGGATGGACACACAGGAGAAGGGAAAGGAGCCGCAGAGAGGCAGAGAGCAGAAGCACACACCCAGGAGCGGACAGGACTGTTCAGGCAGACACCAAACCCCGGGATGGACACACAGGAGAAGGGAAAGGAGCCGCAGAGAGGCAGAGAGCAGAAGCACACACCCAGGAGCGGACAGGACTGTTCAGGCAGACACCAAACCCCGGGATGGACACACAGGAGAAGGGAAAGGAACCGCAGAGAGGCAGAGAGCAGAAGCACACACCCAGGAGCGGTACAGGACTGTTCAGGCAGACACCAAACCCCGGGATGGACACACAGGAGAAGGGAAAGGAGCCGCAGAGAGGAAGAGAGCAGAAGCACACACCCAGGAGCGGACAGGACTGTTCAGGCAGACGCCAAACCCTGGGATGGACACACAGGAGAAGGGAAAGGAGCCGCAGAGAGGAAGAGAGCAGAAGCACACACCCAGGAGCGGTACAGGACTGTTCAGGCAGACACCAAACCCCGGGATGGACACACAGGAGAAGGGAAAGGAGCCGCAGAGAGGCAGAGAGCAGAAGCACACACCCAGGAGCGGCACAGGACTGTTCAGGCAGACACCAAACCCCGGGATGGACACACAGGAGAAGGGAAAGGAGCCGCAGAGAGGAAGAGAGCAGAAGCACACACCCAGGAGTGGTACAGGACTGTTCAGGCAGACACCAAACCCCGGGATGGACACACAGGAGAAGGGAAAGGAGCCGCAGAGAGGCAGAGAGCAGAAGCACACACCCAGGAGCTGCACAGGACTGTTCAGGCAGACACCAAACCCCGGGATGGACACACAGGAGAAGGGAAAGGAGCCGCAGAGAGGAAGAGAGCAGAAGCACACACCCAGGAGTGGTACAGGACTGTTCAGGCAGACACCAAACCCCGGGATGGACACACAGGAGAAGGGAAAGGAGCCGCAGAGAGGCAGAGAGCAGAAGCACACACCCAGGAGCGGTACAGGACTGTTCAGGCAGACACCAAACCCCGGGATGGACACACAGGAGAAGGGAAAGGAGCCGCAGAGAGGAAGAGAGCAGAAGCACACGCCCAGGAGCGGTGCAGGACTGTTCTGGCAGACACCAAACCCCGGGATGGACACACAGGAGAAGGGAAAGGAGCCGCAGAGAGGAAGAGAGCAGAAGCACACACCCAGGAGTGGACAGGACTGTTCAGGCAGACGCCAAACCCCGGGATGGACACACAGGAGAAGGGAAAGGAGCCGCAGAGAGCAGAAGCACACACCCGGGAGCGGTACAGGACTGTTCTGGCAGACACCAAACCCCGGGATGGACACACAGGAGAAGGGAAAGGAGCCGCAGAGAGGAAGAGAGCAGAAGCACACACCCAGGAGCGGTACAGGACTGTTCAGGCAGACACCAAACCCCGGGATGGACACACAGGAGAAGGGAAAGGAGCCGCAGAGAGGCAGAGAGCAGAAGCACACACCCAGGAGCGGTACAGGACTGTTCAGGCAGACACCAAACCCCGGGATGGACACACAGGAGAAGGGAAAGGAGCCGCAGAGAGGAAGAGAGCAGAAGCACACACCCAGGAGTGGTACAGGACTGTTCAGGCAGACACCAAACCCTGGGATGGACACACAGGAGAAGGGAAAGGAGCCGCAGAGAGGCAGAGAGCAGAAGCACACACCCAGGAGCTGCACAGGACTGTTCAGGCAGACACCGAACCCCGGGATGGACACACAGGAGAAGGGAAAGGAGCCGCAGAGAGGAAGAGAGCAGAAGCACACACCCAGGAGCGGTACAGGACTGTTCAGGCAGACACCAAACCCCGGGATGGACACACAGGAGAGGGGAAAGGAGCCGCAGAGAGGAAGAGAGCAGAAGCACATGCCCAGGAGCGGTGCAGGACTGTTCAGGCAGACACCAAACCCCGGGATGCACACACAGGAGAAGGTAAAGGAGCCGCAGAGAGGCAGAGAGCAGAAGCACACACCCGGGAGCGGTACAGGACTGTTCAGGCAGACACCAAACCCCGGGATGCACACACAGGAGAAGGGAAAGGAGCCGCAGAGAGGCAGAGAGCAGAAGCACACACCCAGGAGCAGACAGGACTGTTCAGGCAGACACCAAACCCCGGGATGGACACACAGGAGAAGGGAAAGGAGCCGCAGAGAGGCAGAGAGCAGAAGCACACACCCAGGAGCGGACAGGACTGTTCAGGCAGACACCAAACCCCGGGATGGACACACAGGAGAAGGGAAAGGAGCCGCAGAGAGGAAGAGAGCAGAAGCACACACCCAGGAGTGGTACAGGACTGTTCAGGCAGACACCAAACCCCGGGATGGACACACAGGAGAAGGGAAAGGAGCCGCAGAGAGGAAGAGAGCAGAAGCACACACCCAGGAGCGGTACAGGACTGTTCAGGCAGACACCAAACCCCGGGATGGACACACAGGAGAAGGGAAAGGAGCCGCAGAGAGGAAGAGAGCAGAAGCACACACCCAGGAGCTGCACAGGACTGTTCAGGCAGACACCAAACCCCGGGATGGACACACAGGAGAAGGGAAAGGAGCCGCAGAGAGGAAGAGAGCAGAAGCACACACCCAGGAGCGGTACAGGAGTGTTCAGGCAGACACCAAACCCCGGGATGGACACACAGGAGAAGGGAAAGGAGCCGCAGAGAGGCAGAGAGCAGAAGCACACACCCAGGAGCGGACAGGACTGTTCAGGCAGACACCAAACCCCGGGATGGGCACACAGGAGAAGGGAAAGGAGCCGCAGAGAGGAAGAGAGCAGAAGCACACACCCAGGAGCGGTACAGGACTGTTCAGGCAGACACCAAACCCCGGGATGGACACACAGGAGAAGGGAAAGGAGCCGCAGAGAGGAAGAGAGCAGAAGCACACACCCAGGAGTGGTACAGGACTGTTCAGGCAGACACCAAACCCCGGGATGGACACACAGGAGAAGGGAAAGGAGCCGCAGAGAGGAAGAGAGCAGAAGCACACACCCAGGAGTGGTACAGGACTGTTCAGGCAGACACCAAACCCCGGGATGGACACACAGGAGAAGGGAAAGGAGCCGCAGAGAGGAAGAGAGCAGAAGCACACACCCAGGAGCGGTACAGGACTGTTCAGGCAGACACCAAACCCCGGGATGGACACACAGGAGAAGGGAAAGGAGCCTGCAGAAAGGAAAAGGAAGCAGAAGTTTAGCAAAAAGGAGTTGGAGGTGCTCATGGAAGAGGTGGTGAAGACAGATGAGCAGTTATTTGGGAAGAAATCCCTGCATGTCCCAGAATCCCGAAGAGAAAGATCTGGCTGGAAATACGAGGCAAGATCAATGCCATTGGTGTCACCCAGCGCTCCATCGACGAGCTGAAGAAGCGCTGGCATGACCTGCGCTCCAGGATGAAGGAGAGGGTGGCTCACAGGCTGAAACAAGCAAAGAAGACGGCGGACCATCCACAGCGCCTGCAGCCACACCCCTGGATGATTTGGTGGAGTCCACCCTCCAGCCGGAGACCATCAGTGGCATAGGAGACGTGGACAGCTCAGCCCGAGACAACACCAGACAAGGTAAGATGCATGCACAGCATGGCCTGAACCTCCCCCCCATTCCCCCATGAGCAAGTTAGAATTCTACTCCAGTCCATATTTTGCAAACTACCAGCAATGCATCATGGGAGATGTAGTCCTAAAACCCATATAGCATATCAGTGAGATATGTGAACACAATTGCAGGGGCCTCACATCAGTCAATTACCAAGCGGAGGACTGTTAGTGTGAATAGCAACACATGTAATTTAATGTAACACAAATGCTGCAAGAAAAGTCAGTAAATGGACATTCTTTATCCACAGGCGAACCTGCGCCCCAGACAGAAGAGAGGGAGACACATGCGGCACTTGGGCAACAACATATTCAGGAGGAAGAGTCCCAGACACCCACAGATGTCATTCCTACACCACTACCCAGACCTAGGAGGTACACAGTGGAAACACTACAGGAGATGGAGGGGGCAGAGAAGGAGAGCATGAGAGCTCCACAGACCATGCCCGAAGAGCCAGCACAGTCTCCCGAACCACAGTCAACCATGCAGCGTAGCCACACCAGTGGCCTCCGATGCAGACCAAGGGCACACAGTCTGTCTGAGCAGGGTGAGGAATCCAGTGTCTTCACAGGTCTTGAGGGCACCATGGTGAAGGTGCAGCGGCTGCAAGGGAAGACAATGCGATTAATGCAACGGCAGCTGGTGTCCATTAACAAGAACATGAGGGACATTAAGGAGGGCATCAATGGACTGAACAACACTGTTGCTGAGGGCATGCGGGACATGACTGAGGCAGTACGGCAGTTGTGCAGCAAATTGGACAGTGAACGTGGCACAAGGCGGTGGGAAAAACAGCGCATGGAGGGATACACAAAGGCGGTCAACCACCTATGCAATGCCACATCTGTCCTGAGCAGACGCACAGTGGCCATGCAGTTGGAAATGGCCCACTGCAGCCAGGATGTTGCTAGGGGGTTGGTGCAGGTCACCTCTGCTGTTGAACTGCTCCAGACAGCCAACATTGCTGCCACAGGGTCTGGGGATGGCGGAGACAGTGAGGAGGTCACCAGCTGCAGCAGCATTACTCCCCCCATCGCTGAGCCCAGACGGTGTAGTGCAAGGCAAGGGCCAGCAGCAGAACAGTCGTCACGGGAGGGAAGTGTGCACACCGAGCAAAGCATTGCTGGGCGTGGCCGCAGGAAATAAGCCCATGCTGTGGCTGACATTTGCTGATGGGTGAGGTAACCCATGTGACCCAATGACAGTGGTTGATAATGTGCATGCAGTGTGGACATGCCATGATGGGCAACCCAAGGCACACGGAGGCCAGTATTGTGTGGCAGTGTGCATACATATTGCCTGATGTAAGGACAATAAACCACTGTTATACAAATATCAGTATCGGCTTTGTGTCATTAATTACTTAGAAATAGTTGTGTGTGATCTCAGCACGTCTGTGTCTCCCATCTGCTGCTCCTACAACACCTGCTGCGCTGTGCAGTGGCCGTGGCCATTCCTCCTCCTCTGAGTCTGAATCTGTGATTTCTCCTGGGGTTCCCTTCTTAGTGGCCAGGTTGTGTCGCATGGCACGGGTAGCTATGATTTTGCAGCATATCTCGGGGCGGTACTGCAGTGCACCTCCACTTTTGTGGAGGCAGCGGAACCTGCTCTTCAGGAGTCCAAATGTCTGCTCCACCACATTCCGCGTAGATTTATGGGCAGCATTGTACCTCCTCTCACTTGGGGTAGATGGGTTGAGGAATGGGATGAGTATGAATGCACGCACTGCTTATGCGCTGTCACCTAAGTGGGAGAGGATGAAACATCAATCACAGGCAACAACAGATACATCCAAGATATACATCAGTGTGTCACATGCATTTACCTAGCAGGTATCCTTCTCCAAATATACCCCCAGCCAGACTTGTATAGATTCCACTGTGCCTGAAGGTGTAGAAGTCATGCGTGCTTCCTGGGAATTTCGCTACTAAATCAGTTATGATGTGTGACGCATCACAAATGACCTGAATGTTGATTGAATGATATGATTTTCTGTTCCGATATACATACTCAGTAGCAGAGGGGGGGGGGGGGGCAGATAGCAATATGTGTCCCATTGATGCACCCAATGACATGTGGGAACTGGGCCATCTGATAGAAATCCATCTTGGTCTTATGCAGTTCCATTTACGTGCTGGGGAACCGGATATGATGGTGCATTCTTTGAAGCACGGCATCCAGGAAGGTGTTGAAGAAGCGTGACAGGCAACTTTGTGAGAACCCTCCAGCTACAGCAATCAACCCCCTGGTAACTAACTGATGCAAGTAGGTGCAGTGAACACAGGACCTGCACATGTGTTGGAATTGCGTGCTCCCTGCGTGTCTGATGCTCCAGAGTGGATGCAGGTCACATATGAGGTCTAGGATGGTAGTGGGGTGAAGCCTGTACCTCTCATGTCTTTCTTCTTCTGTGATTTGGAAAAGGGTGATGCGCGCTCTGTATATGCTTTCCTGTCACCTCCTCATCCTCTGTGCTGCTGCTTGCATCCGCATCCGCCTTGCAATGACATGGAGGGCCGCCATTGTGTTGAAACTGATGCATTCTGGGGCTGTATATATGCAGTGCACCTGGTTACCATCTGCTTTGAGTTGGTGGTAATCTGTGACTCGTTAATAGCGATTTTGCTAACATTTCCTTGCGAATTTATTTTTGCGATTTTGCAAATTGCGTGTCGTAAATTGGGAGACGTGGGTCAAATTCACAGAATAAGGAATCGCTAACTTCTCTTGTTTTTAGCTATTCCTTAATCTGCACTTGGCTTTTTCCCTCTCTATATTTCAGAGAGCTCTTTTGCGGTCGCAAACTTTGAAATTCTGTGAATTTCAACGTTTGCGATTGGTATTTTGCTTCCTACATCTGGCCCTGTGTCCCCTACTCTGCCATAAACGGTCTTGTAAGTGGACAACGCATTCCTGATCTATAATCTACCCTGCGCTCGCTTACCTCACACAGTTCTAACATTTGCTACACCTACACATAGATCCCATAAGATGATCCAATCAGCTTAGAGTGAAAAGATGCGGCCTTGAGCTCACAAGTGTCTCAGGAACCTCCACAGACAGATTCTCTCAAACTTACATTTATCTGCAACAAAACAAACTGCATTGGACCAACCTGCACTCTGCAGGTATTTAATTCAAGACCAATTATAACCTTCCACAATGATTACAACAAAGTAAAACATTTCTTCTCATGATAGAGTAAGAAAGAGAACTCCATGTTCAATAGCATTGGAATTCAGCTTACTTGGAAATAGAAGTTCTTGTGTCATTGTGCAAGAAGGAAGCCAATGTTGGCCCTAGTAGAAAGCATGCCCACATCAGCTATGGTGAGTTTAAACATGAATAAAACAGAGTTAATAATAATTCCGTGATTACTTATTAACGACGATATAATGCAGAAACATTTCATATGAAACCACTCTCCAATCCCTCCCTCTGGTGACTCTGGGAGTCCCCACCAATTATACCTTCACTGATTTGAAATCTCCCTTACTCAGAAGCTTGGCTGTTTCAATGTTAATATGGACATAATGCAAACACATTAAATATGAACAACTCCTTCACCACCAAGCCAAGGATTCAGAAACCTCTTGCCCACAAGGCGGAGGCTTCATACCCAGGAACACTTCCCCCCAACTGACCCATCAGTATCTGAAGGTTTGTTTGTCCCACTCTTACTGTCCAGAAGAGTGGAATCAGAGAGTACTTGGGGCTCCACACAGGTTTGCCTGGGGCGCAGTAGGACGAGCAGTACTCCTAGTGAGCGTAGAGCGAGGGAAGCACAGTTGGGCGCAGTAGGACGAGCGGTACTCCTAGTGAGCGTAGAGCGAGGGAAGCAGAGTGGGGCGCAGTAGGACGAGCGGTACTCCTAGTGAGCGAGAGTGAGGGAAGCACAGTGGGGCGCAGTAGGACGAGCGGTACTCCTAGTGAGCGAGAGTGAGGGAAGCACAGTGGGGTGCAGTAGGACGAGTGGTACTCCTAGTGAGCGAGAGTGAGAGAAGCACAGTGGGGCGCAGTAGGACGAGCGGTACTCCTAGCGAGTGTAGAGTGAGGGAAGCACAGTGGGGCGCAGTAGGACGAGCGGTACTCCTAGCGAGTGTAGAGTGAGGGAAGCACAGCGGGGCGCAGTAGGACGAGCGGTACTCCTAGCGAGTGTAGAGTGAGGGAAGCACAGCGGGGTGCAGTAGGACGAGCGGTACTCCTAGCGAGTGTAGGGTGAGGGAAGCACAGCGGGGCGCAGTAGGACGAGCGGTACTCCTAGCGAGTGTAGAGTGAGGGAAGCACAGCGGGGTGCAGTAGGACGAGCGGTACGCCTAGCGAGTGTAGGGTGAGGGAAGCACAGCGGGGCGCAGTAGGACGAGCGGTACTCCTAGCGAGTGTAGAGTGAGGGAAGCACAGCGGGGCGCAGTAGGACGAGCGGTACTCCTAGCGAGTGTAGAGTGAGGGAAGCACAGCGGGGCGCAGTAGGACGAGCAGTACTCCTAGCGAGTGTAGAGTGAGGGAAGCACAGCGGGGCGCAGTAGGACGAGTGGTACTCCTAGCGAGTGTAGAGTGAGGGAAGCACAGCGGGGCGCAGTAGGACGAGCGGTACTCCTAGCGAGTGTAGAGTGAGGGAAGCACAGCGGGGCGCAGTAGGACGAGCGGTACTCCTAGCGAGTGTAGAGTGAGGGAAGCACAGCGGGGCGCAGTAGGACGAGCGGTACTCCTAGCGAGTGTAGAGTGAGGGAAGCACAGCGGGGCGCAGTAGGACGAGCGGTACTCCTAGCGAGTGTAGAGTGAGGGAAGCACAGCGGGGCGCAGTAGGACGAGCGGTACTCCTAGCGAGTGTAGAGTGAGGGAAGCACAGCGGGGCGCAGTAGGACGAGCGGTACTCCTAGTGAGCGAGAGTGAGGGAAGCACAGCGGGGCGCAGTAGGACGAGCGGTACTCCTAGTGAGCGAGAGTGAGGGAAGCGGAGTGGGGCGCAGGAGGACGAGCGGTACTCCTAGTGAGCGTAGAGCGAGGTCAGCACAGTGGGGTGCAGTAGGATGAGCAGTACTCCTAGTGAGCGTAGAGCGAGGGAAGCACAGCGGGCGCAGTAAGACAAGTAGTACTCCTAGTGAGAGTAGAGGAAGGGAAGCACAGCGGGGTGCAGTAGGATGAGCAGTACTCCTAGTGAGAGTAGAGCAAGGGAAGCACAGCGGGGTGCAGTAGGATGAGCAGTACTCCTAGTGAGCGAGAGTGAGGGAAGCACAGCGGGGCGCAGTAGGACGAGCGGTACTCCTAGTGAGTGAGAGTGAGGGAAGCACAGTGGGGCGCAGTAGGACGAGCGGTACTCCTAGTGAGCGAGAGTGAGGGAAGCACTGCGGGGCGCAGTAGGACGAGCGGTACTCCTAGCGAGAGTGAGGGAAGCACAGCGGGGCGCAGTAGGACGAGCGGTACTCCTAGTGAGTGAGAGTGAGGGAAGCACAGCGGGGAATAGTAGGACGAGCGGTACTCCTAGCGAGTGTAGAGTGAGGGAAGCACAGCGGGGCACAGTAGCATGAGCGGTACTCCTAGTGAGTGAGAGTGAGGGAAGCACAGCGGGGCGCAGTAGGACGAGCGGTACTCCTAGTGAGTGAGAGTGAGGGAAGCACAGTGGGGCGCAGTAGGATGAGCAGTACTCCTAGTGAGCGAGAGTGAGGGAAGCACAGCGGGGCGCAGTAGGACGAGCGGTACTCCTAGTGAGCGAGAGTGAGGGAAGCACAGCGGGGCGCAGTAGGACGAGTGGTACTCCTAGCGAGCGAGAGTGAGGGAAGCACAGTGGGGCACAGTAGGACGAGCGGTACTCCTAGCGAGCGAGAGTGAGGGAAGCACAGTGGGGCACAGTAGGACGAGTGGTACTCCTAGTGAGCGAGAGTGAGGGAAGCACAGCGGGGCGTAGTAGGACGAGCGGTACTCCTAGTGAGCGTAGAGCGAGGGAAGCACAGTGGGGCGCAGTAGGATGAGCGGTACTCCTAGTGAGCGTAGAGCGAGGAAAGCACAGCGGGGTGCAGTAGGATGAGCAGTACTCCTAGTGAGCTTAGAGTGAGGGAAGCACAGTGGGGCGCAACAGCCTGTCGAGGTTCCAGGTTTCACCCTTTATACAGATACAGTTCAACGTGGCGACCAGTGAGCACCATCTTCAGCTAGATACAGTTCAATGTGGCGACCAGTCAGCACCAGCTTCAGCTAGATACAGGTCAATGCGGTGCCCAGTCAGCACCAGATTTAGGTAGATACAGATCAATGTGGAGATCAGTCAGCACCAGCTTGAGCTATACACAGATCAATGAGGCGACCAATCAGCACCAGTTTCAGCTAGACCCAGATCAATGCGGTGACCAGTCAGCACCAGCTTCAGCTAGACACAGATCAACGCGGCGACCAGTGAGCACCAGCTTCAGCTAGATACAGATCAAACCAGCCACCATGCAGCCACCATGCAGCCACCATCGTCAACTCTATTCCAGTAATCGTACCTCTACCTCTGGAGTTCCTAACAGAGTATGGGCTCTGTTCCTGTACTCGTACCCCTAACTCTAGAGCTCCTACTGGAGCCTGGGCTGTATTCCTGTACTCGCACCACTACGTCTGGAGTTCCTACCGGAACTTGTGCTCTATTCCCCTACTCTTACCCCTACCTCTAGAGCACCTAACGGAGCCTGAGGTCCATTCCTGAACTCTTACCCCTAGCTCTAGAGCTCTTACTGGACCCTGGGCTCTATTACTGTACTCTTAACTCTACCTCTAGAGCTCGTACCAGAGCCTGGGCTGTATTTCTGTACTCGCACCACTACGTCTGGAGTACCTACCGGAACTTGTGCTCTATTCCCCTACTCTTACCCCTGCCTCTAGAGCCCCTTCCAAAACCTGAGCTCTATTCCTGTGCTCTTACCCCTACCTCTAGAGCTCATACCGGACCCTGGTCACCATTTCTCTACTCTTACCCCTACTCTGGAGCTCCTACCAGAGCCTGGGCTTTATTCCTGTACTCTTACCCCTACCTCTAGAAATCCTACCAGAGCCTGGGCTTTATTCCTGTACTCTTACCCCCTACCTCTAGAGCTCCTATCGGAGCCTGGGCTCTATTCCTGTGCTCTTACCCCTACCTCTAAAGCTCATACCATAGTCTGGTTCTATTCCTGTACTCGTAACTCTGCCTCTAGAGCTCCTACCAGAGCTTGTGCTCTTTCCTGTGCTCTACCTATAGAGCACCTACTGAAGCCTGAGCTCTATTCCTGTGCTCTTACCCGTACCTCCGGAGCTCCTACCTGAGCCTGGGGTCTATTCCTGTACTCTTACCCCTACTTCCAGAGCTCCTACCGGAGCTTGTGCTCTATTCCCCTACTCTTACCCCTACCTCTAGAGCTCCTACCGGAGACTGGGCTTGATTCCTGTACTTTTACCCCTACCTCTGGAGCTCCTACCGGAGACTGGGCTTGATTCCTGTACTTTTACCCCTACCTCTGGAGCTCCTATCGGAGCCTGGGCTCTATTCCTGTACTTTTAGCCCTACCTCTGGAGCTCCTATCGGAGCAGGGGCTCTATTCCTATGCTTTTATCCCTACCTCTGGAGCTCCTACCAGAATCTGGGCTCTATTCCTGTGCTCTTACCCCTACCTCTAGAGCTCATACCAGAGCCTGGGCTTTATTCCTGTAGTCATACCTCTACATCTGGAGCTCCTACCAGAACTTCTGCTCTTTTCCTGTGCTCTGAATTCAACTCTAGAGCTCCTTCCAGAGCCTGAGCTCTATTCCTGTGCTCTTACCCCTACCGTTAGAGCTCCTACTGGAGCCTGGGCTGTATTCCTGTACTCTCACTTCTACTTCTAGAGCTCCTAGTGGAGCATGGGCTCTATTCCCGTACTCTTACCCCTACCGCTAAAGCTCCTACCAGAGCCTGGGCTCTATTCATGTGCTCTTACCCCTACCTATGGAGGTCCAACCGGAGTCCGGGCTCTATTCCTGTACTCTCACCCCTACCTCTGGAGCTACTACTGGATCCTGGGCTCTATTCCTGTACTCTTACCTCTACCTCTAGTGCTCCTACCTTGAGCCTGGGCTCTATTTCATTACTCTTAAACATACTTCTGGAGCTCCTACTGGAGGTTGGGCTCTATTCCAGTACTCTTACTCCTACCTTTAGAGCTCCTTCCAGAGCCCGGGCTCTATTCCTCTACTCTTACCCCTACCTCTAGAGCTCCTTCTGTTGTAAATTGGCAGCGATTGGGTTAGCATTAGCGGAAGCCATCTTGTATTTAGAGGCTATCTTGTCCATTTTGTGGAATCCATTTTGTATTTCTGGCAGCCATTTTGTTTGCCATGTGCTGCCACGTGGTCACCTTGTGCTCTGTCCTCCCTCTGTGTTGACTGCTCTTGTAATCTGCCTAGAAACGAACTATATTTAGCATCTTCCACCTTCGCACATGCCCAGTTGAGTTTGCAGCTGTCCTTGCAGCTGTTAGTAGTATGTAACTGTCAGGATGTGTTTACTAGCATTGGCAAACTGTTAACTCCTCCTACTTGTCGACTGTGCATTTCTATATGACCTTCTATGTACTTAAAACCTTCTTCTGTACTTGTACCGCCTTCTTTTGAGCCCCTGTGTGGGTATAAAAGGAGCATGCTCCTTCTGTTCGGTGTGCTACTTCATTCATTACCGAAGGGTGCTGTGTGAATGTAGTTCCACCTCATGAGGTTTATTAAACTTTGTATTTTCTATTCCAGTTTCTGTGCCAACTTCTTCCTATTGGTCTGAGGACTCTGTGCAGAGAAGGGCGAACCCCTTGCACTGGTAGGCCTAGCTGAGGTCCACTTCTACAAATTGGTGCCCGACACGTGGGGCTCATCGGCGACTCGGATGCCCGAAGGATTGGTCGCGACGAAGGATTGGAATCCCGCTCTGGACGCGATCGCTGCCCGATGAGACCCGAGTCTTGGCAACCACTGCGTTTTTCCTTTCTTTCTGATCTGACCATCCAGGTGGTGCCGGTCCTCGACTGAGATCTCTTCTGTTGATTCACCGTGCAGTGACCATTTGGCCGATTTTAGAACTTGGCAGTTGGAACCTGGACACCAAGTGATTGGTAAGAGTCGTTTTGCGACGCTTGCTGTTGGAAGGCGGACCCCGAAGAGTCGGTGAGACCACCAAGGGGGGGGGGGGCCCCCTCACTGCACGAAGTAGCCGAGCGCTGCCGAGAAGTCTCCTGAGAGATCCTTCTCCTATCCCGTACTAGCACAGTAACACCACCACACCGGACTCAAGGAGGTTGTCTCAAGACAAGCAATTCTTTATCATCAATAAAAGGTTACGAGTTCAATATTTACACGAAGGGATCGAGGGATCCACCAAAAGTCTCAATGTCTCTTTGGAAGGGTAGGGGTAGCGGGACAGTCTTTGGCAGGAATGTGGTACGGGGGTACCTGGGGCCCAGTTCTTATCCTCACGCTGGAGGACCTCCGATCTCGGAGGGGTCGAGCCGCGACGGCGTCAGCAGGGCTCTGGCGTACAGTTCGTGGAGAGCCGCGATTCAATCAGCAGGGCTCTCAAGATGGTTTCTGTTCAGCTCGAGCCGCGACGTCGTCAGCAGGGCTCCGAGGAAGGTTCCAGCGAGGTTGGGCCGCGACAGCGTCTGCAGGGCTCCGATGTTCCAGGTGGTTCAGAAAGGGTTCACAAGAGGGAGCCGCGACGCAGTCAGCAGGGCTCGTGATGGTTCCGGCAAGAGTTCGTCTCCGTAGGGTCAGCCGCGATTCGATCAGCAGGGCTCTCGACTCCGGGATACAACTGCCGAGCTGTGGTGGGGTCGCCCCAGATATAGGTCTGGAGCCCTTTGATGTCCGGACCTATGCGCCCGAGGGGGCGGAGTGGCCGGGTGGAGGTGGCCAGACGCCCAGCAGGAGAGGCGCCAGACCCATGGGAGTTTGCAGGGTGATCACACCTCGAGAGGGGAGGACAGTTGGGGGTCCCATCGATACTGTCCTCCGCCGGGGCGATGAATGGTTCCTGCGGCACCCCCTGGCCAGTTCGTGGTGCCTCGATGTCGGGGCTTCGCTGGGGTCGAGGCTGGGTTGAGCGGGGTCGCGCCGGCTGGGGCACGGTGTGACGTGGATGCCAACAAGATGGCGGAGCCACGAGGAGTATGCGACCACGTGCAGCTCCGGGTGAAGGGCCTTGGTGCAGTCCAGACGGGTGGCCCGTGACGGCCGGGGCGGGGAACGGCCACAATCCAGGGGGTTAAGGACCACGCCACGAGGCCAGGTCCAACAGGTGTCCCCCCCAGCCGAAGGCATGGAGAGTCACCCATCTCCTTGGGGATTCTCCTCGTCAAGGCGGAAGAAGCGGGACAGGCCGTCGGCGTTGGCGTGGTCATTGCCGGGCCGGTGTTCGACGCCAAAGTCCATCCCTTGTAGCGAGATGGACCATCGCAGCAGCTTGGGGTTCTCGCCCCGCATTCGCATTAACCATTGCAAGGGCCGGTGGTCGGTCTGGACCCGGAAGTGGGCGCCAAAGAGGTAGGGCCGGAGCTTCTTGAGGGCCCACACCACAGCGAAGGCCTCGCGCTCAATAGTGCTCCAGCGTTGCTCCCGGGGCAGTAGTCGCCGGCTGATGAAGGCCACTGGTCTGTCGAGCCCCCTTTCGTCAGTTTGGGAGAGGACGGCCCCGATCCCATACTCGGAGGCGTCCGTCTGTACCACGAACTCCTTCTGGTAGTCCGGGGCTTGCAGCACCGGAGCAGTACACATGGCCGTTTTGAGGGTGTCGAAGGCTGTTTGGCAGCGGGGTGTCCAGTGTACCTTCTTGGGCTGTTTTTTGGACGTTAACTCTGTGAGGGGGCCAACAATGCTCCCATAGTCCCGGATAAACCGCCGGTAGTATCCGGTGAGGCCCAGGAAGGCCCGGACAGCGGTCTGGGTAGTGGGGGGTTCCCAGGTCTGGATGGCATCTATCTTTGCTTGGAGGGGGGCCACCTGCCCGCTCCCCACTTGATGGCCCAGGTAGGTCACGGATCCGTGGCCGATTTGGCATTTGCTGGCCTTGATTGTGAGCCCGGCCCGCTGGAGGGCGGCCAGGACGGCCTCCAGGTGGAGGAGGTGCTCGGCCCAGTGGTTGCTGTACACGGCAATGTCATCTAAGTAGGCCGCGCTGAAGGCCTCAAGCCCGGCCAAAACCTTGTTCACCAGTCTTTGGAAGGTGGCCGGGGCGTTCTTCATTCCGAAGGGCATCACCCGAAAGTGGTAATGCCCATCCGGAGTCGAAAAGGCGGATCTTTCTTGGGCGCCGGGGGTGAGCTGGATTTGCCAGTACCCGGCGGTGAGGTCCAGCGTGCTCAAGTAGCGAGCGGCCCCTAGGCGGTCGATCAGTTCGTCGGCCCGGGGTATCGGGTGTGCGTCCGTCTTGGTTACTACATTCAGGGCTCGGTAGTCCACGCAGAATCGCAACTCCGGGGGGTGACCGGGAGCTGCGGCCTTGGGCACCAGGACGACAGGGCTGGCCCACGGGCTGTCGGAAGGCTCGATGACCCCCAGGGCCAGCATCTTCGCTACTTCGGCCTGGATGCAGGCCCGCACTCGGTCAGGCACCCGGTAGGCTCTGTGTCGTATGGGGGGGTTCTCCCCGGTGTCGACGTCGTGGACGCACCAGTGGGTCACCCCCGGGGTGAGAGAGAAGAGGGCTGCGTAGTCCCGCAGTAATCGCTGGCAGTCGCTGCGCTGCTCCGGGGTCAGGGACGAGGCGAGTTGGACCCCTTCGATCGATCCATCGTGAATGTCGGATTGCAAGAGGTCGGGCAAGGGCTCGGAGTGGTCCTCGCCCCCCTCGTCGGTCGCCAGCAGCAGGCTCAGTTCGGTCCGGGCGAAGTGGGGTTTTAGCCTGTTCGCATGTAGGACCCGGAGGGGGTTCCGGGGGGACTCCAGATCGACCAGGTAGGTGACGGGACTTTTCTTCTCCACCACCTTGAAGGGCCCGGTCCATTTGTCCTGGAGGGCGCCGGGTTCGACCGGGGCCATGACCCATACTTTCTGACCTGGCTCGAATTCTACCGTAGAAGTGTTGCGATCGTACCACCGCTTCATGTCCTCCTGGCTGGCCTCGAGGTTGGCTTCGGCTATGGCTCGGAACTTGCGGGTCTGGTTTCGGAGGGTCAGGAGGTATCGGTAGACGTCAGGAGGGGCGCCTCGGGGCTTCATCTCCCAGCCCTCCTTGACCAGGCTGAGTGGTCCGCGGACCGGGTGTCCATACAATAGTTCAAACGGGCTGAACCCCAGGGACTTCTGCGGGACCTCCCGATAGGCAAACAGGAGGCAGGGCAGCAGGACATCCCATTTCCGCCTGAGGGGTTCTTCCAGGCCCTGGATCATCCCTTTCAATGTTCGGTTGAACCGCTCAACCAGTCCGTTCCCCTGAGGGTGATATGGGGTCGTGAACTTGTATGTGACCCCGCATTGTTGCCACAGGGACCGCATGTACCTGGAGATAAAGTTCGTGCCACGGTCGCTCACCACTTCGCTGGGGAATCCCACTCGGGAGAAGATCCCCATCAAGGCCCGGCCTACCACAGGGGCCGTTATAGTTCTGAGCGGGACCGCCTCCGGGTACCTGGTGGCGTGGTCCACGAGGACCAGGATGAAGCGGTGGCCCAGGGCGCTTTGGGGGTCCAGGGGTCCCACAATGTCGATTCCGACTCGTTCAAACGGGGTGCTGACGGCGGGAAAGGGCTGGAGGGGGGCCTTGACCCGACCCCCCGTCTTTCCGCTGGCTTGGCAGGTCTGGCAGGACCGGCAGTGGTTGTCCACATCTCTCCGCATCCGGGGCCAGTAGAAGTGGGTCACCAGACGACTGTACGTTTTGTCTTGCCCCAAGTGTCCGGCGAGGGGCACATCATGGGCCAGGTTGAGAAGGAACTCCCGGAAGCGGAGGGGGACCACCAACACGCGGCCGGCCCCGAGTTCTGCCACTTTCTGTTCACTGTACAACAGGCCCTCGGCCCAGTAGATCCAGTGGGTGCCGGTCTGGTCACCGTTGGCTTGCGCGGTCGCCTGCTGTCGGACCCCTTCGAGAGAGGGACAGGACTGTTGCTCTTGCTGGAACTGCTCTCGGGTGGGGCCCCCTTCATGTTGCCATTGCGTCAGTTCTGGTAGGGCGCTCGGAGAAGCCATCTCTTCGGGGGAGGATTCGCTGGGCCTGGGGTCGGTGTCCGCCTCCTCCTCGCTGCTGGCGGGAGGGGGTGTGAGCCCCTCGGGTCGGGCAGTCCCGGAGGTCGAGGATGAGCGGGGGGCCTGGGCGGTCATGGACCGGGTGATGGCGCAGGCCCAATCAGCCAGTCCCAACATTCGGAGGTGCTCTCGTCGTTCTACTTGAGCCCAGGGGGAACTCTCCAAGTCGTTCCCCAGGAGGCAGTCGACCGGGGCGTCGTCGCGCACTGTCACCTTCAGCAGGCCCGTCACCCCTCCCCACTCGAAGGGGACCAGGGCCATCTGGCATAGGCTTTCACTGTTGTCGGCCGTCCGCACAGGGCACAGCACATTCGGTAGAATCTGTTCAGGGGTCACCAGGTGGCAGCGGACAGCGGTGATACTGGCGCCGGTGTCGCGAAGGGCTTCGGCCCGTTGTCCGTTGACCGTGACCTGCTGCCGGTACTTCTGGGTGTTGGTTGGGATGGGGGTGCAGGGTACCATCTCTCGGCTACCCAGGCAGACCAGGGACATGGCTGCCGGCTCCCACTCAGTGTTTTCTCGGTCGAGGGCCTCTTCTTCCTCCTCTCCCCCCAAGGCGGCGGCTGTCAGCTGCCGGGGCGGGGGCCCGCCGGCCCCGTTTCTTCGGTTCAGGGGGCAGGCCGGGTCGCTGGCAAAGTGTCCGGTTTGTTGGCAGCCATAGCAGGTCACTGGTGGCCGTGGTCCGGGTCGGGCCGGGCCCACCCTTCGCGCTAGGCTCGGGGAGAGATGTGGCTGCGGTGGCCCTCGAGGGGGGCTCCTGGGGGCCCCAGCGGGAGGGTCTCGGTTCCTGTTCGGCCCTCCCCCCCCACCGCGCTGGCGTGGGGGTCCGTTGGGGTTCCTCTGGTACTCCCCCATTGAGCTCCGGGGGACCCGGGAGTTGACCCATCGATCGGCCTCGACCGCAAGTTTTCGCGGGTCGGTCATTTTGCTGTCGAGGAGGTGCTGTCTCAGTTCCACGAAGCAATTGTTGGAAAGGTGTTCCCACACGATGAGGTCGACCAGCTGCCCGTAGGTGGTTACTTTGCTCCCTTTGATCCACCCTTCTAGGGCCCGACTGAAAAAGTCCACATATTCCACCCATGTGGTACCCGGGATTTTCTTGCAGTCTCGGAACCGCTGGCGGTACATCTCCGCTGTTAGCCCGTAGCGGGTGAGCAGGGCCTCCTTCATGTGATCGTAGGAGGTCATCACCTCCTCTGGTAGCTGGAGCAGCGTGTCCCGCCCTTCACTCAGGAATCGCCCCCACAGGCCTGCGCCCCAGTCTTTTCGGGGCACTCGATGGGAGGTCATGGCCACCTCGTAGGCCTTGAACCATTGTTGGATATCGTCATTCTTGTAATACTCCCTGACGACCTCCTTCGGGATATGCACCTTGGCCTCGGGGGGCGGTAGAGTGTCTCTAGTACTGGGGGTGTTGGTCCCTCCGTTCTTGGCCTTGATCTCGAGCTCCTTGAGACTGCGCTCGTGCTCAAGAGTTAGTTTCTTTTCCTCCAACTCCCGGTGTCGTCTCTTCTCTTCTATTTCTTCTTGAAGGCGTAGCTGCTCGAGGGCCAGTTTCTTTTCTGCCAGCTGGAGTTCGCCGTCCAGTCGCAGTCGGGCGAGCTCTAGCTCGTGGCTCCGGACCTTTTCCCGCTCTCGTATTTCTTCCTCGGAGAGGCCGGTTTCTAGGCTCTTTCTTCCTCCGGTTGCCGGGGTCAGTGCGGTTGCTGTGGTCTCCGTCAGGGGCAAGGGCCCTTCTTCCTGGGAGGGGCCTGCCCCAGCCTCCAACCATGCCCTCAGAGCTTTCTGCATCTCTTCCTTGGTACCGAGGCTGGTGGTTGCAATGCCTTTGTCTCTGCAGAACTGTTTTAATTCTTTGTGCGTATATTCTTCCAGCCGTTCGGGCTGGAACTCCATTGTCGCGTTGTTTTCCTGGCTGCTCATGATGCTATTCGTTTGGATGGGTAGCTAGTGGGTACTGGCTGGTACGTACTGCGTTCGGCTCGGATCCCGTCGCTGGCCACCAAATGTTGGAAGGCGGACCCCGAGGAGTCGGTGAGACCACCAAGGGGGGGGGGGGGCCCTCTCACTGCACGAAGTAGCCGAGCGCTGCCGAGAAGTCTCCTGAGAGATCCTTCTCCTATCCCGTACTAGCACAGTAACACCACCACACCGGACTCAAGGAGGTTGTCTCAAGACAAGCAATTCTTTATCATCAATAAAAGGTTACGAGTTCAATATTTACACGAAGGGATCGAGGGATCCACCAAAAGTCTCAATGTCTCTTTGGAAGGGTAGGGGTAGCGGGACAGTCTTTGGCAGGAATGTGGTACGGGGGTACCTGGGGCCCAGTTCTTATCCTCACGCTGGAGGACCTCCGATCTCGGAGGGGTCGAGCCGCGACGGCGTCAGCAGGGCTCTGGCGTACAGTTCGTGGAGAGCCGCGATTCAATCAGCAGGGCTCTCAAGATGGTTTCTGTTCAGCTCGAGCCACGACGTCGTCAGCAGGGCTCCGAGGAAGGTTCCAGCGAGGTTGGGCCGCGACAGCGTCTGCAGGGCTCCGATGTTCCAGGTGGTTCAGAAAGGGTTCACAAGAGGGAGCCGCGACGCAGTCAGCAGGGCTCGTGATGGTTCCGGCAAGAGTTCGTCTCCGTAGGGTCAGCCGCGATTCGATCAGCAGGGCTCTCGACTCCGGGATACAACTGCCGAGCTGTGGTGGGGTCGCCCCAGATATAGGTCTGGAGCCCTTTGATGTCCGGACCTATGCGCCCGAGGGGGCGGAGTGGCCGGGTGGAGGTGGCCAGACGCCCAGCAGGAGAGGCGCCAGACCCATGGGAGTTTGCAGGGTGATCACACCTCGAGAGGGGAGGACAGTTGGGGGTCCCATCGATACTGTCCTCCGCCGGGGCGATGAATGGTTCCTGCGGCACCCCCTGGCCAGTTCGTGGTGCCTCGATGTCGGGGCTTCGCTGGGGTCGAGGCTGGGTTGAGCGGGGTCGCGCCGGCTGGGGCACGGTGTGACGTGGATGCCAACAAGATGGCGGAGCCACGAGGAGTATGCGACCACGTGCAGCTCCGGGTGAAGGGCCTTGGTGCAGTCCAGACGGGTGGCCCGTGACGGCCGGGGCGGGGAACGGCCACAATCCAGGGGGTTAAGGACCACGCCACGAGGCCAGGTCCAACACTTGCTGTTGGTTTTTATGCCTGGGATTGGTACGGTAGTTTAGTAACACTTACTGCGGCTTTTGTATTTTGGAATTTGTGTTGGCCAACTTGGATTTCTATGGGATTCATATATAAATTACAATTTATATAGGCAGGTAATGAGGAGAATTTTCTCTATCTGAATTGATTTGAATGGCACATTGTACTAAAGGTACCTTAAGTGCTACTTTGATTATAATACTGCATATTCTGCACTATTTTTGGCATGCCTGTTTTTAGCACACTTCGTAGGATGTGTTGCTTTTGTAGTGTGTAGTGTCCTTGATAGCACCAACAAACAGGAGGCAGGCCGTAAATGTAAGCAAGAGGGTTTATTAGTACCTCATCCACCAACAGCTCTATCTCAACTCCCACAATCAGAATCCCCACAGTAGCACCCTTCTGATTCCATGTTGGAATCAGTGCCTCATTCTGACCTTCTTAGGTCACAGGCCAGATTGATCCACTGTACATTGCCACATAGTGGTACCAATTTGAGACTCGATGAAGCACAACCGCCCCCCCCCCCCCCAGAGGGGACGCCTAATAGGGATATGTATATTAAGTATGGTCTTTCTTCTATAATGTACAGCACATTATGGAATAAATACACTCGTAAGGATTCTGAGTTGCGTTGGCCTCTGCATGGGTCATTTGATTTACGAAAGATTGAGTATGTGAAACAATGTATGTTTAAGCGAAAGACTAGGCAAGATATGTTTGACTGTGTACGAATGTGGGAGAAAGAAGTGCGTAAACGAATGAAGCGTGAGCAAGCCTTGATTGAAAAAGAACAGCGAAAGAACATTTATGCGAAAGCATTAGAGCTGAAAAACAAAGAAATAAAAGAGTTAAAAGAGAGAGAAGATAGGGAGCTCAATTTACAGGTAACTGGCCAATACGCTGTTCGGCGGCCCCTTTATCCTATACTTAATAAACCACTAGATGATTCCTTATTATTAGATTGTCCTCCACCTCCGTATACTGTTCCTTCTGCCCCTCATGAGTCAGATGAGGACTCCGGTTCGGAGAAACACAAGGCACGAGAAACTCGTTCTATGTTGACCGCTGAGCGTGCGTCCCAGCTTAGATCTGCTGCTCGTAAAGCAGTTCGTAGCACTGCCCCCGCCTCTGACCTTCTAGATAGTATGAAAGGGTGTCAGGAAAGGGAGCAGCTGTATTTTACTGAGGTGTTTGCCGCAGAGGTCCTTGAGCTGTTTAGGAAATATTCTGAGGAGTTAGAGCCCGACGATGTAGCAGTTAATTGTAAGCAAATGCATGATGGTCTTTTTTTTTCTCCCAGGTGACTGATACAATCAGGCGTTTGGTTAAACTGCGTGTTGATGCAGTCGGTTTGCGAGAGGAGAAAAAGGCTGCAGACGTATGCTGCACAGACATCTCAGACCGGCATGGCACACGCTTCTATCTCCGGAACAGATAAGACTATGATAGTTCATGCGAAACCTATGCGGGAGGCCGCGCCTTTGTATGTTCCTCCTAAAGGAACGGGTACAAGTGATGATGAGGCTTCTTTCGATGCAAAGGGTTATTTTATTTATAAATGGGTTTACACTCCTTGGAATAGGACGGATGTCATGGCACTTAAAACTGCATTGCCTGATCCGCTGAAAAATCCAGCTGCTTTTTATGAGGAAGTTGAGGGTGCTATTAGCTCTTGTACTATGACTTTGCCTGATATTGATTTATTTTTCGGATTGATATTGCCGCCTGATATGTGGAGAATTGTTCGTAAAATTGATGATCGTGCAGCTTTTGGGGCGTTATGGAAAGACTTAGAACAAATGGATGTAGAAAGGGAACCCGCACAGAAGCCATGTCAGTTAATTTGAGATCTTCCCGCAGCTATATTAGTTAAGTTAAAAACGATTATTCCCCCTAAAAAGATAGATTGGACTGTTTTAGCATCTTGTAAGCAAAAGGCAGATGAATCAGTCTCTGATTTCTTTACATGCTTTGAAGAAGCATTCCACGATTTTAGTGGCCAGTCATTGACAGATGATACGGGCAGACATCTGTTTGTCGATAAATATGTCGCAAACCTGTTGTCAGGAATAGCTAGTCGCCGAAAAGCCAGTGAGAGTTCATGGACTACCTCTTATCCGGTTTCACTCTTGACTATGGCTCAGTATTATGAACGTCAGGAATTAGAAGCAAAGGGTAATGAGGATAAGAAGACTAAATAATTAAAAACGAAGGTTATATTGGCTCAGGCTTTTGGTCCGCCTTTTAGAGGTAGTGATAGAGATGGACGTGGATCTTATGGTTCGTCTTTCCCTTCTTATACTCGTTTGAATTTGTCTGTTGACCAGTGTGCGTACTGTAAGAAATTTGGGCATTGGGCTTCCGATTGTCCAGCACTGCGTGCTCAGCAGTGTCCACGTGGTCGGGGACAAATGAGAAATCGTTCAGGATATTCAGGACCTAGAGGAAGCACAGGTGATCGTGCTAGGTTTGATGCTAATATACGTGGGCAGGATGGGTTTAACACTTTTGATACAAGGAACCAATATCAAATGTCCGACTATGTGCCGTCTGATTTTCAAGATTCTGCTTATGCATAGGATTGCTTAGGATGGGGTAAGGAATCAGTTGAAGTTCCAGTAGATCAGAGGGGTCCCTATGTTACAGCACATGTTTTGGGTTCTACTGATCAGTTTCTGGTTGATACAGGAGCTACTCGTAGCGCCTTGTCTATACAATTGGTTCCAAGGGCTCCCCTGTCTGGCTTAACCATTACATTGATAGGTTTCGATGGAACCCCTTCCCTTAGCCCACTGTCACAACCACTTGCATTCCATGTGGATACATTTACTGCTCCATGTCCATTTTTGCTTTCCCCGAATACACCAGACAATATTGTGGGTCTTGATATGCTCAAGTATTTCAGGGCTACGATACGATGTTCTCCAGAAGGTGTACGTGTTAACTTGAATGACAACCATCCTGTGACGGAGAGAGCTTGTCTTGTTAAAAAAGATATTGCATTAGCTTCACTCCCTAGTACTTTGTGGGCTACTTCAGACACTGATGTAGGGCAAATGGTTATTCCACCAGTACATATTAGTGTCAAGGAGGGCGCTGTGCTGCCACGTTTGCCTCAATACAAAATTTCACAGGAAGGTGAAGAAGCACTCATACGTATTGTCCATGATTTCATTGAAGTGGGGGTTGTTGAGGAAGTTCCTTACAATGTTTGTAACAGTCCGATTCTTCCTATTCTGAAAAAAGATACTGACACTAGGATTTACCGATTCATTATTGATTTGCGAGAAGTTAACAAGATTGTAGTACCACAATACCCCGTGGTTTCTGACATAACGACACTTCTTACTTTGGTTCCTCCGACAGCAACTACATTCTCTGTGATAGACTTGAAGAATGCTTTCTTTTCGATCCCTATTCATCCTGATAGCAGATATTTGTTCGGTTTCACTTTGAATAATCGATCGTATAGATTTTGTAGAGTTCCTCAAGGCTATACTGAGAGTCCTAGTATTTACAGTCAAGCATTAAGAAGACAACTTGATTCTTTCGTTTTGCCTGAAGGTGTGGCTCTCATACAATATGTCGATGACATCTTGTTGGCAGCCGATACCCCTGAACAGTGTGAAAAATGTACTTTGTCCTTGCTTTCTTTTCTTGCTTCTCATCATCACAAAGTGTCACGAAAGAAATTGAATATTGTAGACCGAAGGTAACCTACTTAGGTCACCTTCTGTCTAAGGAGGGACGTGCACTCACACCAGATCGCATTCAAGCTATTTTAGACACACCAGTGCCCCGTACTCAGAAAGATGTCCGTGCATTCATTGGTCTTACTTCTTTTTGTAGGCAATGGATATTAGGGTTTTCACATATTGTTAAACCGCTGTTGGCTCTTTTGACTAAAGATACTCCAATGCCCCTTCCATGGACGACTGAATGCTAGAATGCCTTCCAACAATTGCAACAAGCCCTTTGTTCTGCACCAGTATTAGGTACTCCGGATTACACCAAGGCTTTTACACTCTATGTACCCGAAAGAGATTGTTGTATACTTTCAGTTTTAGTGCAGACACACGGTGACAAACAGCATCCCTGTGCATATTTTTCAGCAGTACTTGATCCTGTTGCTCGTGCGTTGCCTGGATGCTTCCGTTCAGTTACAGCAACAGCTGTGTCAATATGTCAGAGTGAAGGGATAGTTTTGTCACATAAGCTGTTGGTGCTAGTACCCCATGCGGTTGATGCCCTTTTAAATCAGACGAAGACGCAGCATTTAACTAGTGCTTGTCTGACAGGATACGAATTGACATTGTTGGCCCCTCACATTACACTGAAGAGATGTGCGACACTAAACCCAGCCACTTTCTTGCCATACCCGGTGACTCAGTCTCAGTCACAGGAGTCTCATGATTGTATATTCCTTACTGAGGAACAGACAAAGGGTCGTGTCGATTTGCAAGACACGCCCCCTTTCAAGTGTTGATGGGGAACTATGGGTTGATGGGTCCTGTTTGAAGTTACCAGATGGTACAACGTCAGCTGCATATGCAATTACAACACTTCAGACAGTAGTTGAGACAGCTCGTATTCCACAGAAGTCAGCTCAGGCAGCTGAACTAATAGCTTTGACGAGCGTGTGAATGTAGTACTGACTTACCTGTGAACATTTATACAGATAGCCGCTATGCTTTCGGAGTGGCTCATGATTTTGGGCTACTCTGGAAGGAGAGGAGCTTTCTTACATCCCACTGGATGCAAATAATACATGGAGAATTAGTACATAATCTCTTGACTGCTTTAACATACCTGAAGAGAATAGCAATTGTTAAATGTAGCGCACATAAGAAAGTAATTGATAGGATAGGACAAGGCAATGCTTTTGCAGACCAAACAGCCTGTGAAACTGCCATGCAGCGAAGCACCACGTCTATGTACGTAGTGAAGTCACAGGCTGAACGTTGGCATGATACCAGACAGGAAGTGCTAGATATGCAGAGGTCTGCTTCTGCAGAAGAAATTGAGCAATGGTCTAAGGAGGGAACATTGGACGATGAGGGCTGTTGGAGGAATAAAGAGATGAGCAAGTGGAGATTGCTGACAGCCTATTTAAACCTATGATTCATATGGCACATGGGCCGGCACATGTTGGAGCCTCCTCGATAACAAAATTGCTCACGCAAGTTTGGGAGCATCCAGAAATTGCTGGCAGAGCTAAAAAGATGGTGCAGTCTTGTCTGATTTGTCTTCAGCATAATCCTGGTAAAGGGACACAAACTCCTACAGGAGGGTTTGCTACGCCAACAGCACCTTTTGAAGTTTTGCAAATGGATTACATCCAGCTTGAGCGCTGTAACAACTTAAAGTATGTCTTGGTAGTGGTATGTGCCTTCAGTAAATGGATAGAGGCATACCCTACGAAGGACAATACAGCTCTCACTACAGCAAAGGTGCTTTTGAAGGAATTTTTCCCTAGATTTGGTGTTTGTAAACTTTTATGGAGTGATAACGGACCCCATTTTATTGGGCAAGTTGTTGAATATGTCCTGAAGGGACTAGGAATAAAGCAGAAATTTCATGCTGCTTTCCATCCACAATCAGCAGGGCTAGTGGAAAGGTATAATGCCACCATTAAACTAAAACTAGCAAAAATACTGGCTTCCACATCCTTGAGTTGGCCAGACGCATTACCTTTGGCACTGTTGTCCATTAGATCAGTGCCACATTCGCGGTCTGGTCTTACACCATATGAGGTGGTATTCAGAGGGCCTATAAACATTTGGGGAATTCCTAAACCACGTCCCATACATGATGTACCATGTGTATTGATGAGTGACTACATATCACAATTGACTTGTGGTAAATAATTTAATTACCGGGACTTAATTTGATACAGAAACATAATAAAAATAGCTCAATAAATAAGAGGCAGAATCCGTGGTATTAGAGGTTCGGAATGGGCTTTATTCCAATGGACGATTCGAATCGGTTGCTCCAAGTTCCATCACCACGGAGGTTCAGGAAGTGAAGTACATACATTATTGATAATTAATCACTTTTATACAATAGGCATTACAGTGAAGCAAATGCAAGAGGCGTAACAATTGATAGTGTAGATAAAACATACATACGTAGCAAAAGTAGGCGTAACTGGGTGTAACTAAAGAACGTCATTAAGTGTGATGTCATAATAGGGTGGTTCCATGAAAGAATTTCGCAATGTCAGCAGAAATACTTGGCAGAAATGCACGCGCAGCAGTATGACGTGTGATTGACGTGCAACTGGGGGGTGAAGGGGACTTGACATTTAGCTCTACATGTGGCGACAGAAGTCTGGAGGGTCAAGTCAACCTAATCCCAAATCATATCTAACATCCTATGTTTAAAGAACTATGTTATCCAAAAGAGAGGTCTTTTAGAGTAGAATCTTATTCTATACTGACTATACTGACTGTTAGTGCGTGTACACGCGTCTAAGTGTCTACACTAGATGCGAGGGCAGAAGTCTTCCATAATAATAAGGCTATGAATTACTTGCATAAAGACAGAGAAACCGGGCCTTTGCTCGATAGTTGGAAGAATGTTTACTTAAACTACTAGACAGGAATGCATTGGGCAGGGAGCGGAGCAGATAATTTCGAAGGTGAAATACAGTTTCTTGGCAGGCAACAGGCTGATGTCAGGCATCGTGAGCCGCGCAGGGAATGAGACAAAGTTCATGGTCACAGATGCAGGCTCAGACTGGAGCTTCAGAGACAGAAAGCAAGAAAAGCTTGATGACAGAATCAGGGCCTACTTGCCTGGACTGTAAAATGGCATAAATGAACCATATAAAGCCGGTGGCCTTTCATACTTAGGAATGGAATATCCAGCCTATTCATGGCGGATCTGAAAGAGGACATGTTGACGGTGGACGCACATGAGTTTGCGTCTTCATAACTGGAACTGGAGGGAACATACATGTACTTGTGATTCATACATGAAACCGTTGGGGTCCAAGATAGGGGACATAACTGATCAGAAAAATCCATATTTCCACATTCCCTCCTTGTCCCCTACTTGCCCGTCAAGAGATATCAATCTTCATCAATCCATTGATCTGTTCATATAGCATCATTTGTTCTTCTTTTTTCTTCTGGGACGAATGAAATCTTGGTGATGGAATACACGATGTGGCACACAGACCACAAATCGCTGGTCCACATTGTAGGCATAGACAGCAACTGAATAGTATGAGAAAGCCAATACCTAGGAAGGATAGGACCTTCCATCCAAAGGTAGATAATACACTCCAAAACCAACCGGACCAAGTCCAGGTGCCTGGATTCTGGTGTATCTGGTTTACAATTTTATGAAGGCGAGTTATGGCTTTATATACAGATGGCGAATTTTCTGGTATGAAAATGCAACAACTTGATCCGATGACCCTACAAGCTCCGCCCCTATCGGCCAGGATGACGTCAAGGACAAGACGATTTTGAAGCACAACAATCCGCATAGCAGACTGTTCTTCTGTTAAATTGCCTAAGGCGGAAATAGTTTCATTCACTACTGCTTCAAGGGTTCTAGTTAATCTACGTATCAGCTTACTATTAGTAACGGTACCTATATAGGGAAAGAGACCTTTATTGAAATCTGTGTATTTTTCCCATGCTGTTTCAGTGTAATCGACTATTGGGAGATCTCTCCTTTCTCTATTGTGTACTAAATGAGTATTTCTGTGATAATCGGGAGGAGCTAGGAAAACAGGTGGCAAAAGGAATCCAATGTAGCAGGTACCATCCCAATCTAGAGGCAAACGTACATATGCCGTCTGACCACATATAAAATAGGAATGGCGGGAAGCTCTAAATGTCGACTTGCCTTGATCACTGAATTCTATTACAGTGGTGCATCTACTATGGCCCATATGTATGGAACCATTCTTTCTTACACATAATTCACCTTTTACTGGAAATACTGACATGGCGGGCAAAATTGGAGTAGCTTCGGATTCGATATTTAGGATCATAAGATTAGGCGTAAAATTACCTAATCCATAAAATTCATTTTCTAGATCAGTTCCTGTTCTCTTGGGAAGTCCCTCCTTGTTAGGGTAGCAGACTTTAAGTAAAACTAAGTTTAAATTTCCCCATACCCAGTTGTCTTGATAAACTGCAGAATTTGAATCTAGGGAATTAATTAAACTAAACCATGCTCCACAGGAGCCGTTGTGTGTGAATGGGTATGGAAAAAGAGGTAGAATTCCTTTATAATTCTGATAGGGAGGGAGTCGGCCACATATCCAACAATTTGTAGCATTGCTAACCTGATGGGAATGATGTAACATACTAATAAACGTATTATTGCGCAGCGCAAATCTATAAGACAACTCATGCGGAGGTATTTCACTAAAAGAATGTTCAGCAGTAACATTATAAACATGTCTAGAAATAGGATAATATATGTGCAACAATATACTTGCAGTAATTATTAAAAGACTTAAGAAAAACAAAATTAATAACGTCACTGTGCAATGACTACGCAGTGATTTACAGTATGCATGTCGTTTCAACATTTTTCGGGTTTTTTCTCTATTCAGGTCTAAGGGATACATGTCAGAGACAAATTCAACCGCTTCACCTTGGAGAGGACTTAAACAATCAAATTGCCTGACTGGTTAGACCTGAGTTTTAGTTTATATTGTTCGTGATTGCTCATTTCAACCAAAGGAAGTTTTGAGTCAATGGGTGAAGACACACGAGGTGTGGTATTTACATCCGATGGTAGTCCATGAAATTTCTTGATATGACTTGAATGTATCCAGCCTTTCCTGCCTTCGATCTTCACGGCTGTCCTTGTGGTGAGCAAGACCAGTTGCGGCGACCTCCACCTAGGATCCAGCTGAGTCTTTCGATCAAAGTTCCTCACCAAGACCAGGTCCCCCGGAACTACGTCATGGGGTTTCACCTCAGTGTTGTCAGGAAAAGCTGCAGCTACCTGTGAACGACAAGATTGTAGTGCAGACATCAAGGAAGCCAAGTAATCTGTCAGCATATTACAGTCAATATCAGTTATTTTACGTGGTATAGGCGTCCCCCACATATTTGGTGGTCTGCCAAAGATCACCTCATACGGGGATAGCCCTGTTCGAGAGTGTGCTACCATTCTCATGTAAAAGAGTGCAACTGGTAATGCTACTACCCAGTCGACACCTTTCTCTCTGCATATTTTGGACAATCTAATTTTCAGGATCTGATTATGTCTTTCTACGAGACCTGCTGCCTCGGGGTGTCGGACACAGTGAAACTTCCACTGATAACCTAACAAAAGTGAAACGTGTTTCATTAGTTCGGATGAGAACGGCTGGCCGTTATCTGAGTAGACAACACGTGGTAAACCGTATCGTGGGAAGAATTCTCGAACTAACTGTTTGGCAGTAGTCGGGGCAGTGTAATCTGAAACCGGGTATGCCTCTGTCCAACGGGAAAGAGCACAGACAACTACGAGAACATATTTGAATCCTCGACATCGTTCCATCTGGATATAATCCATCTGGAGGACTTCAAAAGGGTGATCAGGAGGCTGAAATCCACCCTGTTCTACGGGAATGCTTTTTCCTGGGTTGAACTGACAACAGATCATACAGGTACGAACTTTTTGTTTAGCTGCTGCTCGTAAATGTTTATTGAACCAAATGTGTTGAATGCTGTCTAGCATAGCTTTCTCTCCTAGATGCGCTGGACTATGTACAGTGTTAATAATAACTTGGACCATTGAATCAGGAAGGAACCACACAGATTTTTCCTTCGTCATCCATCCCTGGTCCGTTTGAATCCCTCCTAATTCAGTCCATTTCTTTATTTCGTCTGGTGTAGCATGTGTCTGTATGTCAATTACGTCAAGAGCGGGATCTTTAATCGTCATACAATGTGTTGGCGTCGGGACTATTGTCTTTGTCATGTCGGATGTTTGAGTTTGAGCAGTCTGTTTAGCTGTTCTGTCAGCTAGATCATTGCCTTGAGAAATGATATCAGTAACTTTCGTATGAGCTTTACATTTCATAATTGATATTGCAGTGGGTAGATGTATTGCATCTAATAAGGCATGAATGAGGGGTCCGTGCTGAATGTGGGCACCGTGAGAAGTTAAATAACCTCTCTCTCGCCACAGCACGCCGAAGTCATGTACAACTCCGAATGCATAACGTGAATCAGTGTATATGTTGACTCTTTTATTTGTGGCTTGAATACAGGCTTGTGTCAGAGCGACGAGCTCTGCTGCTTGAGCGGACAAGGTATTTATGCAATTTGTTTCAATGATTTCAGTGTCTGTTGTGACTGCGTAAGCGGCCACTAACTCTCCTGTACTTGTTCTCATACATGAACCATCTACATACAACGTTAGGTCTGGGTCTGACAATGGGACATCTGTCAAGTCTTGTCTGGGTTTCGTTGTGATTGTAATAACATCAATACAATCATGAGCTAGTGGGTCTGTTCCGATTACGGGTAAAAGTGTGGCAGGATTCAATGTGTTACAACGTCTGATTTCTATATGTGGCTGAAACAATGTTAATTCATACCCTGTAAGTCGCGCTATAGTCAAATGTTGTGTTTGCGTTCGATTCACAAGAACCTCTACTGCATGTGGTACTTGAACTGTCAATGGATGTCCTAACACTATGGCATCGCTTTGTCTGATTGCTAAAGCTGTTGCTGCCACTGATTTCAGGCATGCAGGCAAAGCCTGAGCTACGGGATCTAATGTACTAGAAAAATAAGCACATGGTTTGTGGGATCCTGCCTGTTCCTGTGTGAGTACTGACAGGGCAGTACCTTCGCGTTCTGTAACAAAGAGTGTAAACTGTTTATTGTAACATGGTGTTGCTAAAACCGGTGCTTGGCATAAGGCTTTCTTTAGGCTTTCAAAAGCTTGTGCATGTTCCTGAGTCCAAGGGAGAACAGTCGATGTGGCTGCCTCCTGTGTTGTCAATTGAATGAGTGGTTTTGCTAGAAATGCATACTGAGGGATCCACTGCCTACAATATGAAGTGAGGCCTATAAAAGCCCGCACCTCCTTTTGTGTCTTGGGTATTGGCATGTTAGCTATTAACTGAATGCGGTCGGGTGTAAGCTGCCTTCCCTCCTTGGACAGCGAGTGTCCAAGATAAACAACTCGCTGGACACAGAATTGCAGCTTAGAAGGGGACACCTTGTGCCCTTTTTCGGCTAGAAATTGTAAAACTGTCAGTGATGCTTTCTCACATTCAGGTTCGCTTCTAGCGGTGATCAGCAGATCATCGACATATTGAAGCAGGGCAGTGTTTACTGGCATGTGGATACTGTCGAGTTCTCGTTTCAGTGCTTGGCTATAGATGCTGGGGCTTTCTGTAAATCCTTGAGGTGCGCGTGTGAATTTAAAGCTACGTCCATTTAAACTAAATCCAAACAAGTATTGGCTTTCCGGATCTATAGGGACGCTGAAAAAGGCATTCTTGAGATCAATTACAGTAAAGAATGTTGCTTCAGAATCAATAGCTGTCAGTAATGACGAGATATCTGGGACCACAGGGAATTGTGGCACAATGCATTTGTTCAATTCGCGCAGATCAATAACCAATCGGTATACTGGCGGGGCCTTTGGATCTGTTCGTTTAAGAATCGGAATTATCGGGGAATTACATACATTGGAGTCTGTTTCCACAACCACTCCTTGGGCAATGAGCTCGTCAATGATTTGTAGTAAAGCCACTACAGCATCTGGTGGTAACTTGTATTGTCGCATTCGTGGTAATACCACTCCTGCCCTTAGTGTAACTCGATATGGTGTAATATTCATGCAACCAACATCAGTAGGGCCTTGTGCCCATAAATGTGTAGGTAAAGTCTGCAGTCGGGGATCCATGTCTCGAGACACATAGTGACCTTTGAAATCACGTAAAAACAATCTTACTCCTTCCGGAGAACAACATATTATAGCTCCTAGAGCTTTCAGTGTTTTTATACCTAACAGGTTTTCTGGACATGATTTAGTAAGCAATAAATCTGTAGTTCGGGTTAAGGGTCCTATCGTAAGTGGAAGAGGCTGTGATACTTCATTAACAATAGGTTTTCCTGAAAAACCAAGGGAAATATTCTGTGAGCCTGAGAGGGGTGCCCCTGGAACTTCACTGTGTTTTATTGTTGTTCGACTTGCCCCTGTATCAAGTAAAAATTTTCTATCTTGGCCTAATAATTCACTATGTACATAAGGTCCTTCTTGGTCTACAGGGACCTCGATAAGGGGTAAGTCAACTTCCCTCTCTAGGCTGGTTCATGCATATCGTTGATAATCAGGATAGTCATACTGTGCGGTCTGGTACAGCTGTCGTGTCGTGGTTTGTGTGGCAGCAACCGGCAGCGCTGGTGCAGCTGGCACAAACTGTATAGACTGTTGTGGAGCTGGCATGGACTGTGCATGCTGCGGGGCTCCTTGTTCATTCTGATCCTGTCTAGGTGGCCGTGGTCTTTCCTGTGTTTTACCTGTGGCGATATTACGCTTCAGGACTGGGCAATCGTGTATGTAATGTCCTGGCTGTTTACAATAGTTGCATGTCCCTTTTACAGGTCCTGCTGGCTCACCGGAATGTGTCGTACCCTTTTTATGTCCTTCAGCTGGAACTGTCTGAGAGACTAGCATTTTCATTTTGTTGTCTTTCATGCGTCTTTGTTCATGTTCTTGTTCCTCTCTAATTCTATTGTAATGGTACTGTAACATTTGTAACATTTGTGATGGGGTATTACCTTGCCAGGTACTCTCGAATTTTAATACTCTATTCTTCACTTGGGGCAAGGAATTTTCAACTAATTTTGTCACAAACAGATGTGGGTATGATTCGCTACTTGCTTTTATGCCACTATTTATACCAAAACATTTTTCAAATCGGGCATAGAAATCACTAGTGTCTTCATCTTGCTTTTGTTTACAAGCTGAGATTGCACCCCAGTCTTCCTTTTTCGTAGTTAATAAACGCGGCAGTACCTGTACTAGTAAACCTGGTAGTGCTTTAGTTTTGTCCCCAAGCCCCGAACCTGGACCTCGGGCCTTTTCTTCATTTTCTAATGCTGTCCAGTCTATCTTTTGGTCTCCCACCTCCCACTCTTTTTCCTTGAGTTTTTCATAAATGCCAGCAGGCATTAATACCTTTAATATTGTCATAATGTCGGGATAGGTATACTCTCCCATGAGTAACATGTCTTTAATTTCTCGGTGGAAACCCGCTGGGTCTTTGTCATGACTGGGTACCACTTTCTTCATTTCTAACAATTCTATTTTCGATATGGGCGTATATACAAATACACGTTTAAACTGATTGTCCTCGCCCTTTATTGGGTGTACTTCTCGTAAGGGATTCTGTCTGTCCATGTAATACATCGGTCTTTCCTTGATGGGCAGTGAGACATGTTCTGGACATACAAAAAGAATGTACTGCTTTCTTGATTCTAGTATTTCTTTAATTAGCTTAGTACCTGAACCTCTCCATCTATTCGTGAGTAATTCAGTCAATATATCAGGTAAGGGACCAGGATCTGAATGTTGGCTTTTATATAGTATAAGAAGTTGTTGAATCATATAAATCCCAGCTAAACGCTGTTCATCTGGGGTGAGGTTCAAAAATGTGTGTGCTACTGTATCATCACCATATTTTCCGGGACTGTCAACCCAATGAACGGCTGACCTGGCTAATTCTTGTTCATCCATAGAATCGAGTAAATGATAACCCCTTCGTTCTCGCAGTAATTTGTCAGCGGCTTGGAACGAATGCTCGGGGGACCTTATATTTATTATAGGTGTTTGGAAATTCCTGTTATTATCTGGACATATCGGACGTATCGGGTCAGTAAAACATCTAGTACTATTACAAGATCTTCCTCTACCTACATAGGCTATGGTTTCTGACTGTCCTGTGGACAGTCCTGATCCTTCCTCCTCCTCGTTTTGTTCAAACTGGTCTACCGCTAATCTCTCTTCGTGTAGGCGTTCTATTTCTTTACGGATCTTTCTGCACATGGCTATTATACATTTTTGCCTATCATGTCTCCCTTCTGATATATTCTGGCTCCATCTGGTAAGAGTTTCCATTGTTTCCGGGTCTACCCCCGGTCGGTCTTGATTTCTGATCACACAATTTATGAGGAAACGTAACAGTTCCCCCTGTATTTCCACTTTCTGGTATTCCATAGCTCTGTTAATACATTCAGAATCTCGCCCTGTTTGGACAAAATGGTATATATTATCTAGATGCATAGTCATTCCTGGTAACTTCCCTAAATACACCGCGGCTCGTCTGATACGTAATGATGCCATGATCATTTCGTCCTCTTTGCCGGGCACAGGGTCATATCTACAATCTATAAGAAGTTCCTTAAGCGTGCGGGAATTTATGAGTTTGGGGGTACGTGGATGTGCTGACTCTTGAAAAGTAAGTTTATTTATTCTGGGTGGCGTAGAAAAAATGTTGGTAGCACCTCCGGTAGCCCCGTCTGGGGTATCGGGCGTGAAAGGATTCGTAGAACGCGATACAGCAACTATAGGTGTGGACACAGCTATAGAAGTAGCTGTAGGAACAGATGTGGAAACAGATGTGCTTGCCGGAACTTGTGTCAGGATTTGTTGTTGTAGAGATACAGATACAGGATCTTGGCGTTGAACCTCCCCGGCCGACGGTCTATGTGGGGCGGGGTTAGCATACTCGGGAGCTGCGTCATCTAAATATGAGGAAAGAAAAACATCTTCTGCGGTTCTAGGATGCCCCTTAGGATGTACTTTTATTGGAAATAATGGGGGTGGCAAGTCTTTTGGTATCCCCGGAGTAGCCTTAGGTAATCCCTCGGCCAGAAGGGGATACATACCCTTCATAAGGGCATTTCTTTGTCTGTCTACTTGTTCTGATTTCACTCGTGTACCTTCTTCAATTAATAGATTTTCTCGGCCTTTATTTGAATTCTCTTTATTTTTCTCTTCCTGTCGGAGTGCTTTTTCTGTACGTCTATGAGATTCTTTGCGCCATAACTCAACGGCGTCTTTCTGTGACTGTCTGGCTTTCTTTTTCCATAACTCTTCCTCTACTTTCATGATGCACTCTGCATCCCAGGTCCCAGCTGCGGGCCACCTCTGACTTTCTGGTAATTCCTTGGTGTAGTCTACCCACAAATCAAGAAATAGTATAGCGTCTAAGCCGTGCTTATGATACATGAAGTACCCTGGAGTGTCCCTAGGAGGAATAGGAACAGCTTCTTCGAGTACCCCTTTTCTAGTTGTGAACTGTCTTAATTTCGAAAAGAGCGGCATATTGAGAACTGGTCTGATACTTGATCTTGAACAAACTTAATACAATAAACACAATAATGAACAGTCATTCATACCACAATATGCAGGACGTATTAACACATTTAACATTTAACATTTAAATGAGCAACAATGATGATGACGATTCTAAGGAAACTTAATCACTGAACATAATACTCGGCATTTACTGAATTATTCTGAATTTATATACTTGATATACTAGATATACTGCTAAACAGTACAGATACACTGCTAAAACAGTGCAGACCGGATTTGTGTACCCAAACCCGTCTTGACCGGCACAACCTATGTGCACGTCAGAACGCCTCCCCAGTAATGGTACTCACCGGGTAGCTCGGAACGGAAGGCCTCGGAACGGAACTGAACTGAACTGGACCGGACTGGACTCGACTCGAAAACTTCGGACACTTCGGGACATCGGAACTTGGTGGGCCTCTGTATACCTCGGATCTTGCTCTCTCAGCTAGGCTCTGGTCGGGATACTTCGCACTTCTCACCGCCTCGTCTGGGTGTTGATCGCAGCCTCAGTCGCCCCCGCTTGACCGGAGGGAGATACAGGAAATCCTGCTGGTACGCGTTGTTGTCCGTCCAGCTGTGGCAGGAGACCGGGCCTGCAACGCACCGCCGGCGCGTGAGATGAGAAAGTGTCCCTGTTCGGGCGCCATTCATGTGGTAAATAATTTAATTACCGGGACTTAATTTGATACAGAAACATAATAAAAATAGCTCAATAAATAAGAGGCAGAATCCGTGGTATTAGAGGTTCGGAATGGGCTTTATTCCAATGGACGATTCGAATCGGTTGCTCCAAGTTCCATCACCACGGAGGTTCAGGAAGTGAAGTACATACATTATTGATAATTAATCACTTTTATACAATAGGCATTACAGTGAAGCAAATGCAAGAGGCGTAACAATTGATAGTGTAGATAAAACATACATACGTAGCAAAAGTAGGCGTAACTGGGTGTAACTAAAGAACGTCATTAAGTGTGATGTCATAATAGGGTGGTTCCATGAAAGAATTTCGCAATGTCAGCAGAAATACTTGGCAGAAATGTGCGCGCAGCAGTATGACGTGTGATTGACGTGCAACTGGGGGGTGAAGGGGACTTGACATTTAGCTCTACATGTGGCGACAGAAGTCTGGAGGGTCAAGTCAACCTAATCCCAAATCATATCTAACATCCTATGTTTAAAGAACTATGTTATCCAAAAGAGAGGTCTTTTAGAGTAGAATCTTATTCTATACTGACTATACTGACTGTTAGTGCGTGTACAAGCGTCTAAGTGTCTACACTAGATGCGAGGGCAGAAGTCTTCCATAATAATAAGGCTATGAATTACTTGCATAAAGACAGAGAAACCGGGCCTTTGCTCGATAGTTGGAAGAATGTTTACTTAAACTACTAGACAGGAATGCATTGGGCAGGGAGCGGAGCAGATAATTTCGAAGGTGAAATACAGTTTCTTGGCAGGCAACAGGCTGATGTCAGGCATCGTGAGCCGCGCAGGGAATGAGACAAAGTTCATGGTCACAGATGCAGGCTCAGACTGGAGCTTCAGAAACAGAAAGCAAGAAAAGCTTGATGACAGAATCAGGGCCTACTTGCCTGGACTGTAAAATGGCATAAATGAACCATATAAAGCCGGTGGCCTTTCATACTTAGGAATGGAATATCCAGCCTATTCATGGCGGATCTGAAAGAGGACATGTTGACGGTGGACGCACATTAGTTTGCGTCTTCATAACTGGAACTGGAGGGAACATACATGTACTTGTGATTCATACATGAAACCGTTGGGGTCCAAGATAGGGGACATAACTGATCAGAAAAATCCATATTTCCACAGACTGACAGTTTGATTTCTATTCATCAACAGGTTCGAGAAGCTCTTCCTGATAGGTCTGCAGGTGAAGGCCATGTACTTCGACCTGGAGACCAGGTGATGATCCGATCTTTCCAGAGGTCGAGCAGCTTGGAGCTGAGGTGGTGCGGCCCGGAGCAGGTGCTCCTTTCAACAAGAACTGCGGTCCGAGTGACGAACAGGAGGAACTGGGTGCACTCCACCCACTGCAAGAAAGTGCTGTCTACCTTGGTGGATCCTTCTGCCTTGATCGACCATCGGGACATCCTGGATACGAACCTGAGGAAGTCTTCCCGGACCACACGATTCCTGGAGTATCCCGATACCAACTGAGACAACGTAAAGAGCCTGCATCGTCGAAATAGACTGGTTGAGCAACCGCCCTGGGTTAGTGAAACGGAATGCCGATGTGGCAAGGGGGGGGGATCAGTCCTGTATAGTGTAGCGACACCCGTCTTGACCCTCGGTGAAGAAACCAATGGCTGCCCAGGGATAAGAGCGCCAACGATTGTTTCCAACGACAAGCTGATCATGTCCACAATGAGATCAACTGTTGCTAAGAGAAAGATCATTTGTGCTACAGGGTTTGTTGTTGCTATGGTGGCTGTAGCAGTAATAACCTGGTTCATTGAGAAAATGGCTCCTGCTCGAGAGCTTTTGATCGCCACTACTCCAGTATCAGTTGAACACCACTACTTTACGCTTCCCTATCATGAGCAGAAGCATCGACAATCTTATTTAAATAATACCTTTATCCAGATGTTGCATCATACTCATAATGCCACAAATCCTACCAACTGTTGGGTGTGTGGGATGCACATCAAAAGAAAGGAGGAACACCTTGCTAAGGTCCTCTTCTACACTACCGGAGCATGAGCTCTATTCCTGTACTCTTAAACCTACCTCTGGAGCTCCTTCCAGAGCCCAGGCTCTATTCCTCTACTCTTACCACTACAAGTATAACTCCTACCGGAGCCTGGGCTCTATTCCTGTACTGTTACCCCTACCTCTAGAACTCCTACCGGAGCCCAGGCTCTATTCCTGTGCTCTTACCCCTACCTCTAGAGCTTTTACCGGATCCTTGACTCTATTTCTGTACTCTTAACCCTAAATCTGGAGCTCCTACCGGAGTATGGGCTTTATTCCTGTGCTCTTACTGTGAGAAGTTGGCCTGGTATATGCTGTCCACTAGTTCCAGTGGGCACTTTGCACCAGTCCAAACAACCCCTTATTGATGAAAGTTTAAAGACAACCTTTATTGAAAGCTATCCTAGTGGTAGCTATGGAGAGCAGCCTTCAGGCTAAGTCTTGAAGGAATGTAAAGCAGCTTGTTTTACCAGTCTATAATCTCTTGAGTGGCTAAATGAAAGGAGACCACCCCAGGTATATATATAACATATATGTTTTTATTACTAAAAACACCCCTCTAGTCTCTTTATTAGGCTAGAGGCAAAAGCACATAAGTTACACTTCAAATAGACAGTAAAGTAGCACAAAATACACGTTAGGCCCTAGGGGCGAGCCAAACCATATACTAAAATAGTGGTTTAAGAACTACGACTTAAGTAGACACAAGGCCTAGAGCCTGTAGAATCACTGGGACCCCAAGGAACCACCCAAGGTAGTGACACAGAGGACCCACGGGGGCCGTGTGCAGTGGGAGAACACAGCCGTGAGCTCCCGTTAGCTTCTATGGGGAAAGTCGCGGTGAGATTTTTAAAGATAAAGGACACTTAGAGAGGGACTAGGACCAAACCCTCTATGACTTAGACAGTTCTAGGGTCAACATCCACGGGAGCACTGGAGTACTCGAGTTACCTCACCCAGGGAAGCCAGGTGCATAGGTGTCAAATGGTGTCGGGTCGCGTCGTCGTTTTCAATGGAAGCTGGCGAAGAAGTGCTGCTGCCGGGAAAATGCAAAGTGTCCGAAGAGATCCAAGCCTGGATCGAAGATGTGAAGAACCTGAAAGCAGAGGGGACAGAGTCTGGGTCACTTGCTAGTGACCAGGGACACGATAGACGTATGCCCACCGATGTCGGGTGTTTCAGGTGAAAAAGGTGAAGCTTGACTCTTCAGCCACGAGGACCAGGAGGTGTCGAGGATAACCAGGAGCTGGATTCGAGCTGTCCCATAAAAGATGTCGAGTGCTGCATCATCGGTGCCCAGTTTGGACACAACAAGCCATGGCAACAGCAACCCATGCAGAAAGGAGAAAGATGCTTTGGTGCGGACCAGCAAGGTCCGAGGGACTCCCCCAGTGAGGAGGAGTGAGGGCACATCTGGAGGAACCAGGGAAGCCCAAAGAAAGTCAGAGTTACCTTCACAGGAACCCACCAGTCGACGGACCAGGGATCGCGAAGGGACCTCAAGAGGAATCACAAAATGGCAGCCCACGGGTCACTCAAAGTGACTAGGCCGACAATGTTCAGTGGATTCTCTGCTCGGGGACTGGGGTCCAAGTAACCCAATGCACAGCCTCAGGAGAGAAGCTGATGCACTTGCAAATGTGCACGGTGTCCAGGGGTTCCGGTTCCAAGGGACCCACGAGGGCTACGGGTTTCAGCTTTGCTGGGGACTCAGTTCGGCCTCTGGGAAGTCTGGAAATCCACCTCTAGTGTTGCAAAGTCTTCGGAGTCCGGCGGGGGCTTCGGAGATGCAGACTGGACAGATGTGTCTTTGGTGCCTGCCAAGCAGGGGAGTAACTCCTTTACTCCAAGGGAGATTCTTCAGTCATCATGCATTGAACAGATCATTGAAGTTCCAGGATTCAGTTTCAGAGTTTCATCCAGGGATATCTAAAGTCCTGGTTACAGAGGTTCCTTCTTTATACCCAAGGAAGGGGTTGGACTAACTCAGGGAACTCACCTATGGGAGGGTTTGGAAAGAGGGGTGGCTACACTCATTTCCTTTGTCCAGTTTCGTGCCAGAGCAGGGGCTGGTAGCCCCTGAACCGGTTTGAGCTGGACTATGCACATGGACACCAAATGTGCCCCCAGTGCAGGACTTCAAAGCACTCTTGGATTGCACCCACCCAGCCCCAACACACTAAAGCCTGTCTGGGAGGTGGTGACACCTCCCTGTGACAGGAAACCTATTGTCCAGGCCTCCCCTGCCAGAGTTTCGGTCAGCAGCATGAGGCATGACTCATGTCTGTGGCTGCAGCATCCATTTTGTGATGCCAGGGCTCTTTTAAGTTGGTACCGGGTATACCGGTGCTGTCATGTCTCTCCCTGTAGAAGGGTGGGATCACACTCCCACACCAGTTACTGGTATGGGGGTATGATTCCAAGGTGTTTGACACCAAACACGACATGTTTCTGTGCAGCCAGTCCAAAGTTAGCAGTTACTGTTGGGTTATAATGCACTTAAGAGTATATGGTCAGGCTGCATCACGGACACCCCCTGAGAAGAGATTCCGAAGGCTGCAAAGGGGCTCTGCTCATGCATGGGCACCCTCTCACACAAAACCAAGCACCCTGCCTTCAAGATTGATAATGCCTGCCATAGGGGTGGCTTATAGGTTTCTATGTGCAGTGATAGGTGAGATATAGTGAACCTATATCTCAGTAAGGGGTGCATGCACCACCTTACCCAGGCTGCAGTAGCAGACCTGTGGTGTCATTTTGGAGGGATTCCCAGGGGTGGCATAACACATGCTTCAGCCCCTGGTAGGCCTCTGGGGTACCTATGCCCTGGGTACATAGTATACCATATACTAGGGACTTATAAGGGCACCCCAGAATCCAATCTGTGGTGAACCTAAGGTAGTAGGAATCAATTTAGAGAGGAAGCAGATAGGCTGGGGTCCTGATTAGAAGGGCCCCAGCCAGACTAGTTGAAAGACAGTGGTACAGCAGCAAAAAGTGGGGGTAACCATAAGAAGCAGATCCTACTCTCCTACACTTACCACTGCCTCTAGAGCTCATACCACAGCCTGGGCTATATTCCTATACTCTTACCCCTACCTCTGGAGCTACTACTGGATCCTGGACTCTATTTCTGTACTCTTACTCCTACCTTTGGAGCTGCTTCCAGAGCCCAGGCTCTATTCCTCTACTCTTACCACTACAAGTAGAACTCCTACGGGAGCCTGAGCTCTATTCTTGTACTCTTACCCCTACCTCTAGAACTCCTACTGGAGCCTGGGTTCTATTCCTGTACTCTTAAACCTACTTCTGGAGCTCCTACTGCAGGTTGGGCTGTATTCCAGTACTCTTACTCCTTCCTTTGGCACTCCTTCCAGAGCCCAGGCTCTATTCCTCTACTCTTACCCCTACAAGCAGAACTCCTAACGGAGCCTGGGCTCTATTCCTGTGCTCTTACCCCTACCTCTAGTGCTCCTACCTGCTCCTGGACTATATTCCTGTACTCGTACCACTACCTCTAGAGCTCATACCATAGCCTGGGCTATATTCCTGTACTGTTACCTCTAACTCTTGAGCTGCTATTGGAGCCTGAGCTCTATTCCTGTACTCTTACCCCTACCTCTATAGGTCATGCCAGCGCCTAAGCCCTATTCCTGTACTCTTACTCCTACCTCTGGTGCTCCTACTGGAGCATGGGCTCTATTTCTTCACTCTTACCCCTACCGCTAGAGCTCCTACCATAGCTTGAGCTCTACTCCTGTGCTCTTACCCCTACCTCTGGAGCTCCTACCGGAGCCTGGGCTCTATTCCTGTACTCCTACTCATACCTTTAAAGCTCTATTCAGAGCCTTGGCTCTATTCCTGTGCTCTTACCCCACCTCTAGAGCTCATACCAGAGCCTGGGCTCTATTCTTGTACTCGTACCTCCACCTCTGGAGCTCAGAGCTTGTGCTCTTTTCCTGTGCTCCTACCCCTACCGCTAGAGCTCCTACCGGAGCCTGGGCTCTATTCCTGTACTCTTCCCCTACCTCTAGAGCTCCTTCCAGAGCCTGAGCTCTATTCCTGTGCTCTTATCCCTTCCTCTAGAGCTCCTTCCAGAGCCTGAGCTCTATTCCTGTGCTCTTATCCCTACCTCTAGAGCTCCTACAGGAGCCTGGGCTCTATTCCTGTGCTCTTACCCATGCCTCTAGAGCTCCTACCGGAGCTTGTCCTCTATTCTACTTCTCTTACCCCTAACTCTGGAGCTTCTACTGGTGCATGGGCTCTATTCCTGTACTCTTACCCCTACCTCTAGAGCTCCTTCCAGAGCCTGATCTGTATTCCTGTGCTCTTACCCCTGTGGAAAACTAGCTGCCATGGCTGTTAGCATCAGCTGAAGCCATTTTGTTTTGTGGCAGCCATTTTAGTTAGACACGTGCTCGCCATGTGCTTTCTCCCTCTTCACTGTTGACTGCCCTTGTATTCTGCTCGTGTCATGTGATATAGTTAATTCCTTCAGCACTAAGCCAGAGCATTGCACATGCTACGAAAGACCTGTAGCTGCCAATACCCCTGTCCTACTATGTAACTGTCAGGCTATTCTTACTGATGTAAGCAGTTTAGTCTCTCCTCCCACTCTGTTGACTAAACGATTCTTATGTATCCTTATATGTATTTGTGTGCACACTTGTACTGCCTCTTTTTGAGTCTCCATGCTAACTCAGCAATAAACTGGCCATAAAAGGTCCCTGTTCTCTGTACTCCTTAGACTGTCTCCTACAGTGGCCTGAGGGTACTGTATGACGCAGTCTCCCTCATGTGAGGTTAATAAACTTGTTATTTTGATATTACAGCTTCCGTGCCAATCTCTTCTTTGTTGGTTTAAGGACCAGGTGCATCAGTGAACCCCTATAAGGGTTTATATTTCAACAAATTGGCGCCCGATGTGGACCTCATCGGAAAAGCGGCTATTCAAGGGAGTGGTCTTGGCGGAAGACAGTAATCTACTGAGGAGGACAGGACAGGATTCTACTGAGGAGGTACCCTGCGCACGGAGATTCTTTGTCTTTGCAGCCCAATGTGTTTCTGTTTTTCTTGATCTGACCATCCAAGTGTTTGCTGCTCCCGACTGAGAACTTCTTTGACGTGAGTATTTTAAAACGACCATTAGGTCACTCAGTACTTGGCAGCGGAAGCTGGAGACTTTGGTTTGGTAAGGTTGCTGTAGCAACACTTTTTGGAATGACTTGGCCAAGCTTTTGGTTTGTTTGTTTGTTTGCTGCGGCAAATGAAGGCAGGTAATGAGGAGATGTTTCTCTAATTTTGAAGTCTTGAACGGCACAAATTGTGTTAAGTGTTATTTGATTACAATATTCTTGGCATGCCTGTTTTTAGCACACTTCATAGAAAGTGTTGCTGTCTTGGAGGTACCAATATGAATTTAGGAAGTACTCATCTGATTCCCCTAGAGGGGATACCTAAAGAGGTATATGTTTATTAAAAAGATTGTATTTCTTCCATGCTGACTAGTACAACATGGAACAAAATATATAGATATAAAACGGATCCGGATCTGCGCACTTAGTAAAAATCATAAGTGGTGACATGGAGATCTTTTGAGTGTTGTGTCAGCCCAACTGGTAATTTGGTGTATTATTGGAAAAGGTCTGAGGCGCGAGCCTGTCTTTTTGAACATGGCAGTGTTTTGGCTGTCTATTTGTCTTGGTGTAATCTCTGTACCTTTTCTTTTAGAGTCCTTTTGTTTGTAAATATAATTTACATTGGTATTTACAAATGGTTGGTTTGAGTACAGTCTGTTGGCTGTCTCTTGCTTTGTTTTAAGTGTTGATTTGTGGGTTAATTGTTTTTTTTTGTTATATGTGGTTGTGGACTGCAATAATTGTGAAGTACTCGTTTCAGTAAGTAAACTATGTTTTTTGTGTGAGAATGGCTTGCTGTAACAAGCTGTGTTGTGTGTTCTGAGTGTATGCCCCCCTTGTTGAAAATGTTTGGAAGGAACTCAATTTGGTTTGTTGTTGTCATTCTGTTATGCAAATGTCATTGAAAGAATTACATTTTAAAATTCAAGAAATTAATTATGTGACATATGCTAAATAGCTGCACACTATCATTAAAGTGAAAAAGTAAGAAACTATAGATGTGACAATTGCCACAATGCTAAAGATAAATTAGAATTCACAATGAATATGAATAAAATAGGCCTCATAGAAAAGAAGAAAAAACGAAATTGTGTGCTTTGCAATAACTAGGACTAAAATATAAAATGCTACAGCATTCTCCTTAGATACATTGTATTAGATATTAAAAGGAATTCACATTATCTGAGTAATTAGTTGCTGGTTAAATAAAAGCGCCTCTTTTGTGTAACATTACAAAACAATAGATTTTGACTGGCTTGCAATGCCTGAGTTTTCAGTCAGTCAGTCAACAATAGCTTTATTCGGTTAATAATTAAAACCATCAAAGCATACACAAAATTTCATTTGCAAATAGTTACATGTAAAAATAATTAACAAAGGAATTTCAAACAGTACACAATACACAAATATACATAAAAATAAATTTAAACAAATAATTGGCGAATGTGAACATTAAAAAGTAAGGCAGGCCAAAATTTATAAAACTATTTCATGATTTCAAAAAAAGGAATAAAAAGGCCCGGTCTCGGACTGTCAAACATGCTAAAAAATAGAGCTAAAATATATTAAACTACATTCGATTTCTACTTCTAATTGCTCCTGAAAGATAGCTGGCAACTCCAAAACAGACAAGAGGAGAGCCCAGCATTTGCAGAAATACCAATGCGGGCCTTACTTGGTCAAAGTGATAGTTCTTAAAAATGGGGCAAATAAATTTCCTACGTAACAGAGTGTAAAATTTACAGTAAAAAATCATATGCAGCGTATTTTGTTCGGAGGCGTTATCACAGGGACAGGGGCCCAAAGTGCCCTCTTTAAAAAAGCCCTTCGGGTGCGCTAGGAGCCAAGGTAACATGTCATGTTTAAACCTGATCAATAAAAATAAATGAAAAGGGTTATTTATATAAGTCAAGTATGGCTGAATCTCATTGCCCATACTTAACATGACAAATCTCCTAACGGACGGTTTACACACTTCCTCGCCTTCTCTCTGCAACTTTGCCCTGCACATGAACTGCGACTTTAAGTCTTTTATTTCCAATTTAGACAGCTCACATGGTCTCTCAAATAATTCTAAATAGCCAAGAGTCTCCATCTTAGATTTAATATATCTTAGCCAAGGAATGCACATGGCTTTGTCAAGGACCAGACAATCTTGTATGATGAGCTGGTTAAGGGTTGGTGGATGCTGCGCCCAAACCCTTAACCAACCCATTAATGGGGCAACGGAAATCTGATCCACTAGGTACTCAGCCCCCAAATCTTCATGGATATTAAAGATTGAAGTAGAAACAGGCAATGACAAAAGTTTCCGAAAAAAGGCATTCTCAATTAATTGAATCTCCACTGCCGACGCATAGCCCCAGACCTCACTACCATACAGGGCCATAGGCACGCACTTAGCGTTATATATCTTCAAAATCGCGGGCAAGGGCTTGCATCCCAGCCGTTTTGCAAAACCCAACAATGCTCCTGTTGCCCTAGCGAGAATATTCTGTTTCTGTGCGCGTTGCGCGACCCATGATCCTCGGTCATCAAAAGTGACCCCCAAGTATGGAAAGGTCTGGACTTTTGTTAGCTCCTGTTGATTGCAGAAGAATTTAACCTTTTTAGCAGCTCCATCTCCTATTGTCATTGAGTGGGATTTTTTAAAATTAATTACTAAGTCCAAAGAGACCATAAAATCGTTAAAACCATTTAAAAGGGCTTGAAGGCCTCTTGCAGTTCTAGCCAATAAGACCGTGTCATCCGCATACAACAAAGCGGGAATCAACTTAGTACCTGCTCTTGGGATGTCTTTACAAGATGAGGACAAAACTTCCCCCAGGTTATTAATATAAAGTGAGAAAAGCAGGGGGGCAAGAATGCACCCCTGTCTTACCCCACGCTTCACCTGCCAGGCATCAGTTAGATTCCCGTCCTTGTTATAACGGACCGCCGCAGTAGTGTCTTCATGCATAAGTGCCAAAAAGGAAATCAGCACAGGGTCAAGACCCATAGTTGCCAGGGATGCCCATAGTTTTTGACGATTAACCAAATCAAAAGCAGTAGATAGGTCCATGAATGCTAAGTGTAAGACCCCCTGCTTCGCAATCGTATACTTCCCGATGATAAGATGCAAATTAAGGCATTGACCTACCGTGCTCCTTCCCTTTCTGAAACCATACTGAAGATCCGAAATAATGGAGTTGTCCTCCAGCCATGATGTTAACCGTGCTAGGACAACTTTACCCATTATTTTCATCGCAGAATCGAGAAGAGAAATAGGCCGATAACATGCCGGATCCTCTCTATCACCTTTTTTAAATATTGGTACTATCACGGCCTTACCCCAAGAACGGGGGACACCCTCCTTTGCTACTGCGTTAAAAACTAAGGTTAGAAGTTTCGCCCAGTAATTTGAATCTGCCTTGTACAAATCTGCAGGGACACCATCGGGGCCGGGTGCTTTGCCCTTTGCCATTGATTCAATGGCGTCCTGAACTTCATCTTCTGTAAAATTAATTTTCGATGACAGATTAGTATCCCCAAAATTTACAGGATTCTGGTCAGGAATCTCAGAATAGAGCCCACTAAAATGAGACACCCATTTATCTGGGGCAATAAGACAATCATTAATAATATTTTCCTTTTCATTAAAAAGTGGGCTGTTAATTACTTTCCAAAATTGGGAACTACTTTTTAAGACACTAGCGTCTGACAGTTCTTCCCACGCCAAATTTTTCAGACACGTTTTCCTTGCCTTTAGTGTTTTCTTGAAGGATCTTCTTGCCTCCACAATCCTGCTGAAATCTTTAGCGCCATCTTTTAAGGCCAGTAAGAGAATAGAGTGCGCGCTACTACATGCCTGATCAAACCAGATTTTATGCTTCTTAGGTCTTGGTTTCCCAACAAGAGTTAAATTATCCATAATCTGGTTGGTTATTCGCTCAAAAGCACCAAGAATATCCCCTGGTTTAGATTCTGTCGCCAGGCAAATATTAAAATCCTCCAAATTACTGTGATACAGTTTCTCGAGAAAATCACTAGGAGTAATAACCTCCCATCTCAAACGAGTTCCCTGTTTAATAGGGACTATGTTTGAATTAGAGATTGTAGACATATGATTAGGCCTAAAGACCTCATTAATATTTAATTCCAAAGATAATGGATTGTGGTCACTAAGGACGTTTGCAGTGACACAAAATGGTCCTACCAGTCCCTTCATAGTACAGGAAATTAGTATATGATCAATAATGCTGTTGTGACCCTGACCAGTGAATGTAGGCACAGGAGATACTAAGTTCTGCATTGGCACAAATAAATTAAAAGCAGATACAATGCTGTCTAGAAACATCCCACCTTTTGAAAGATCAAAGTGGGCTTCCTCCTGCGGGCAATAAGCCTGCTTAAAATTTCCAAAACAATTGGATTGTCTTAAACGAATATTAAAATCGCCAAACAATAACAAATAATAAGGAGTAACATTATTTGCATCGAAATCCTCTAAAAAGGTGAATAAGACCTTTAAGTGCTCCAATTCGTCCATCCTCGTAAATGAATTATAAAAGTTCACAACTAACATTGATGGAAGGTTGACACCTACAACTTTAACCGCCAATATATTCGGTGAACTAGTCTTAACAAGTTCTGTGCTATACAATAGCTTAAGACTAAATAATAACAAAAGACCACCACTGGGTCTCCCCGAGGAAGAAGGCACAGCATATTTAATAAAAGACTGGAACCCATCCAAGTAAAAGGAATCTCTGGCCTCCCACGTCTCTTGTAACGCAATTATATGGAAGGAAGAGAGAAATGACTTCCAACATGTATCCTCTCTTTTTGCTCTCAATCCTGCTATATTCCATGACAAGGCAGTAACCCTATTAGCTAATACATTAGCCACACTATTACCCATAACCGGAGGTTGGGAGGAGGAGTCCGCTACCTCCTCCCTAGCAAAAGCCCTTTCAGGCACATAATTAATTGTGCCAACGGGAGCATTAACCTGTTCATCTTGAGTGAACGTAATTTTTGGGCGATTGATACCATTAGCCCGATAATTCATTTGGGTAACGGGACTAGCACCCGGACCATAAGAAACGGTATTATCATTGACAGGCATCGCACTTCCCTCATCTTCCATACACACCCCACTGGCTTCAATGTCCAAAGACTGGCTGTGCGCTACATGGAGTCAGTCATTTGTGTCCAGAGAACTAAGGACCTCATATCTGTTACTCAAGGCCAGTGTTCTGATCGCAGGAACAGGTTGGGCGTTGTAACCACTAATCCCGCCCCGTCTCTGTAAGTGAGGTGGATAGAAGAACCCCAATGGGAGAATGTTCACATATTCATCATGTAATCTGGACGTTCCTGCCTGCCTAAAAATGTTAGCCACCAAATCCGGGGAGCTAAAACTCACAACTACACAGTCGCCCTTAAGTGTCTTATTTAACTTCCCCACCCAGGGAACCCTTCTTACCATTTTAAAACACTCAAAAAGGTGGCTCCCCAAAACTGTCTTTTCAGCTAAAAAATGTAGGGCTTTGTTCCTCAAAGAGGACCAATTTTCTTCCTTTCCATCAGTAGGTGGAGGGACGTTTGCCAGAATGACAGTATACGGACAAGCCTCCGGTGGCAAATGCAAAGGATATTGTTTGATTACCTGTGTGGGGGGCAAGCTTACTCTCCTTGGGGCATCCCGAGAACTCAAGTTAACACCCCCAGGTGGGTCAGCAGGCACTGCAGATTGGTTAGTAACACCTACAGTGGAAAGTATCATGGAATCAGCTAGGTCGGATACTCTGGAAATAGCTCCTGCTAAGGTGGGTCTCTCCAGTAAATTACGATTACGATTAGCTAAAATTGTTTCCTGACCAGCTATATGGCGCTCAATCGAAGTAAGTCTGTTCTCAATTTTATCAAGTCTATTCAAAACCGGGGACAGAGAAACCTTCAATTGCTCATCCATAAGTTTTAAAATTTCAATCAAGTTAAAACCATCAGAGACAACAGAAACCTGAGCAACGTTGGCACCTGCTCCAAGCGTCTTATTCCCCTGAGTCAAAGGGGCCAATGTAGAATCCTGTGGAACTAACTCAATAGCAGACTTTACAGTCCTAGATTGTTTTACTTTTTGACGCGTTCCATTTGGACCCTTGCTCGCTTTTCTTTTACCCTTTTTTAAATTAGTAGTAGCAGACATTGATACTCGAGATTGTCCAGAGCGAGTGGTTCGGGGTGAGAGAGGAGGACCATCAGTACAATCTACTACAAAAGGCACAACAATATCTCTCACTTCTAGTACAGGCTCTACAGCAGATGGACAACTAGGCAAGCTCACATCAATGTCATCAATAAGGGTATTCGATTGCGATCCATGATTAGACGATAGTACTGGTTCCAGAGAAAGCCTCCTCTCAACACTTGCAATTTCTCTGGCAACAACAGTTTCAGCTTTCTTCAGAAAGGCATCCAGGGTCCCCACGCCCCCCTTGGCCATGACTTTAAAATTATTTTTAGCCATAGATGCAAGCTAGCCGGGCCAAGGAACAAAGACAACCAGTTTAGGCAGTGTGCACACAAATACTGCCAAAAATATCGTCACAATCCTTAGAAGCAGAACGAACGTGGCAGTGCTTCCATTTACCTTCAGAGTAGCAAACACAGTTGATAGCAATCTCCACGAGAGATCCGTTCGGTGGTAATTTCAGACCCAGAGTTAGGGGGGTGGCCCAGCCTGGCCTCCTTTGGCCCCTGACGGCCACAGACGGCCCGCCCTCTGCCCGGGCTCAGCCCGGCGACACCCGCGCGCGTCCCGCGACGCGGAGGAAGCACCGTTCCTTATGAGCGCCTCCTGGCGCGTAAGCGGCGTCAGCTGTTCCCCTGGCGCATGGAATGCTGGGAAGTGAAGTCCGTCCCCGCACAGCGGCCGCAGCTGGTAATGGCGGCAGCGGGGGACGGAGAGCAGCAGGACAGCGGGACAGGAAAAATGCAGGTACGGAGGTGAGTGGGTGCCCAGAAAGACAAAACGCAACCACAAGGACCGCAAGCAGGAGCCTGAGTTTTAAATAGACTGAACTGTGCTCACATTTCAGCACCAGAAAGAGAGCCTTTCTTTTTGCAACTGTTCAAAGCTGTCTGTACCGAAGGAAGCTGTCTGAACAGCAGAGGTTAGAAATGGTTTGCAAACTTTTTCAGGACATTACAATACAGCAAAAAGGGTTTTTCTCCTGAAAAAGCTTAAGAAGTTGACGCCTCCTGGTTGTAAACAGCACAGCTGAGTAAATAACACATGGCTATTCCTGGCCACAAGCCACAGAGGAAAATGGTGGGTAAACTAGATCTTAAGTTAGTGCAAACATGGTATAAAGGCGTGCATTAAAGACTGCTGATTTTGAAAAGTTAGAATGACAGTTTTATTATTTTTGATAAAATAAAAAGGATTAAAAGTGTAAGACTTGGGGGGAGGAGCCTAGCGCGCATCCAAGATGGTCGCGTGAGCACAGGGCTCCCCGGACCCTCGCTGCTCCTCGGAATTTATCCTGACAATATCCTGATTTGGTTTATGGAATCTGGGAGATGACGACCGGCTGAGCACGTATCTCCTTTCAGAACTTTACTCGGACCCGGGAATCCTGAGTTATCGTTGTTTGAACTTTTGGGACCCACCCGACGGAGGTGCCCGGGGCGAAGGTGGGCCGTGGGGCCGTGTCGCGGTTGAACAACAACGGCTGCGGCGCGGTGCCAGGGGCCGCTCGGCCACTTTCGGTTTCACTTTCAGACCTCAGAGGGCTGGCCGGTGGAGCGATTGAGGTGGCGGGGTGTTTCCCTGACCTCTGCACAAAGCTTTGTCACCACCTGCCACTAGAGTGCCTATCGCCTTGGGTCCCCCCGCACCGTCATACTGTGGCATCGGGTGAGGCGCTGGTCTCCAGGGCCGGTATCCCAACTACTTTTGTCCGGCGGTCCCCCTCGGAGTCCGTGGCCTCATGGGGGGCAAGGGGGGCCCCGAGGGGCGCAAGACTAAATCCTCCCTCCGTGGAGGATCGGTCCAGACCAACAACATGGACCGCTATACTCAGGGCAGAGGCTCTCCTGGAACGGCCGGTCCCCCCTCAGACGTCGCCGGTGGTGGCACATCCGTCTCTTCGGAACTTTCCCTACAGGACATCATGGGCGCCATTGATGGCATCAGGGAGACCATCGCCACGCAATACGAGGCCCTGGCCCGCAAGATCGATACGGTGGCGATTGATGTCACCTTAATACGGGCGGACCTCTCCAAAACAAACGAGAGGGTTCAAACTCTCGATGCGCGGACCTCCACCCTGGGTGCGGATGTGGCGGACCTGCAGGCCGCGCTCGGCGACATCAAGGTGGTCAATGAGCAGATGGCCCGGCGGCTGGAGGACTTCGAGGGACGGGCCCGACGCAACAACATCCGTGTCATCGGCGTACCGGAGTCCTCCGACGACCGCCCGGTTGACCTCCTGGTCGAGGAACTCATCCTCCAACAGCTGACCCCTGCGGGCTTGAGTAAATTTTTTGCCGTTGAACGGGCTCATCGAGTTCCGGGCGGGCGGCCACGGCCGGGGGCCCCCCCGAGGCCTATCGTGGCCAAACTGTTTTACTACAGAGACCGGGATGCGATTCTGCAGGCCTCGCGAGTCCATGGCCCGGTTCGATATGAGAACTCATCCATTAACTTTTATCCGGACTTTACTCAACTTGTCCAGAAACAGCGGATGGGATTCCAGGGGGTGAAACGTCGTCTTCGTGAGCTGGGCCTAAAGTACTCTATGCTCTACCCTGCCAAACTCCGAGTGGAACATGAGGATCGGACTGCCTTCTTTGACTCTCCTGTGGCCGTGAGTGACTGGTTGGACTCGCTGCCGGACAGAGGTGGCCGTCCCGGGCCCTCTGCGGGTGCCAACGGTGACGGGTCCCCTTTGGAGTGACTCTTGGTCCTTGATTTTGCCAATTTGCACTGCTCAGCTGGGTTGTACTTCTTTGTTTCAGTGTGTTTTGCTAGTACCTGTATGGGGGGCGGGCGGGGACGGGTCCCTCTCCTCCTCCGGGGTCTTTTTGTAGACTGGGGTTAGTTGGGTGACAGGCACACTGCAATTTGGGGGGGTTTTTTGGCCCGCAGGGGTGCAGGGTGGGGGGAGTTGGGTGTTGGGGGGGGTGGGGGGGAAGGAGGGGTTGTTTTGTAGTGTGGTTTTTGTTTGCAGGGCGAGGTATTGATTTTCTGCCACCTTTGGGACTTGTGCTGCTTGCAGGGGGACCTCTGTTCTATTGGAGGGGATGGGGGGGGACGGGTTGAAGCTGATGTCATGGAACGTCAATGGGTTGGGGGACCGTATCAAACGGGGTGTAGTTCTGCAGTATTTGCGTCGTCTGACTCCTGATGTGGTGTTTATCCAGGAGACGCATTTGGTTGGCAATGTCTGCCATGCAATGAACAGGGGGGGATACCGCCTCGTGGCGCACTCTGGTTTCACAACTGGCTCCAGGGGGGTGGGCATTCTCCTGCGATCCTCACTTCCGTTGGAGATCACGAGGGTGGTCTCAGATGACAGAGGGCGTTATGTTTGTCTGACTGGGAGGTGGGAGGGGCATCCCCTTGCCCTGGTCTCAATTTATGTCCCACCGGGCCTCCAGAACTCCACCTTCGCCGACTTGGGTCGAATGCTGCTTGAACTTCCGGATGGCCTTTTGCTTATGGGCGGGGATTTTAACTCGGTGGTTTCGGGGGACCTGGATCGTCACCCACCCAGGGCCCTCCCCGCTGCCCAGGCTTGGCTAGGCGGTCTGTTGGAGACCTTCGGCCTGGTGGATAGTTGGCGATTAATGCATCCGACCCAATGTCAATACACCTTTCACTCTGAGGCACATGGGAGTCTTTCTAGGTTAGACTATTTCCTTATGCCCGCGGCGCAGACGGGTCGAATTCGAGAGGTCAGGCACCTGGCGAGGGGTATCTCCGATCATTCCCCGCTGTGGCTTCTCTTTGACACCGAGTCGCGGTCTGCAGGGCGGATCGCTCCCATTAACCCGTGGTACCTGCGAGACCCCACGACCCGCGAGAGTCTGGTTAAGGCTATGGACCAATACTTTCTTGAAAACGAGGGGTCTGTGTTGTCTGCAATGTCCCTGTGGGAAGCCTTTAAAACCGTAATCCGCGGACACGCCCTCTCCCAGATAGTAGTGGCCAAGAAGCTCAGGAGTGAGGCGGTGGTGAAGCTGGAGACTGACATCTCGGGGCTGGAGTCGGCCTTGGAGGCGGGTGTCGCTCCGGACGGGCTCCATGCCCTCAGCCTGAAACAGTTTGAATACAGATCTCTTGTCACCGACGCTGCCAAGACTATGTATAGGGAGCAGCAGGGTCGGTTGTATGATGCCGGGGACAAGGCGGGAAAGCTGATTGCGTGGCTGGACAAGAAGGAGAGAGTGAATCGTGTGGTCCCGGAGTTGCGTGTCTCGGATGGAGTGTGTGTGACTGAGCCTGGTGAGATTGTGGAATGTTTTGCCGACCACCTCCGGACTGTGTACTCCCCGGTGACTGATAGGGATGAGGAAGATTCTCGCCTTCTCCTGAGGGACATTGCTTTGCCTGGCCTTTCTGCCGAGGACCGTGAGCAGCTGGACGCTCCCTTGTCGGTGGATGAAATCGCGACTGCGATTCGGTCCCTTCGCTCGGGCAAGGCCATGGGTCCCAACGGTCTACCTATCGAATTATATAAGTTGCGCCCGGATAAACTAGCTCCCTTCCTCAGTCGTATGTTTCAGGAGTCCCTTGAGGCCGGTTCCCTTCCGGTCGACCAGCGACTGGCCACGATAGTCGTTATCCCCAAGGAGGGTAAGCCACGGGACCGCTGTGCCTCTTACAGGCCTATCTCACTGCTAAATGCAGAACCTAAAATCCTGGCTAAAGTCCTTGCCACTCGTTTGTTGAGCGTTATCTGCGATCTGATTCATCCTGATCAATGCGGCTTCATCCCACATCGCAACACCGCCCTCAACTTGCGGCGACTTCATGGCGCCCTCGCCAGGGCAGAGTACCTCTCCGAACCGGCCGTGCTGGTTTCTTTAGATGCCACGATGGCCTTTGACACCATCGAGTGGCCATTCCTCTGGGCTGTCTTGACCAAATTCGGCTTTGGGGAGGGATTTCTTGGCTGGGTGAAACTTCTCTACACGGGACCCATGGCTCAGGTGGTGGTTAATGGGCGGGTCTCTCGGCCCTTCGCTCTCGGTAGGGGTACGAGGCAGGGGTGCCCGTTGTCCCCTCTGCTCTTTGCTCTCGCCCTGGAGCCACTCGCCGCTTGGCTCCGCTGGGAGCCCTCGATCAGGGGGTTCCGGTGGGCCCCGGGCTTTGAGGATCGGGTCTCGTTATATGCTGACGATATCCTCCTGTATCTTACCTCGCCGCGGCAGTCGCTTAACGTTCTCTTCGATGTTCTGACTTCCTACGGGAGAAATTCGGGTCTCACGATTAACTGGTCTAAATCCTGTGTCTATCCTATCTCCGGTGGCCCCCCTCTCCTGCCGCCTCGGCTTCCGATCCAAATATCTCTGTCCGGCTTTACATACCTGGGGATACACATCTCGCTGGACCCGGTAGCTCGCTATGAGCACAATCTCCTGCTTCCACTTCGGCGTTTGAGGGAAGACACGGCTCGGTGGTGTAGGCTGCCCCTGTCCCCACTGGGTCGGGCCGCATTGTTTAAAATGATGTCCCTTCCCAGGTTCCTCTATGCACTTCAGAACTCCTTCGACATCATTCCAGTGGCCTACTTTCGGGAAGTAGAGAGCCTGCAGAGGAGACTGGTGTGGGACGGACGGGCGCGTATCGCCCTGGCCAAACTCACTCTCCCCTGGTACGACGGGGGCATCGCGCTTCCCGACATTCGCAGGTATTATTGGGCCTCACAGCTATCAGCCATTAACCATGCCACGTATGCGCCTGGCTTGAACCCGGCGTATGAGATGGATAAATTCCTGCTTCCCGGCGGTAACTATAACAGGGCGCTTTACTCCCGCTCGGCTGGACGGACCCTGACGGGCCCCACTAAGATCGCGGTACGGATTTGGAAGGCGGCCAATGTTGCCATGGGCTGGAGTGAGCGACTGACATGCGCTACTCCTTTATTTGCCTCCGACCGACTGGGAAGCCTCTGGACAACGAAGGGGTTTGACCGTTGGGACACGATTGGCATCAGTAGAGTGGGAGACTTATGGATGAAGGGCGCGGTTAAGACCTTCGCGGCGCTCCAGAGCGAATACGAACTCACGGAAAAGGAGTTCTTCCGATACGCCCAGGTTCGGCATGCCCTGCTCTCTGTCTTTGGGGAGGGGACCAAGATCCCGGCCTCTTCGCCCCTCGAGGACCGCATACTTGATGGTCATGTTCCCGACAGTACTATCTCCTTAATCTATAAAAAACTCATTAATAATCGGGCTGACCTATTGGTGCGCCTTCGGGAGACGTGGACGGGGGACGGGGTGGAATTAGACGACGAGGACTGGCAGTCCGCACTATCGTCCCCCAAGGAAGTCGCCATTCCAGCCCGTCTCCGCCTGGTCCAGTTAAAGATTCTCCACCGGGTGTATGTGACGGGCCCCCGTCTGGTCTCGATGGGATTCTCGGAAGATGGGCTCTGCAAGCGGGGGTGTGGGCTCAGTGCCACCTTTCTCCATATCCTTTGGGAGTGCCGGGAGGTGGCGGAATACTGGCGTCGGGTTCATGGGGTCATGGGACAAGTCACCGGGGTGGCGCTGCTGCCGGAGGTGCGTCGCTGTGTCTTGAATGTGTGGGAGCCCAATGATTATAATGCGGCGCAGACTCGGTGGGCGGCCCTGGGCTACATGATTGCTAAGAGGGATATAGCGCAGCTTTGGGGCTCCCAGCGGCCACCCACCGTGTCAGTATGGAAGGAAAACATGGACTGGTGTATGTTCAGGGAGAAGACGGTATATGTGGCCCGCGGTAAACCCGGGGCATGGGGTAGAATTTGGGGGCAATGGAACGTGTATCGTGGGGGTATCTGTACGCCCCCCCTAGTGGACACCGATATTGCCTTGTCCCCCTGACCCTTGATGGTTCCTTGCGACTGATTGTAATAATCGAATATAGATGTTCCTTTCCCGTTACCCCCCCCCGATCTTTCAGTACTCCCTCCTGTTGATAGCTAATTGAAGGTTTGGAGTAAAGGTCCCCCGGATGTAGCCTGACACACGCTTTTTGCCCGTATGCCTCGCCTTTTGTTTTTTGTTGTTATTTATGTTAAATGTATGTCTCCTGCTTCTCTCGAGCTATCCTGAGCCATTTCGGGGCTGGGCCCCAGGTGTCGCCTACTGCTTTAACTAATGTACGATCCTTTCTGAGTCTAGCGGCCGGCCCTGGTGGTTGTAGGCCCATGCTTGTAACTGCTTTATTGTTTTAATAAAAAAATTTCCAAAAAAAAAAAAAAAAAAAAAAAGTGTAAGACTTTCTTTCTTGTTGCTTTTTACATAAGTACATCTGTGGATCTGATGGTAAAATAATTACTGCCCTTTAAAAAGTGGCGCGGGCTATTTCATGTTTCAGTAAAGCTTCTGTGCTTAGTATTATAAATAAATGCATTTAAAGGCGAAAGGAAAGGAATCAGGCTTGCTTTTCATATGTGGAACGATCAAAAGGGGTTAGTGATCATTATTCAGGAAAGATGACTAAATGAAAAAAATTGTTAAAAGCCATTGCATTAAAATTATTTTTACACTAACAGAATTGTTATAATGTCTAATACCACTATTGTGAAAATTCAATAATATTTAGAACTGCAGAAAATTACTCTGTGCACGTTGTGCGTTTACATTTCAATGTTTAGATGGTTAAATACTGTGCATCAGAATTTAAACGGTGGCTATTAGTTTTTCTAACAATGGCATTACTGACATTTTAGGGACAAACTTAAAATATATGATTCCTAGTATGGCCTGCTGGCTGCAGTCTCAAATACATTTACAAAGTTATGCAAAGAGCACACAGACATGTGAATTACATTACAAGCCTTTATGCAATCTTTCTTGTACAAGAATTCTGGGCACATTATGGCATTATGAAAACTTTAGTTCTTTAGGTGCTAGAACGCACAGTGCACAAGAAATAAATAATAATATGGAATATAAGTTATATCCTACCTTCTAAAAATGTCAGCACACAGGCACAGAGCAGGAATGTTTTTCAGCCATGCTTCTCGAGCGAGCGTTACTTTGAGTTGTGATAGCCACGTGGGAATAGCCCTTGCACAGAGATGGGACAGCTGGTTTAAGGGTCAAGGGGTCGAGTTCTGCATTTAGCAGCCTAGCAGGACGAAGGGCAAGGTTTGCTTTGGCACTTCGACCTCTGAAAAGATTCTGAAAGAAGAGATGACAGCGCAGAGAGAGAAAGAGAAGCTTTGCTTATTATTTTTGACATAAGACCAAGCAAGTTTTGCGCAGTCATAGGAAGAGAAGGAAAGGCAGTAACGTATGTGGGCCCTGTGTAGAGCATAGCTCTGCCATGTATATAAAAATAATGGTTTTAGCTTAAAGATTACTGTGCAAGGGCTGAGATAAGGAGGCAATAGGATTTAGTTTGCATTCATGCGCCCTCATGTTAAAATAGTACAATTGCTAAGGGAATTGGTAATTGGTTATTAATGCTTTCTAAGTTAACTCAATGTGCTTGTGTTAGGCTGAACAAGAAAATAACCACTTTCTAAAGTGCTATTTTCAAACACAGAATTTAGGAACAATCCTTCCTGACAGATGAGTTATTACATTTTGAGTTCAGGGATACCAGACTCTATATGTCCATCTTGCCGTTATGGGGAGATATGCAGGTAAACATGTTACACAGCATTACCATGTTATTCTGTGGCCAGGATAGCCTTTCAATAGTGAAAAACGAAATTGACAGTATTTCACTATCAGGACATGTTACCCACACTAGTACATGTCCTACCTTTTACATACACTGCACCCTGCCCAAGGGGGTACTTGGGGACTACCATAGGGGTGTCCAATGTGTGAGAAAAGGGAAGGGTCAGGCCTGGCACGTGTGTACACTGGCCAGGACAACATGACAGTTCACAGACTGCGCTGGGGCACTGTGGTGGCAGGCCTGAGACACCATTTTAGCACTACTCATGTGGGTGGCACAATCAGTGCTGTAGGCCCACTAGTAGCATTTGAAACACCAGCCCTGATATACTCAGTGCACTTTACTAGGAACATACTGGTAAGACAAATAAGTCAATCATAGATAATTAATTAAAATAAAGGGTAGAAGATGCAAAAGAGTTTGGGGATAACACTGAAAAAAGGGTCATTTCCAACAGTATGTACACCAACATTTATAAAGTGGTACAGTTCAATAATTTGGATATGGCCTCCTTGATATGGATTCCCCTAGCTATTTACTTCCTAAAAGTCTTTCGACAGAGGGTCACCTGTATAGGTTTCCTACTGTCGAAATGGGGGAAAGGAGGTTAGCTCCGGGGCAAATAAAGGGTAAGCAATTTATGTTTTCTCTCTCTTTTTATCACTCTCTTTTGAGCCTGTCTAAGCTGTCTAGGAAACAGCCATAAGACATTTCATTGTCTATTCAGTAATACTGTTTTGAAAAAATTGTTAGCATTAATAAAATAAATAAACAAATACGTCATGTTACTGCCCATCCTGTCAGATGAAATTGTGAAAGGATGAGTAGACTAGGTTGCTGTTCCCTTATTTGACCTTTAAGGGGAACTATATGTTATTCTCATCCTATATACAGTTTTGCAAAGGCATCACTAGTCTTTTATTAGTTAGTCTGTGTAATTGAGCTGTTAGTCCTTATTAGAGCTGGTGAATAGGGTTTTGTTTCTTTGAAAATTATGTTGCATAGTCCAGATCGTGAAAAGTAGAATGCACGAGGTTCATAATGTCAGGAAAGACGCCCATGTGATCCTCAGCAAACATTTTTGAAGGAAAATATTCTTTTATAGGATTTTGTTACAACATGCTCTGCTGGAGAAATTTATGTACCCACTATGTTGAGTTTTTTTTTAGTTATGTATGTAATAAGAATCCCTGTTAAAATAACAGTTTTAGATTTTCCCTCTGCGCCTATAACATGAGTGCATGGTCCTAAGTGTAAAATGTAGGTGCTTTTATGTAAAAAAAAATCATTTTAGAAGTGTCTGCAGTCCTGTACAAGTAGTGAAAGGTTATGACTTATGAAACACAAGCTTGTTAAGACAAGAAGCACAAAAGAATGCTTTTTCTAAAACTTCCCTTTCTTGGGGTTCTTCAGATGAATAATATAGGAATACACAAATGTAAGGATTTAGAATATATCTGTATTGTTTTTCTTTTTTCTCCTCAGAATTTAGTAGATAAACATAGACTTCCTTGGCTGTTTCAAAAAGTGTAACGTTTTACTATTGTCAGTTCACCAAAAAGTTCCTTTTATACTCGCTAATAGGTCCTGGGTGTTTTTCTTTTTTTACTCTCAGATATATGAAGTGGTTCTTGGGTGCCTTGCTAATGTATGGGGTGCCGCAAGCGAGTATTCTGAGACTATCCTCTCTGTTGATAGATTATTTCTGTGCCTTGTCTAAAGACCTTTTGTTCTGTCCACCAATAGATATTTGCTGCCTTACAGCCAATGCCAGAGGGGCGCGGACATCAGATCCAGCCTGAGGAGTCAGCACCAGTCCAGCTTGAAGCCAAGGTGAAGGGAACCAGCACAGGCGTTGCTGGCAACTAGGACCGCAGTGAAGGTAGAAGGCCGGAACCACTGGGACGTGAAGTGTGTACCCCTGCCACTGTCTGGGGCGAAAGACAGGGTCACAAATCAGAATGGAAAAATTGTGAATGCAGTTTTTGATGCCCAGCTGAGAGAGTCACAGACCGATAAGGACGGCAAGGAGGCTTTTGCTTGAGGTGACCCCCTTGAAACAAGGGTTGCTTCAGGCCTCCGAGTTCTGGTCCCAAAGTGAATGAAAGTCTGCACCTCTGTTTGTTGATCAAGACATACCTGGGCATACTGGGTACAATCTGTGGCTCCAACGAAAGAGCAGTGTGCCAGAGGAGCAATACAAGAGTTAGGGAAGGACTTGAGTTCAGGGTACCGGTGCTGTGTCTCTGGTGCCTGTTAGATTAAAGTGAAGGAAACTGGTGCACTGACTGAGACACTGGACAGGATCGTTGAGGACATTTGCCTCGGAAGTTGATTGCCCTATCCTGAAAGAAGAAACTTTTCCCTTGAAACTGGGCCGTGATTGTTTTCTTGAGTTTCAAGTTGTGCAGCTCCACCGTGGGAACAACAAGAGCCTGACTGTGAGGATCAGACGGACCCAGGGAGAAGACTCCCCTCTGGCTGGTTGTACAGCTGCTTTAATTCCCCAAGGACTTTTTGTTAGTAATGTACCCATTTGGTGGTCCCATTTTTGAGGAGGAGCAGCCCTTTGCGGCTCCTCGTCCTAATTCCTATGGCCCCGTTTGGTCCTCCTGGTCCCCTGTGTAGGAGAGTAGGGTCTGCAATCCTATGATCACCCAGATTTTTTGCTTTTGCTTCATTGGTTTACGACTTTCTCCGGCTGTGGGCCTGCCAATCAGACCCACAGCCTAGCTGTTCTCTCTCGAAATTAACACACATGTACGTTAGGTGCATCCACTAATTGGAACTGGGCCACCTTGTCAGTCCCTGTCTCAGCATACCACAGGTATCCAGGGCATCGGTGTACCCAGGGCCTACCAGGGGCTGAAGCATGTATTATGCCACCCCTGGAATGGCCGCCCAAATCTGACACAACTGGCTGCACGACAGCTGGGGCCACGTGGTGTAATCACCCGTTGCTGTAGGTGTAGTATTCCTACACCTAAACCCTAAAATGGACACATGGATTCCTATCAGTCACTCCTATAGCAGGCCTTATCAATCCTGAAGGCAGAGTGCAGGGAATCATGTGGGACGGTGCTCTGGCGCGAGCTGAGCCCGTCGACGGCTTGCGGAACCAAGCCCTAATAGCCGTTCCATGGTGACGCGGGGCCAACTACTTTTAAGGCATTATAATCCTTGCGGTTATTTGCTAACTTTGGCATCGCATCACCTATACATGTCGAGTAAGGTGTCATACGAATGGGAATACGAACCCCTCGCCAGTCCTGGTGACGGGGTTAGCATTCCCCCCTTTTAGAGGGACACGACATGGAAGTAACCTTGAACCCCGGTTAAAGTTGACTCAAGCCTCAGCATCACAAAATGGATGCTGCCACCAGACACAAGTCTGACCTCCTGCTGCTGGGGGACCTTCCAGCAATGGGAGCTTGGACAAAGGGTTTCCTGTCGAGGGCGGTGTTAGCACCGTCCCAGACAGGGTTTGTGTATCCCAGGTAGGCAGGGCTGAAAGGAAGGTGATTGCAAGTGGCACCCCGGTGCTCACTGTGCATAGCCCGGCTCAAACCAGTTTCAGGGGCACACCAGCCCCTGAGCTGGCGCGAAGCCGGACAAAGGATAGGGGTGTAACCACCCCCCTCCTGGCTCCACCCATAGGTAGAACCTAGTCACGGGCCAGCCCCTTTTTCTTAGAATAAAGGTAGGAGCGAGTCCCCTTCCCAAATTGGATAATCAGATAATCGGATAACTCCGAATCACGAACTACTTTCCACGAAAGGAACTCTTGACTATTTCTGAAGACTCTCCCTTGTGGCTAAGGAGTAGCCACCCTGCACCAGCAGGCACCATCTAAGCGCTTGCGGTTTGCTGTAAGTCTCTCCTACGGATCAAGACTGCCCAGCTCGACGAGACCCGAGTTCCCTGCCATCTCTGACCTTTTACCTCCCTCATCAGCTCAGCTGAGAGTCGTAGGTGTGACGAGACCTGCGGGACCGGCTATCTTCAGAAACTGCACGACGCTTATCTAGCACGCCCACCGAGGGACCCTCGAGTGAGTGCACCTAGGGTTTGAGAAGCCCTAACCCTGAGCAGCTCCAGCATCGAAGTCTGCCTCCCCAGCATCCCCGAGATCTGCGTGGGGGGCCCTTCCGCTCCTTGTTGTTCACCGCGTTGTTCGACCACTTGCCGACCGGCTTGTGGCCCTCTTCACGACGCACCACGATTGTTTCATCACTAGTCTGGTTGCTCCAGACTGGCTCTTGCTCCCCTTCAACGGAGGAGTACCACGGACCCTCCTGGTCCACTCCCGACGCCATCTTGACTCCCCCGCTTGGGTGGCCACTGCCAAGATCCGCTGCCCCTTCCTGGGCCCAGCATCATCGACAGCAGACACCTTCGTGGGACAGCTCGCCCTCCATCCTGGTCGCCGCTGCGCCTCCTGGTCCGAGGAACAGCCGAGTCCGACGTCACCCACTCACCTGGTCGAGGTGACTTCAGCCGGTACCCTCCTGGTACCCACACGATCGCTGGCTAGCGGTTGAGAACTGAGTCCCCTCTGCTTTCAGGTTTTCCTTCACCACCGATCCAGGCTTGGATCGCTCTGAACATCGTCACTGGTCGCCTGCCAGCAACTTCTTCTTTCAGGCTCCTGAGACTACACGAGGACTCCCGACATCTTGACGAACTTCACGCAGCCGCAGCCTCCGGGCTAGGTAACTCGAGCATCTCGGTGCTCCATCGCAGGTTCGCTCTACAAGTGTCCAGTTCCTTTTTCGTTTAGTCCCACTGATCGGATCACTCCGGAATCAGTATCTCCAGACTCTAACCATTCGCATTTCACTGTTAGTGTAGATGGTTTCTCGTGCCCCTCGGGCATTTGTGTAAATTGTGCAACTGAAGTATTTTCCTAAGAGTTTTGTCGTGTGCTTAGCTCCCTGACTCATAAAGAGCCAGGGTAGTCTTGTTATAAATAAATATCCTTTTATTTTCATAACAACTTGTGTGGTGTCCTTCCACTTGGTGTTCAAGGGGTATATGTGTTGGTAAACAGCTGGCTTAACACGCCCTCTAGAGTTTAGCCTAAAGACTGCTCGTATCCACGCTACTAGGATAGCTGGTCTAAAAGGTTGACTTACAACCAATCATCAATAAGGGTCGTTTGGAATGATACACAGTGATCACTAGAATAGTGAGCACTACATATCAGGCCAACTTCTCACATTGGTGAGCAGCGGTTGGGATTTGAGCTTGCTGTTGTTTTACCACACACGTATCCTAAGAATATCGCAGTGAAAGATCACATAAGTACCCAGGTACATATAACTTAACTTAGAATACTCCGAGTTCTACTGAACCGGCTGTTGTAGTGTAACAGGGCTTAGCACACCCTGACTACAACTCTTAGCAAGGGATCAGTAGGTAAACCCATAGTGTAGGTAGGTGCAACACTTACACCTCACTAGAAAAGCATGTCGGTCCACGGAGAGTCTGCAGGGACTCCCCTAGTGGTCAGTGACCCTCCACAGGTCGTGTCACGATATGCAACTCTTAGCTTCAAGGAGATGAGACAACTGTGTGCCTCCAGGAAGCTAAACCAGGGTTCTAACCCTACCATCGCAATACTGATAGGTCTCTTAGAGGCGTACGATGCTAGGAGGTCCTCTAACCCAGGTCCCCCCAGTGCAGATGGGAACATGCCTCCCTTAGAGGGAACCCTCGGTGACCCAGACCTCGACCTCCACACAGAGGAGGAGGACGAGGACGAGTTATCGGGAGACGAGGCAGACAAAGGTCCAGTGGTAGTTGGCAGGCTTACAAGGACCAACTTAAGCAGGCATGAGAATGGAACTGGGGGAGCCCCGGGCCCACGCTCAAGCAGGCTTAACCTTGGGAACGGACGAGCTAGGTCTCTCTCCAGAGGCTCTGGCAGATCGGTTCATACACATGTCTCTCAGGCACCTTCTCAGAGAGGAATGACTTCCCCTCAGAGGAGGGAGCATGAAGCGAAGATGCGGGAGGTCAATCTGAGGATCGAGCGGGAAGAACTTGCCCTCGCCAAAGAAAGACTTGCCTTAGCCCGAGAGCAGAAATTAAGTGGGTTAGATCCCACTGGTGGCAGCATTCTCAATAGAGAGAAAGACAGGGGTATAGACACTAGACACCTGAGTAAAATAGTGCCCCCCTTTAAACAAGGGGACGACATCCACAAGTGGATAACTGCCTTGGAGAGGGCCTGCACTGTCCAGTGCGTCCCCCCAAGTCAGTGGGCAGCTATACTGTGGCTTTCCTTTGAAGGTAAAGGAAGGGACAAGCTCCTCACTACAAGAGCTGAGGATGCTAACAACTACCAAGTCCTGAAGAACACACTGATTGATGGGTTCGGCTTAACCACGGAACAGTACCGGGTGCTGTTCCGGGACACCCAGAAAATTCAGTCTCAGGATTGGGCTGACTTTGTCGATTGTGCCACTAAGGCTTTGGAAGGCTGGTTGCTGGGTAGCAAGGTTACTGATTACACAGGATTGTACAATCTTATCATGCGAGAACAGATTTTAAACAACTGTCAGAACCAATTGTTGCATCAGCACCTTGTCGACTCGGATCTGACCTCTCCCCAAGAATTGGGAAAGAAGGCAGACAGATGGGTCAGAACAAGGGTCAAGCAGAACCAGAATCAGAACCAGGGTGGTCAGAAGAAAGCAGACCAAAAGGGTAACAAGAACGAACAAAATGACCAGAAGTCTTCGACAGGTCCCCAACAAACCAAAGAGGGTGGGGGTCAGGCTTCACAGAAGAAGAAGACTCAAGAAGGCCAGTCAAAAAGGTGGTGCCAATACTGTAAAAGTAAGACTCACTGGTTTAGTGAGTGCACCAAGAAAGGAGGGCAAACTCCTACCACTGCAGCCCCTAAGGCACCTGCGCCCCCTAGTACAGTCAGCAGTGGTAGTGCGCCTCCCAAGGCATTAGTTGGGTTAACCTTGGGAACCGAGGGGAGTGACGACTTAGTCGGCACGCTCACTCAGGCCGTCCTTGTCTGTACAGGGGATATGGATATGTCCCCTGATGCCAGTCCCAATACTTTGGGCAAATACAGGCAGACACCTTTGATAAATGGAAAAGTGGCTCAGGCCTACAGGGACACGTGTGCCAGTGTCACCATGGTGACGCCTAACTTCGTGGACCCTGGACAGATCATGCTAGGTACCAGTTACCTAGTGACCAATGCCAGCAACGTCACTACCAATCACAGTATGGCAGTTGTTGATTTCTCCTGGGGAGGGGTAAGTGGCCCGAAAAAGGTTGTGGTTAGTTCAGACCTCCCCGTAGAATGTCTGTTGGGCAATGATTTGGAAACGTCACAATGGTCAGAAGTGGAGCAGAGGACTCACATGGAAATGTTAGGTTTGCCAGCACATGTCCTTGCTGTGACCAGGTCACAGGCCAAAAGATGCCCCACTGAACAGGTGCTGGATCCTGGAAGAACGGACCAGACACCTTCCAAGAAAAGGAGCAGTAAGGGTAAGGCTTCGCCTTCCCCCTTGCCCCAGGTCGTGGATCAAGTCTCCGAGGAGGCTGACCTTAAAGAACTGAGGGAGACTGAGCCGCAAGAGCTTGAACCTGGTCAGGTTGAGTTTCTGGGCTCAGGGGGACCCTCCAGGGAAGACCTGGGGAAGGCACAGTTAGACTGCCCCTCACTTGAACCCCTCAGACAGCAGGCCGCTGCTGAGGCTGCAGGGAACACCACAGGTACCCACAAAGTGTACTGGGACGATGGACTCCTGTACTCCGAGGCAAGAGACCCCAAACCTGGTGCGACCAGGAGGCTGGTCATCCCCTTGTCTCTGAGAGGTTTCCTTCTCACCTTGGCCCACGAGATTCCCCTTGCAGGTCACTTAGGCCAGAATAAGACTTGGGACAGAATTGTTCCACACTTTCACTGGCCCCACATGTCCGAAGATACGAAGGAGTTTTGCCGCTCCTGTGTCACTTGCCAAGCCAGTGGTAAATCAGGTGGCACGACAAAGGCCCCCCTCATACCACTACCAGTGGTGGGGGTACCCTTTGAACGAGTGGGGATCGACATTGTCGGACCAATGGAACCCCAGACAGCATCAGGGCACAAGTTTATACTGGTGGTGGTGGACCACGCCACCAGGTATCCTGAAGCTATTCCCCTTAGGACCACTACGGCACCTGTGGTGGCACGGGCCCTACTTGGAGTGTTCTCCAGAGTGGGCTTCCCTAAGGAGGTCGTCTCAGACAGAGGTGCAAACTTCATGTCGGGATATCTGACTGCTATGTGGAAGGAATGTGGTGTCAACTACAAGTTCACCACACCCTATCACCCACAATGCAATGGGCTGGTTGAGAGATTCAACCGGACCCTAAAAGGGATGATTCACGGACTACCTGAAAAGCTTCGGCGGAGATGGGATGTCCTGATACCCTGCCTCTTGTTCGCCTACAGAGAGGTCCCGCAGAAGGGGGTTGGCTACAGCCCTTTTGAGCTTCTGTTCGGACATCCTGTAAGGGGACCCCTTTGTTTGGTAAAGGAAGGATGGGAGAGACCTCTCAGAAAGCCAGCATCAAACATTGTGGACTATGTGCTCGGTCTCCGCTCGCGGATGGCGGAGTACATGGAAAAGGCGTCTAAAAACCTTGAGGCGAGCCAAGAATTACAGAAAGCTTGGCACGACCAAAAGGCTGTCCTGACTGTGTACCAGCCTGGACAGAAGGTGTGGGTGCTGGAGCCAGTGGCCCCAGCAGCACTCAAAGACAAATGGTCTGGGCCCCACACGATCATTGAGCAAAAGGGAGAGGTCACCTACTTGGTAGACCTGGGAACTCCCCGGAGCCCCCACAGGGTGCTCCATGTAAACAGGCTCAAGGCATATGTCGACAGGGAGGGCATGGGCTTGCTCATGGCCACAGATGAGGGACAGGAGGAGGAGAGTGACCCTCTCCCAGACCTGCTCTCTCAGAACCCTGACGATGGATCAGTAGATGGTGTTGTCTTTTGTGGCAGCCTCTCTGGACATCAACAAGAGGATTGTAAACAGGTTCTTCAATCCTTTCGACATATGTTCTCTCTGACACCCAGTCAGACCAAGTGGTGTACCCACGAGGTCGACACTGGGGACAGTCTGCCCGTAAAGAGTAAAATCTATCGGCAACCTGATCATGTCAGAGACTGCATCAAGACAGAGGTGCAGAAAATGTTGGAGCTGGGAGTCATTGAACCCTCGGACAGCCCCTGGGCTAGTCCCGTAGTGCTCGTGCCGAAACCTCACACCCAGGGCGGTAAGAAAGAGATGAGGTTTTGCGTGGACTACAGAGGTCTCAATGCGGTCACTAAGACCGACGCCCACCCGATACCAAGAGCAGACGAACTTATCGACCGGTTGGCCTCGGCCAACTACTTAAGTACGTTTGACCTGACAGCTGGGTATTGGCAAATCAGGTTAGCTGAGGAGGCCAAGCCCAAAACAGCATTTTCTACCCCGGGTGGGCATTATCAGTTCGTGGTAATGCCCTTTGGTTTGAAAAATGCACCTGCCACCTTCCAAAGGCTGGTGAATCGAGTTCTCACTGGGTTGGACGACTTCTGTGCGGCGTATCTGGACGATATCGCTGTCTTTAGCTCCACCTGGGAGGATCACCTGGTCCACCTGAGGAAAGTGTTAGAGGCCCTGCAGAAGGCAGGCCTCACTATCAAGGCCACCAAGTGCCAGATAGGGCAGACACAGGTTGTATACCTGGGCCACCTTGTAGGTGGAGGCCAGGTTCAACCGTTGGAGAGCAAAATACAGGCCATCCAGGACTGGGCTCCTCCAACCACCCAGACTCAGGTTCGAGCTTTCTTAGGCCTGACTGGTTATTACCGGAAATTTGTCAGAAATTATGGATCCATTGTGACCCCGCTAAACGACCTGACAAGTAAAAAGATGCCAAAAAAAGTTCAGTGGACAGCAAGCTGTCAGAAGGCGTTCGATGACCTAAAGCGGGCCATGTGCACAGCACCTATCCTAAAGAGTCCAGACTACTCCAAACCATTCATTGTCCAAACAGACGCTTCGGAGCTGGGTGTGGGAGCTGTTCTATCGCAACTGAATTTTGATGGTCATGACCAGCCCATAGCTTTTATTAGCAGGAGGCTGACCCCCAGAGAGAAGAATTGGTCAGCTATTGAGAGGGAGGCCTTTGCTGTGGTTTGGGCCCTGAAGAAGTTGAGGCCATACTTGTTTGGCACTCACTTCAAGATTCAGACCGACCATAAGCCCCTCTTGTGGCTAAATCAAATGAAGGGTGAAAACCCCAAACTACTTAGGTGGTCCATTTCCCTACAGGGGATGGACTTCACAGTGGAGCATAGACCTGGCACTGATCATGGCAATGCAGATGGGCTCTCCAGGTATTTCCACTTAGAGCAAGAAGACTCACCTGGTCAAGGTTAGCTTATTGTCCCAAAGTTTGGGGGGGGGTCATGTAGGAGAGTAGGGTCTGCAATCCTATGATCACCCAGATTTTTTGCTTTTGCTTCATTGGTTTACGACTTTCTCCGGCTGTGGGCCTGCCAATCAGACCCACAGCCTAGCTGTTCTCTCTCGAAATTAACACACATGTACGTTAGGTGCATCCACTAATTGGAACTGGGCCACCTTGTCAGTCCCTGTCTCAGCATACCACAGGTATCCAGGGCATCGGTGTACCCAGGGCCTACCAGGGGCTGAAGCATGTATTATGCCACCCCTGGAATGGCCGCCCAAATCTGACACAACTGGCTGCACGACAGCTGGGGCCACGTGGTGTAATCACCCGTTGCTGTAGGTGTAGTATTCCTACACCTAAACCCTAAAATGGACACATGGATTCCTATCAGTCACTCCTATAGCAGGCCTTATCAATCCTGAAGGCAGAGTGCAGGGAATCATGTGGGACGGTGCTCTGGCGCGAGCTGAGCCCGTCGACGGCTTGCGGAACCAAGCCCTAATAGCCGTTCCATGGTGACGCGGGCCAACTACTTTTAAGGCATTATAATCCTTGCGGTTATTTGCTAACTTTGGCATCGCATCACCTATACATGTCGAGTAAGGTGTCATACGAATGGGAATACGAACCCCTCGCCAGTCCTGGTGACGGGGTTAGCATTCCCCCCTTTTAGAGGGACACGACATGGAAGTAACCTTGAACCCCGGTTAAAGTTGACTCAAGCCTCAGCATCACAAAATGGATGCTGCCACCAGACACAAGTCTGACCTCCTGCTGCTGGGGGACCTTCCAGCAAGGGGAGCTTGGACAAAGGGTTTCCTGTCGAGGGCGGTGTTAGCACCGTCCCAGACAGGGTTTGTGTATCCCAGGTAGGCAGGGCTGAAAGGAAGGTGATTGCAAGTGGCACCCCGGTGCTCACTGTGCATAGCCCGGCTCAAACCAGTTTCAGGGGCACACCAGCCCCTGAGCTGGCGCGAAGCCGGACAAAGGATAGGGGTGTAACCACCCCCCTCCTGGCTCCACCCATAGGTAGAACCTAGTCACGGGCCAGCCCCTTTTTCTTAGAATAAAGGTAGGAGCGAGTCCCCTTCCCAAATTGGATAATCAGATAATCGGATAACTCCGAATCACGAACTACTTTCCACGAAAGGAACTCTTGACTATTTCTGAAGACTCTCCCTTGTGGCTAAGGAGAAGCCACCCTGCACCAGCAGGCACCATCTAAGCGCTTGCGGTTTGCTGTAAGTCTCTCCTACGGATCAAGACTGCCCAGCTCGACGAGACCCGAGTTCCCTGCCATCTCTGACCTTTTACCTCCCTCATCAGCTCAGCTGAGAGTCGTAGGTGTGACAAGACCTGCGGGACCGGCTATCTTCAGAAACTGCACGACGCTTATCTAGCACGCCCACCGAGGGACCCTCGAGTGAGTGCACCTAGGGTTTGAGAAGCCCTAACCCTGAGCAGCTCCAGCATCGAAGTCTGCCTCCCCAGCATCCCCGAGATCTGCGTGGGGGGCCCTTCCGCTCCTTGTTGTTCACCGCGTTGTTCGACCACTTGCCGACCGGCTTGTGGCCCTCTTCACGACGCACCACGATTGTTTCATCACTAGTCTGGTTGCTCCAGACTGGCTCTTGCTCCCCTTCAACGGAGGAGTACCACGGACCCTCCTGGTCCACTCCCGACGCCATCTTGACTCCCCCGCTTGGGTGGCCACTGCCAAGATCCGCTGCCCCTTCCTGGGCCCAGCATCATCGACAGCAGACACCTTCGTGGGACAGCTCGCCCTCCATCCTGGTCGCCGCCGCGCCTCCTGGTCCGAGGAACAGCCGAGTCCGACGTCACCCACTCACCTGGTCGAGGTGACTTCAGCCGGTACCCTCCTGGTACCCACACGATCGCTGGCTAGCGGTTGAGAACTGAGTCCCCTCTGCTTTCAGGTTTTCCTTCACCACCGATCCAGGCTTGGATCGCTCTGAACATCGTCACTGGTCGCCTGCCAGCAACTTCTTCTTTCAGGCTCCTGAGACTACACGAGGACTCCCGACATCTTGACGAACTTCACGCAGCCGCAGCCTCCGGGCTAGGTAACTCGAGCATCTCGGTGCTCCATCGCAGGTTCGCTCTACAAGTGTTCAGTTCCTTTTTCGTTTAGTCCCACTGATCGGATCACTCCGGAATCAGTATCTCCAGACTCTAACCATTCGCATTTCACTGTTAGTGTAGATGGTTTCTCGTGCCCCTCGGGCATTTGTGTAAATTGTGCAACTGAAGTATTTTCCTAAGAGTTTTGTCGTGTGCTTAGCTCCCTGACTCATAAAGAGCCAGGGTAGTCTTGTTATAAATAAATATCCTTTTATTTTCATAACAACTTGTGTGGTGTCCTTCCACTTGGTGTTCAAGGGGTATATGTGTTGGTAAACAGCTGGCTTAACACGCCCTCTAGAGTTTAGCCTAAAGACTGCTCGTATCCACGCTACTAGGATAGCTGGTCTAAAAGGTTGACTTACAACCAATCATCAATAAGGGTCGTTTGGAATGATACACAGTGATCACTAGAATAGTGAGCACTACATATCAGGCCAACTTCTCACACCCTGCAGCCAGGATAGTTTTTGTAATGATCCTTGTATCTTCTTTAATATTTTCATTAGGAATGTTTATTTTGCAAGAGAAACATTTTGCTAAACAATCTTTAAATTCTTCTTTGCCCTCTTCCTAAAATATATTAATTGATACTCTAGCCCTCACAAAAGGAACACTGGAAAAGTCTATTGAAAATGTTTTTTACGTAGAATTGGACTGGATGGTTTTGGGATTTGCTTTCTGCTTGGGCTTGGAAAAAATAGATAGTTCTGTTTGTAATAATAGCCATTATTTTCTCCCACCTATACCTTATATATACCCGCTTACTGAAATGTTCAAATGTAAATGCCCACCTAGCAATGGATCAGAATATTGATGGATTATGAGGATAGATGTACAGGATAACTTCCGTGCTTCTAGATCATAGCGGATGTCTTTAGCTAATACTAAAACGGAAAACTCGCTGCCATGGCTGTTAGCATCAGCTGAAGCCATTTTGTTTTGTAGCCACGTGCTCGCCATGTGCTTTCTCCCTCTTCACTGTTGACTGCCCTTGTATTCTGCTTGTGTCATGTGATATAGTTAACTCCTTCAGCACTGAGCCGGAGCCTTGCACATGCTCAGAAAGATCTGTAGCTGCCAATACCCCTGTCCTACTATGTAACTGTCAGGCTATTCTTACTGATGTAAGCAGTTTAGTCTCTCCTCCCACTCTGTTGACTAAGCGATTCTTATGTATCCTTATATGTATTTGTGTGCACACTTGTACTGCCTCTTTTTGAGTCTTCATGCTAACTCAGCAATAAACTCGCCATAAAAGGCCCCTGTTCTCTGTACTCCTTAGACTGTCTCCTACAGTGGCCTGAGGGTACTGTATGACGCAGTCTCCCTCATGTGAGGTTCATAAACTTGTTTTTTTGATATTACAGCTTCCGTGCCAATCTGGAGCCTGGGTGCTTTTCTTGTGCTCTTACCCCTACCTCTAGAACTCCTACAGGAGCCTGGGCTCTATTTCCACACTCTTACCACTACCTCTAGAGCTCATACCAGAGCCTGCGCTCTATTCCTATACTCGTACCTCTAACTCTTGAGCTGCTACCGGAGCTTGTGTCTATTCCTGTACTCATACCCCTACCTCTAGAGCTCCTACCCAGAGCCTGGGCTCTATTCCTGTGCTCTTACCACTACTTCTACATCTCCTACCTGAGCCTGGGCTCTAATCATGTACTCTTACCCCTACCTCAGGAGGTGGAACCGGAGCCCTGGCTCTATTTGTCTATTCTTACCCCTACCTTTAGAGCCCCTTCCAGAGCCTGAGGTCTATTCCTGTGTCCTTACCCCTACCTCTAGAGCTCCTACCAGAGCCCGGTCTCTATTCCTGTACTCTTGCTTCTTCCTCTAAAGCTCATAGTGGAGCCTGGGCTCTAGTCCTGTACTCTTACTACTAACTCTAGAACTCCTACTGGAGCCAGGTCTCTGTTCCTGTGCTCTTACCCCTACTTCTAGAGCTCCTACCTGGAGCCTGGGCTCTATATTTGTACTCTTACCTCTACGTCTGGAGCTCGTACCTGAGCCTGGGCTCTATTCCTGTACTCTTATCCCTCCCTCTAGAGCTCCTACCAGAGCCTGGGCTCTATTCCTGTTCTCTTACCCCAACCTCTGGAGGTCCTCCCGGAGCCTGAGCTCTTTTCCTGTGTTCTTACCCCTATCTCTAGCCTGGGCTCTCTTCCCGTACTCTTGCATCTACCTCTAGAGCTCCTACCAGAGCTTGGGCTCTATTCCTGTACCTTTACCCCAACCTCTAGAGCTCCTTCCAGAGCCTGAGCTCTATTCCTGTGCTCTTATCCCTACCTCTAGAAATCCTACCAGAGCCTGGGGTCTGTTCCTGTGCTCCTACTCCTCCCTCTAGAGCTCCTACCGGAGCCTGAGCTCTTTTCCTTTGCTCTTACCCCTCCCTCTAGAGCTCCTTCAGGAGCCTGGGGTCTATTTATGTACTCTTACCCCTCCCTCTAGAGCTCCTTCCGGAGCCTGAGCTCTATTCCTGTGTTCCTACACCTTCGTCTAGAGCTCATACCGGAGCCTGGGCTTTATTCCTGTACTCGTACCCCTAGCTCTGGGGCTCCTACCACAGCCTGGGCTCTCTTCCCGTACTCTTAACCCTACCTCTAGAGCTCTTACCGGAGCCTGAGCTTTATTTCTGTGCTCTTACCCCTACCTCTAAAGCTCTTACCCGATCCTGCGCTCTATTCTTGTGCTCTTACCCCTACATCTAGAGCTCCTACCGGAGCCTGAGCTCTATTCTTGTGCTCTTACCCCTACCTCTAGAGCTCCTTCAGGAGCCTGGGCTCTATTCCTGTACTCTTACTCCTACCTCTGGAGCTCCTACCGGATCCTGGGCTCTATTCTTGTGCTCTTACCCCTACATCTAGAGCTCCTTCCGGAGCCTTGGCTCTATTCCTGTGCTTTTACCCCACCTCTAGAGCTCATACCAGAGCCTGGGCTCTATTCTTGTACTCGTACCTCCACCTCTGGAGCACAGCCCGGAGCGTGTGCTCTTTTCCTGTGCTCCTACCCCTACTGCTAGAGCTCCTACCGGAGCCTGGGCTCTATTCCTGTACTCGTACCCCTACCTCTAGTGCTCCTTCAGGAGCCTGGTGTCTATTCCTGTACTCTTACCCCTCCCTCTAGAGCTCCTACCGGAGCCTGTGCTCTATTCCTGTGTTCCTACACCTTCGTCTAGAGCTCATACCGGAGCCTGGGCTTTATTCCTGTACTCGTACCCCTAGCTCTGGGGCTCCTACCACAGCCTGGGCTCTCTTCCCGTACTCTTACATCTACCGCTAGAGCTCCCTCCAGAGCCTGAGCTCTAGTCCTGTGCTCTTATCCCTACCTCTAGAGCTCCTACCGGAGCCTGGGCTCTTTATTTGTACTCTTACCTCTACCTCTGGAGCTCCTACCTGAGCCTCGGCTCTATTCCTGTGCTCTTATCCCTACCTCTAGAAATCCTACCAGAGCCTGGGCTCTACTCCTGTACTCCTACCCCTCCCTCTAGAGCTCCTACCAGAGCCTGGGCTGTATTCCTGTACTCTTACCCCTACCTGTAGGGCTCCTACCAGAGCCTGGGCTGTATTCCTTTGCTCTTACCTCTACCTCTGGAGCTCTTACCAGAGCCTGGGCTCTATTCCTGTACTCGTACCCCTACCTCTAGAGCACCTACCGGAGCCTGGGCTCTTTATTTGTACTCTTACCTCTACCTCTGGAGCTCCTTCCAGAGCCCAGGCTCTATTTCTCTACTCTTACCTCTACCGCTAGAGCTCCTACCAGTGCCTGGGCTCTATTCCTTTACTTGTACCCCTAGCTCTAGAGCTCCTACCGGAGCCTGGGCTCTCTTCCTTTGCTCTTGCCCTACATCTAGAGGTGGTTATTGAGCCTGTACTTTACATTCCAGCCCTGGGCTCTCACGTCTCACTACAGCTGGTTCACATTTCAAGTCTGTCTCTTGAGCTGGCATTGGAGGTTGGCTCCATACTTGACTTATGAGTTTTCTCTAGGACTGGTGTTAGAACCTGGTGACCTTGGAGCTACTTCCTATACTCCAGCCCTGAGCTCTCACATCAGTGTTTGGAGCTGTTTTTAGAGCCCGGGTTCCATACTTGAGTCTTGAGCCTCATTCCTGAACTCCAGGCCTGAGTCCTCCACTCTCTCTTTAGAGCTGCGATTAGCCCTGAACGTTCATCTCTATCGCTAGCGCTGGTCCACGTGTCAGGCCTGAACTCTCACCGCTGTGTCCAGAACTGGCATTAAAACCTGACCTGCATATTTCAATCATGACCTCTCACCTTTCCTTAGTGCTGAGATTAAAGCCATGGGCTCCATATTTCAGCCTTGACACCTGCCTTTAATGCTGGCATCAGAACGTGAGCTTCAAATTTGAGGTGTGAACACTTATCTGAGCCTCTAGAACTGGTATTACAGCGTAGCTGCCTAATTCCATCATGAGCTCTGCGCCTCTGTCGCTAGAGATGCTATTAGAGCTTGGGTTCCATGTTTCAGCCCTGACCTCTCGCCTCTGGCTCTAGAGCTTGCATTTTGCCCTAAGCTTCATGTTTCAGCCCTGAGATCTTTCCTCATCTGAAAAAGATGTTATTAGACCATTAGGCTATAAATTTCAGCTAGGAGGTCTCAGATCTTCCTGAGATCCTGTTAGACCTGGAATCTTTTGGCATGATTTCCCCTGTCTTTTTGCTTCTGACCTCTTTGTTTTGCGTTGAACTTCATTTTTTGCTGGCTTTTGGACTTTGGCCACTTTACCACTGCTGACCAGTGCTAAAGTGCATGCGCTCTGTGACTAAAACATAATGGCATTTGGTTTCTCATGACTTGATTTACTAGTAAGTCCATACATAGCACTGTGCACTACATGTGGCCGGGCCTGTAACTCAAATGCTTCTAGTGGGCCTCAGCACGGATTGTACCACCCACCTCAGTATCCACTTCAAGCATGTCTCAGGCCTGCCACCACAGTGCCTGTTTGTGCTGTCTCAGACTGCCTTATCGACCTGGCAAGTCCACTCACTTACCAGGCCCAAACCGTCTCTTTTATTACATATAAGGCACCCCTAATGTGGGCCCTAGGTAGCCCATGGACAGGGTGCCGTGTATTGAAAAGGTAGGACATGTACTTGTGAGTTTTTACATGTCCTGATAGTGAACAATTGCTACATTTGTTTTTCACTACAGCAAGGCCCATCTCTCCCATAGGTTAGCATTGGAATTGCCTTGTAACATATTTCAAGTGCATCTTTCAATCAGGGGCAGATAGAAAATTGGAGTTTCACGTTTATGAACTCACAATTTAAAAGCACATCTTTTAGTGAAGTTGGTAATTAAAATGCCGGTTAGAAAATGCCACTTTTAGAAAGTTGCAGAAAGAGGGATGAAAGAATGCACTCCTTTCTTTAAACTTGTTTGTATTATGTAACATAATAAGCTGGATTATTGTGCGTGACTTTTAGAAAGTTGGCATTTTCTTACAGAACCATTCAGTGTCTCAACTTGTCCCCAGAATACACGTCTGGGTTGGATGACAGTTGGGCTTTGTGAATTCACTCTAGACTGTCCCACACCGGGAGCTGAGGTATGCCCGGCATATCCTGATGGCCCATTAATAGGTTGATGAGCCTTCCTAAGCTAGAGTGGTGGGAGGAGCTGACACTTGCACCTGAATTAGGCTATGCCTTTTCCTCACACAAAAAAGCCACCACCACATATAGTGTGTCTGGAGCAAGGGCAAGGAAGAGCAGAGTCCTGTGCACTACAAAGACCTTTCTTTGAAGCCTCCCTACTTCAAAGGCAAAAATGAGTATAAGTACTGGACCTCTAACACCATATACTCGGAACACTTCTGGACTGAGGACTTTCTGCTAGGAAGGCAAGCTGTTGTGCTGCCAGGAGGGACTGCCACTTTGCTGATTGCTTTGCTGTGTTGGCCTTCTGCCTTCTGCCTGCTGCTTCTGTCCTGGGAGAAAGAGGACTGGACTTTGCTCTCTACATCTTGCTGTTAGACCTGGCACCTTGGCGTGAGTCTCCCTTCCTCTTTTTGTCGCTGTGCCTCATGTGTTTTTATGGTGTTGGCCGCTCAGCGCGCTGTGCCACTGCCAACCAGTGTCGCGGTGCGAGTGCTCCCTATGTAAATTGTATATGTTGGTTGGATTCCATGATTGGATTGTTTGATTTACTGTCAGACCCCAGTAAAGTGCGCCAGGGGCGCCAGGGCATGTAAATGCGAACACCGCTGGTGGGCTTGCAGCACTGGTTGTGCCACCCACAGAAGCGGCCGGTAAAATATGTCTGAGGTCTGCCATCGCAGAACCTGCGTGCAGTCTGGTACTGACATGCTGACCGGCAAGTGCCCACACTTGCCAGTCCCTAAAACCTTCCCTTAGCTGCATGTTAGTCACCCCTCTGGTAGGCCCACGGGCAGGGTGCGTTGTAAGCCTAAGGTAGGACAAGCCTGGATGCGTGGCATGTCCTAGTAGTGAATGACCGCCATCTTGTTGTTCACTACTGCAAGGCTACCCTGTTCTCATAGGCCAGTATGGGCGGCCTGGATTGTTACACCCTATGATCCTAACCGACCCAGGGAACATGGTAGAAGATCGAGTTTAGTATGCCTGAACTCGGAATAATAAGGTACATCTTTTCGCAAGGTTTATTTTAATATTCCGGGTTTGCAAATGCCGCTTTTAGAAAGTTGGCCTTTGCTTGCCTAAACCTTTCAGCCGCCTCTGCGTGATGTGTATCTGATGTCTGGCTGGTATGAGTGACAGGGCTGGGGGAACCCAGATGGGCGGGGCTAGGTAGCCTGGTAATGAATAGGACGATCAACAGGTAGATGGGTGGGAGGAGTGCTCCTAGGCTCTGAATAGGACAGTGCTCTGCTACCTCAATGCCGGCTCCGCCCCCTGTGGAGCGTCTGATGACTCTGCCCTGCACTCTGAAAGAAGAAGCCTGCATCGCGTAAACAAAGTGCTCAGAAACCGGACTGAACTAGGCAAGGGCCCCCCTGGCCTGGGAGAACAAAAGATTTGCTGTATAAATGGAGGAGCCCTGCTCCTGAGAAACTAGATCCGCTTTTGACCAAGAAGAATCTCTGCCTGAGGAGGAGGCACCGGGAAAGCTGTAGGAGGAAGACTGTCCCTATCCTGGGGGATTGGCCTGCAGTGGTGACCTTGCTGCCAAAGGAGAGAAGAGAAACTGTTGCTGAAGCCTTTTACTTTACTTTTACTTTCAAGACTTGTGCTTTTCCAAAACGATCTCCAAGGGCTTGGAACTGAGCTTGCCCCCTGAACTGAGCCCCAGGACCATTGGGCTCTACCTGATCTTCACTCGCCTGCTGCTGGACTGTGGTGTCCTTTCCCTCGCCGGAGCTGTGACCCTTGTGCCCAGTCCCTCCCTGAGCCGTGACCAGGACTGCTTAGCCGCCCCCGCCTTGGGAAGAGCCTCGCTCGATCGGAGCCGCTCCCCCTACGCTGTGCTGGGCTGCCCCGTCACCTCGCTCGTTGGAGGCTCGCTGTGCCCCTTCACCCTCCCGCCGGAATCGGCGTTTGTGAGCATCTCCAAGCCTCGGACGGCCCGGGCGCATCTGCGTACCCGGCTGCCCCGCTTTGTTCACCCGCCACCTACAACACCCCGCTCTTGTCGTGAGCCTGAAGATCAGACACCCTCGTGAAGTGTGGGAGCCCCGGACGCCGCCTCGCTCTTCTGTCGAAGAGCCGCTGAAATCCCGCACCCGCCTTTGCGTCAAGAAACAAGGTACTGTACTTACGAACTCGACCGCGAGCTCGCATCGGATCCAGGGTCCGCAACGTTCTTATTTCCCTGTCATCTGCTGTGTGCTCCCTGGGCGCTGCCTCAGCTCGAAGTGCGCTGGGGCCTACAGTTACCTTGTGCCCGCCTAAAGAACTTTCCGTAAAACCAAGAGAACTTGACCGCCTTTCCAAGAATTGTGGCCCCATCAGTTCAACGTTACTGGGCCTTGTATTTGAATCTGCTGAAACTACATAAAAGCTTATTTTTATATACTTCCTGATTGGTGTCCGTTTGTGGTGCATGCAAGGGGTTTACTGTATGTGTAATTGCATTTGCTTAACCGTGTACGCCTGAGACTTAGCCTAGACTGCTCGCGCCACGCACCTAGAGGGTGAGCAGGGGTTATTCTGGGGAGTCATCCTTCGCCCTGACAAGAAGTTAAGGGTCCCTGCTTGTTGTGGGTTCACACCTGCGTCAACCAGAGTCCCCTCATTTCTAACATTGGTGGCAGCGGTGAGGATTTACGGATTTGCATTTGCGGTTTGCGTATAGTGAACCACTGATCACCACGTAGTGAGAGCAGACCAGTAACACAGCCACAAGGCTAGCATTTGTTTTTGTTTTGCCAAGAGTCTCCGTTGTTAGAGCCATGCCTGGTTCACTTTCCGCCGGAAGGGCGGCTTCCATAATCTCTGGATTTGAAGACGTAGATTGGGAAGAAGACGCACTTCTGAATCGTACCAATGAAGACTTGAAAGGTCTTTGCTCCAAGTTCAGGATTGCCCAAACTGGATTGAAAAAGAAGGAACAATTTGTGAAGGCGCTGAGGGCCTGGTATGAGTCAAAGGCACCAGAGAATCAGGTGGAAGTGGTTCCACCGGAAAGTGTCCATGAGTTTGGCAGATGCCTGTCGCCAGAAGAGTTGGCGGACAGGGCAGCAACCCGGGCACACGAGGTGGAAATGGCAAAACTTCATGGGCAGATGGATATGGAAAAACAAAGATTAGCCATGGAAGAAAAGAAACTACAATTAGAGCATGACATGAAGCTGAGGGAGCTGGAGCTGAAAGCAAAAAGTTTGGAGCTTAATCCCTCTGGTGGCAGCACACCGCCAGTACCGGCGGAACCAAGAGTTTATATTCCCAAGGATGTAGTGAAGGAGTTCTTCAGGAATGACGACATCGGGCAGTGGTTCAGAGCCTACGAGGTAGCCATGTCTTCCCACCGGGTCCCTGAGAAAGATTGGGGAGCGGGGTTGTGGGGAAGGTTCCTGAGTGAAGGGCGGGACACACTGTTAGATTTACCTGTTGATGTTCGTAATTCTTATGCCCATATGAAGGAAGCATTGATGGCTAGGTATGGGTTGACCCCTGAGTTATATAGACAGAGGTTCAGGGGTTGCACTAAGATTCCCAATAGTACGTATGTGGAGTATGTGACTTTCTTTTGCAGAGCGCTGGATGGTTGGGTAAAGGGTAGTAAGGTGAATGATTATCAAGGGCTTCTTGATCTAATGGCATGGGAGCACTTGTCCAGTAATTGTTTTCCTGAGCTACGCCAGCACCTGATAGATAGTAAGCTGACTAACCCGAGGAAGCTTGCTGAGGAGGCGGACCGCTGGGTCAGTACCAGGGTCCACAAGGGTACCGTGGGAGACTCCGCCAAAGGTGGGCAGGGTCCCCAGCAGAAGAGTGGGGGGGACAGGGGTAAACAGAAGCAGTTCCAAAAAGGGCCCCAAAATAGTCCCCAAGGGAACCAAGGGAAGGGTTCTCAGCCTCCCCCACCCCAGAAACCGACCGGGGCCCCGACAGGTCCTCCTGTTCAAAAGGGGCCCGTAAGATGTTACAGGTGTAACAATTTGGGGCATTTTGCCTCTGATGTAAAATGTCCATTGTTTGGTAAACCAGCACCCACTGGTGCTCCATCCCGGCAGGTGACTAGTGTAGCCTTGGTGGAGGAGAGGGATGTCCAAGGTGGGTGGGGTCCCGCAGAGATGTCCCTGGTCTCGCTAGGAGACCGTGAAGTGGTCCCTCCAACCCAGCTGCCTGAGAACACTAAGAAGTACAGGCAGTGGGTGACCATAAATGGCCATAGAGTGGAAGCTCTTAGAGATACAGGAGCCAGTGTGACAGCTGTCAGGTGTCACCTGGTGTCTCAGGAGCAGGTGGTCCCCAATGCATTCTATCCCGTTGTTGCCGCTGACAACACCGAGAGACACTGCAAGGTGGCTCAGGTTCCCTTTGAGTGGGGGGGGGTCTCTGGTACTCTTCAGGTAGCTGTGAGGCCCGCCATGCCTGTAGACTGTTTGTTAGGGAACGATTTGGAGAGCTCACCTTGGGCTAAGGTGGAGCGGAGTGCTCACCTGGAGATGTTGGGTATGCCGGATTGGGCGTGTGTCACCACACGGTCCATGACAGCCAGTAGAGGTACTCAAGAGGTCCTGGAGCCTGAGAGGGAGGCCCAGGAACCGGCCTCAGAGAGAAGGAGCAAGGGGCGCGGGAAGCCGGCCCCTGAAGTTCCCACGGTCCAGGAGGAAGCAGACCTTGAGGGGGATGCCCTGGAGCCTACAGGGGAGCAGATAGCTGAACTGGGAGACCTGCCGGAGCTGACCCATTGGCAGCAGGAAGGGGGTCCCACCAGGGAGGACTTTTGCAAGGCACAGAAGGAGTGCCCTTCTCTCGTGGGTATGCGGCAGCAGGCTGCAGACCAGGCCGCAGGTGATCAGTCAGGATCGCATTTCGTTTACTGGGAGAACGACCTCCTATATACAGAGCCTAAGGTTGCTGAGCCTGGGTCAGCCCGTGCGCTGGTGGTACCCCAGGACTTCAGAGCCTTCCTACTGGGGCTGGCTCACGATGTGCCATTGGCAGGGCATTTGGGGCAGGACAAGACCTTTGAAAGGCTTGTCACCCACTTTTATTGGCCTCAAATGCGCAGGAGTTCAGATACTCACTGCAGGACATGCCAGACTTGCCAGGCAAGTGGAAAGAGTGGAAGGAAGCAGAAGGCTCCACTCCAGCCATTCCCTGTGGTCGGTACCCCATTCCAGCGAGTGGGGATTGACATTGTAGGGCCACTGGACCCCAGGACAGCGATGGGCAACAGGTTCATCCTGGTCCTGGTGGACCATGCCACCCGGTACCCGGAGGCCATTCCTCTAAGGACAGTGACGGCCCCCGTGGTGGGACGGGCACTGATGGGAATTTTCTCCCGAGTGGGATTCCCTCTAGAAGTGGTGTCTGACCGGGGTACCAATTTCATGTCCAAGTACATGAAATCTCTTTGGCAAGAGTGTGGTGTAACCTACAAGTTCACCACCCCTTACCACCCCCAAGGAAACGGGTTGGTTGAGAGATTCAACCGAACCCTCAAAGGCATGATAATGGGCCTAGAAGGAGCCATGAGGCGTAAGTGGGACGTCCTCTTACCATGCCTTCTCTTCGCTTACCGTGAGGTGCCACAGAAGTCTCTGGGGTTCAGTCCCTTTGAGCTTCTGTATGGTCACCCAGTCAGAGGACCTCTAAGTCTGGTCAAAGAAGGCTGGGAGCAATCTCCCAGGAAGCCTTCCCAGAATGTATATAGTTACATGCTGGCCTTCAGGAATCAGACTAGGCGATTCAGGCAACTTGCTGAGGCAAATCTGGAAGCCAGCCAGGAGGAGATGAAGCGGTGGTACGACCAGAATGCCACTCTGGTAGAGCTTCAGCCTGGACAGAAAGTATGGGTATTGGCCCCCGTGGAGCCGTGTGCGCTCCAGGATAAGTGGACCGGTCCCTTTGAGGTGGTGGAGCGCAAGAGTCCTGTTACCTACGTGGTGGACCTGAAGTCTCCTAGGAACCCCTTAAGGGTCCTACATGTCAACCGCCTCAAGCCCCACTTGGAGAGGTCCCAAGTGGGCATGCTCTTGGCAACAGATGCTGGAATGGAAGAGGAGACGGAACCTCTTCCTGACCTCCTGTCAGCCAAGGAGCAAGATGGGTCAGTGGATGGTGTCATCCTCTCTTCCACCCTGACCCCTGAGCAACAGAATGATTGTCGCCAGTTGCTGGGACAGTTTTCTGACCTGTTTTCCCTGGTCCCTGGTGTCACTGATTGGTGCGTCCATGATGTGGACACTGGGGATAGTCCACCTGTGCGGCACAAGGCCTACAGGGTGACTGACAGGGTGAGGACCTGCATCAAGGAGGAGGTCTCCAAGATGTTTGCCCTCGGGGTAATTGAGTCTTCTAGCAGTCCTTGGGCCAGCCCCGTGGTCTTGGTCCCAATGGCTGCAGCGCCGGGAGCCACACCCGAACTCCGGTTCTGTGTGGACTACAGAGGACTCAATTCGGTCACTAGGACCGACGCACACCCCATCCTCAGAGCTGATGAGCTCATCGATCGGCTAGGGGCTGCCAACTACCTCAGCACGTTTGATTTAACGTCTGGGTATTGGCAGATCGCCTTGACCGAGGGGGCCAAAGAGAGGTCAGCATTTTCCACCCCAGATGGGCACTACCAGTTCCGGGTTATGCCATTTGGGATGAAGAATGCCCCTGCCACCTTCCAGAGATTGGTCAACCAGGTGTTGGCTGGGCTGGATTCGTTCAGTGCAGCCTACCTGGATGACATCGCAGTGTTCAGCTCCACTTGGGAGGAACACTTGCGTCACCTCTGGGAAGTGTTGATGGCGCTGCGCAAAGCAGGCCTCACGATCAAGGCGAGTAAGTGCCAGATCGGGCAGGGTTCCGTGGTGTACTTGGGACACCAAGTTGGGAGTGGCCAGGTGGCACCCCTTCAGCCCAAGATAGAAACCATCCTGAATTGGGAGGCGCCCAAAACCCAGACGGAGGTGAGAGCCTTCCTAGGTCTCACCGGGTACTACAGGAGGTTTGTCAAGGGGTATGGCAGCATGGTTGCCCCCTTGACAGCGCTGACTTCGAAGAAGCAGCCCAGGAAAGTGATTTGGACTGACACCTGTCAGAAAGCTTTTGAGGCCTTGAAAACTGCTATGTGCACGGCGCCCGTGCTCTTGGCTCCCAACTTCTCCAAAGAGTTTATCGTTCAGACAGACGCTTCAGAGCATGGTGTGGGGGCTGTTCTTTCACAGATTAATGAGGAGGGCCTAGATCAACCCGTAGCCTTTCTTAGCAGGAGGTTACTTCCACGGGAACAAAGGTGGAGTGCTATTGAGCGTGAGGCATTTGCTGTGGTCTGGGCGCTGAAGAAGCTAAGACCCTACTTGTTTGGGTCTCACTTCCGGGTTCAGACGGACCACAGGCCCCTCAGATGGTTGATGCATATGAGGGGTGAGAATCCAAAGCTGTTGAGGTGGTCCATTTCCCTACAGGGTATGGATTTCACGGTGGAACATCGCCCCGGTACAGATCACGCCAATGCTGACGGTCTGTCCAGATTTTTCCGCCTTAGTGATGAGGAACTCCCTGGGGTAGGGTAGTTCTCCCCACTTTTCAGCTGGAGGGGACACGTGTTAGACCTGGCACCTTGGCGTGAGTCTCCCTTCCTCTTTTTGTCGCTGTGCCTCATGTGTTTTTATGGTGTTGGCCGCTCAGCGCGCTGTGCCACTGCCAACCAGTGTCGCGGTGCGAGTGCTCCCTATGTAAATTGTATATGTTGGTTGGATTCCATGATTGGATTGTTTGATTTACTGTCAGACCCCAGTAAAGTGCGCCAGGGGCGCCAGGGCATGTAAATGCGAACACCGCTGGTGGGCTTGCAGCACTGGTTGTGCCACCCACAGAAGCGGCCGGTAAAATATGTCTGAGGTCTGCCATCGCAGAACCTGCGTGCAGTCTGGTACTGACATGCTGACCGGCAAGTGCCCACACTTGCCAGTCCCTAAAACCTTCCCTTAGCTGCATGTTAGTCACCCCTCTGGTAGGCCCACGGGCAGGGTGCGTTGTAAGCCTAAGGTAGGACAAGCCTGGATGCGTGGCATGTCCTAGTAGTGAATGACCGCCATCTTGTTGTTCACTACTGCAAGGCTACCCTGTTCTCATAGGCCAGTATGGGCGGCCTGGATTGTTACACCCTATGATCCTAACCGACCCAGGGAACATGGTAGAAGATCGAGTTTAGTATGCCTGAACTCGGAATAATAAGGTACATCTTTTCGCAAGGTTTATTTTAATATTCCGGGTTTGCAAATGCCGCTTTTAGAAAGTTGGCCTTTGCTTGCCTAAACCTTTCAGCCGCCTCTGCGTGATGTGTATCTGATGTCTGGCTGGTATGAGTGACAGGGCTGGGGGAACCCAGATGGGCGGGGCTAGGTAGCCTGGTAATGAATAGGACGATCGACAGGTAGATGGGTGGGAGGAGTGCTCCTAGGCTCTGAATAGGACAGTGCTCTGCTACCTCAATGCCGGCTCCGCCCCCTGTGGAGCGTCTGATGACTCTGCCCTGCACTCTGAAAGAAGAAGCCTGCATCGCGTAAACAAAGTGCTCAGAAACCGGACTGAACTAGGCAAGGGCCCCCCTGGCCTGGGAGAACAAAAGATTTGCTGTATAAATGGAGGAGCCCTGCTCCTGAGAAACTAGATCCGCTTTTGACCAAGAAGAATCTCTGCCTGAGGAGGAGGCACCGGGAAAGCTGTAGGAGGAAGACTGTCCCTATCCTGGGGGATTGGCCTGCAGTGGTGACCTTGCTGCCAAAGGAGAGAAGAGAAACTGTTGCTGAAGCCTTTTACTTTACTTTTACTTTCAAGACTTGTGCTTTTCCAAAACGATCTCCAAGGGCTTGGAACTGAGCTTGCCCCCTGAACTGAGCCCCAGGACCATTGGGCTCTACCTGATCTTCACTCGCCTGCTGCTGGACTGTGGTGTCCTTTCCCTCGCCGGAGCTGTGACCCTCGTGCCCAGTCCCTCCCTGAGCCGTGACCAGGACTGCTTAGCCGCCCCCGCCTTGGGAAGAGCCTCGCTCGATCGGAGCCGCTCCCCCTACGCTGTGCTGGGCTGCCCCGTCACCTCGCTCGTTGGAGGCTCGCTGTGCCCCTTCACCCTCCCGCCGGAATCGGCGTTTGTGAGCATCTCCAAGCCTCGGACGGCCCGGGCGCATCTGCGTACCCGGCTGCCCCGCTTTGTTCACCCGCCACCTACAACACCCCGCTCTTGTCGTGAGCCTGAAGATCAGACACCCTCGTGAAGTGTGGGAGCCCCGGACGCCGCCTCGCTCTTCTGTCGAAGAGCCGCTGAAATCCCGCACCCGCCTTTGCGTCAAGAAACAAGGTACTGTACTTACGAACTCGACCGCGAGCTCGCATCGGATCCAGGGTCCGCAACGTTCTTATTTCCCTGTCATCTGCTGTGTGCTCCCTGGGCGCTGCCTCAGCTCGAAGTGCGCTGGGGCCTACAGTTACCTTGTGCCCGCCTAAAGAACTTTCCGTAAAACCAAGAGAACTTGACCGCCTTTCCAAGAATTGTGGCCCCATCAGTTCAACGTTACTGGGCCTTGTATTTGAATCTGCTGAAACTACATAAAAGCTTATTTTTATATACTTCCTGATTGGTGTCCGTTTGTGGTGCATGCAAGGGGTTTACTGTATGTGTAATTGCATTTGCTTAACCGTGTACGCCTGAGACTTAGCCTAGACTGCTCGCGCCACGCACCTAGAGGGTGAGCAGGGGTTATTCTGGGGAGTCATCCTTCGCCCTGACAAGAAGTAAAGGGTCCCTGCTTGTTGTGGGTTCACACCTGCGTCAACCAGAGTCCCCTCATTTCTAACACTTGCTTTCTAAGGTTCTCCAAGGGCTTGAGTTGAGCTTGCCTCCTGTTGGAAGTCTCAGGGCCATCAAAGACTTCACCCGTAGCACCTGGGCTCCTATGCTGGGAGTCCTACTTGCCAAGAGGTGCAAAACCGAGTTCCTGGGGCCTTGGAAGTGAGTGTCCATGCTACAAGCAGAGACCGACGTCGAGTGACTTCGGAACCCACGCCTGTCTTTAACTTTGACTAGGCCTGGGCAGAGTTCGTAGAGTTCCGCAACCATAAAACTCCACCGCGCTATGTGGAGTTCTGCTGATTTTTAGTGCCGGGTGTTTGTCCTGTGCTGTAAAATCAGTGCAAATGGCATCACGTGCAGCACAAGAGGGCGCTGCTCCTTTCCGCCGCTCGAGTAGAAGTTCTACTCGAGCGACAGCTTCCTCACTGCGAATAGAAGGTTTCTCAAAACGAGCGGTGCCAACCATATGCAACCGCCCACATGTAGAAATCTTGTTTGGAAGTGGTCTGGCATTGGATTTTCCTCACTCACGCTCACTAACTTAACATTGGCGAGCAAGGAAAAAACACTTCTCCACATTTTTCGGAACACCGCGAGCTCCGCGGAGCGCGGTGTGAGAAAAACTCTGCAAACTCCATGAATAGAGCTGCGTTCACCACCCAGGCTTAACTTTGATGCTGTGATGCTTTCTAAACAGAAGGCATGGTCCCCATGCGACGCTACGGCTGTGACTTACAACGCAGGCTTCGAAAACGCTACAGCACCTCCGAAGAACCGCCACTGGGAGAATTAAGAGCACCGCGCCATCGACGTTCGTGACTCACCACTCTGACTCTGACACCATAGCCGTGGCCCGGTGGTTTGACCTCAATGCAGTACATCCAAAGCATTGAGGCTTAACCTCTGGCTTCAACCATGACCCCGCACAGCAGTAAGGAACCTAGGATCATCTCGGCAACTGCCACTTCAACTCCCCTGTGCCCCACAATGTCCCCAGGCGTCAGTGACTCCCCAACTCTGAACTGCTGCCGCCTCACTTGCTTTAGTGATGCCTCACCTCCTTTGTGCAACGCAGACCTGCATAGCAGAAAGGAACTGATACCATACTTGCCTCCCTGACACCTCACCTCCCCTGTGTTTCGCACCTTCTTTGAAATCCGGCAACCACAATGTACTGTTCCGGGGTCTGCGTGACCCCCGACACTGGTCCTAACTCCCAGAGGCTGGACTGACTTTGTAGAGTAATCAACGTCAAGCACGACCAGATAGCCCTGTTGGAGCTGTTGTGTTTCTAAAAGTCATACTTGAGCTAATCTTATAAATTCTTATTCCTATTTTGTTTATGTTGGATTTTTTTAGTTGTTCTGTTCTTGTGATACTCAGATAAATATTGCCCATTTTCCAAAACTGGTGTGGAGTCCTGTGGGGTGTTTTCACTGTGTACGTGCACAAATACTTTACACATTGCCTCTGGGGATAAGCCTGAGTGCTCTTACCAAGCTACCAAGGGGGTGAGAACGGGTTATTCTTAGCGTGTACCTTACTTAATTTGACTAGAAGAAGGGTCCCTATTTGGACAGGGTGTGAACCCCTGCCAAATAAAGACCCTGTTTCTAACAGATCCATATTTCAGCCCTGATCTCTAATCTCCGTCCCTGGAAGTGGTATTGGCGCCGTGGACTACATATATCAAACCTCTTACCTCATCTCATTCTCTAAAACTAATATTAGAGCCAGGACTCCATATTTTAGCTCCTATCTTTCAAATCTGTCTTTGGAGCTGGTATTAGGAACCAGACTCTGGGGCATATGTTCAAGGAGGTGCGGAGTGAGGCGTTAGCCGTCATGGCTTATCACCTCACTCTGCCACTTCAGAAACATAAGGCTGCACCATATTCACAACGATATGGTGCAGCCTTGCGTTTCCCCCTGCGCTGGCACTACACTTAGCTGCCTAGCGCCAATGCAGACACCCTTGCATCATAGCGCAAGGGTGTCTGCGTGCAGGGGAAGATTGTTTATGTATAGAAAGGTGTCCCTTCCTGCACATAAACAAATGCCGTTTTGTCACTTCTATGTGTGCTGCTTCAAGCAGCACACATGGAAGTTATAAAATTTCATTTTTTTAAAAAGATATTTAGGTGAAGGAAGGGACACCTTCCTACACATAAACGATCCAAGGCATTTTGCTTTTTCCATGTGTGCTGCACAAGGCAGCACACATGGAAAAAGCAAAAACGAGGCGAAATAATGCATTTCTCCTCGTTTTGCCAACTTAAGACAAGGTTTTCCCTGGTCTTAATTTTGGCGCTGCCTCCTATTTACGCTGGTCTTGTAAATAGGGGGCAGCCTCAAAATCAATGGGTGTTGCAGTGAAAGGCCCACCGCAACACCCACTGGCCACCCCTTTCATGTTAAGTGCAACATGAAAGGGGGTTTTATTTACAAGGCAGCGTTAAGCCACATTAAGTGGCTTAAAGCTGCCTTGTACATAAGGCGCAGCCCCTATCACCACCATAATGTCACTGAAAGTGCCCCTTTGTATTTTAGTCCTGCGTTCTCACTCCTACCTCTAGATCTGGTATTAGAGCTGCTCCGTATTCCAGTCCTGAGCCCCTGTTATCATAGCCTGGAGTCCATATTCCAGCCCCAATCTTTCATATCTGCCTTTGGAGCTGGTATTAGGACTCAGACTCTATTTTAGTCTTGAGTTCTCACCTCTGCCTCTAGATCTGGTATTAGAGCTGCTCCGTATCCAGACCTGAGCCCCTGCCGCTAGAGATGGTATTAGAGCTGCTCCATATTCCAGTCCTCAGCTCCTGCCGCTAGAGATGGTATTAAAGCTAGTCCATATTCCAGTCCTGAGCCCCTGCCGCTAGAGATGGTATTAGAGCTGCTCCATATTCCAGTCCTGAGCCCCTGCCGCTAGAGATGGTATTAGAGCTGCTCCATATTCCAGTCCTGAGCCCCTGCCGCTAGAGATGGTATTAGAGCTGCTCCATATTCCAGTCCTGAGCCCCTGCCGCTAGAGATGGTATTAGAGCTGCTCCATATTCCATTCCTGAGCCCCTGCCGCTAGAGATGGTATTAGAGCTGCTCCATATTCCAGTCCTGAGCTCCTGCCGCTAGAGATGGTATTAAAGCTGCTCCATATTCCAGTCCTCAGCTCCTGCCGATGGAGATGGTATTAAAGCTGCTCCATATTCCAGTCCTGAGCTCCTGCCGCTAGAGATGGTATTAGAGCTGCTCCATATTCCAGTCCTGAGCTCCTGCCGCTAGAGATGGTATTAGAGCTGCTCCATATTCAAGTCCTGAGCTCCTGCCGCTAGAGATGGTATTAAAGCTGCTCCATATTCCAGTCCTGAGCCCCTGCCGCTAGAGGTGTTATTAGAGCTGCTCCATATTCCAGTCCTGAGCCCCTGCCGCTAGAGATGGTATTAGAGCTGTTCCATATTCCAGCCCTGAGCCCCTGCCGCTAGAGATGGTATTAGAGCTGCTCCATATTCCAATCCTGAGCCCCTGCCGCTTGAGATGGTATTAGAGCTGCTCCATATTCCAGTCCTGAGCCCCTGCCGCTAGAGATGGTATTAGAGCTGCTCCATATTCCAGTCCTGAGCCCCTGCCGCTAGAGATGGTATTAGAGCTGCTCCATATTCCAGTCCTGAGCCCCTGCCGCTTGAGATGGTATTAGAGCTGCTCCATATTCCAGTCCTGAGCCCCTGCCGCTAGAGGTGTTATTAGAGCTGCTCCATATTCCAGTCCTGAGCCCCTGCCGCTAGAGATGGTATTAGAGCTGCTCCATATTCCAGTCCTGAGCCCCTGCCGCTAGAGATGGTATTAAAGCTGCTCCATATTCCAGTCCTGAGCCCCTGCCGCTAGAGGTGTTATTAGAGCTGCTCCATATTCCAGTCCTGAGCTCCTGCCGCTAGAGATGGTATTAGAGCTGCTCCATATTCCAGTCCTGAGCCCCTGCCGCTAGAGATGGTATTAGAGCTGCTCCATATTCCAATCCTGAGCCCCTGCCGCTAGAGGTGTTATTAGAGCTGCTCCATATTCCAGTCCTGAGCCCCTGCCGCTAGAGATGGTATTAGAGCTGCTCCATATTCCAGTCCTGAGCCCCTGCCGCTAGAGATGGTATTAGAGCTGCTCCATATTCCAGTCCTGAGCCCCTGGCGCTAGAGATGGTATTAGAGCTGCTCCATATTCCAGTCCTGAGCCCCTGCCGCTAGAGATGGTATTAAAGCTGCTCCATATTCCAGTCCTGAGCCCCTGCCGCTAGAGATGGTATTAGAGCTGCTCCATATTCAAGTCCTGAGCTCCTGCCGCTAGAGATGGTATTAGAGCTGCTCCATATTCCAGTCCTGAGCCCCTGCCACTAGAGATGGTATGAGAGCTGCTCCATATTCCAGTCCTGAGCCCCTGCCGCTAGAGATGGTATTAGAGCTGCTCCATATTCCAATCCTGAGCCCCTGCCGCTAGAGGTGTTATTAGAGCTGCTCCATATTCCAGTCCTGAGCCCCTGCCGCTAGAGATGGTATTAGAGCTGCTCCATATTCCAGTCCTGAGCCCCTGCCGCTAGAGATGGTATTAGAGCTGCCCCATATTCCAGTCCTGAGCCCCTGGCGCTAGAGATGGTATTAGAGCTGCTCCATCTTCCAGTCCTGAGCCCCTGCCGCTAGAGATGGTATTAGAGCTGCTCCATATTCAAGTCCTGAGCTCCTGCCGCTAGAGATGGTATTAAAGCTGCTCCATATTCCAGTCCTGAGCCCCTGCCACTAGAGATGGTATGAGAGCTGCTCCATATTCCAGTCCTGAGCCCCTGCCGCTAGAGATGGTATTAAAGCTGCTCCATATTCCAGTCCTGAGCCCCTGCCGCTAGAGGTGTTATTAGAGCTGCTCCATATTCCAGTCCTGAGCCCCTGACGCTAGAGATGGTATTAGAGCTGTTCCATATTCCAGTCCTGAGCCCCTGCCGCTAGAGATGGTATTAGAGCTGCTCCATATTCCAATCCTGAGCCCCTGCCGCTTGAGATGGTATTAGAGCTGCTCCATATTCCAGTCCTGAGCCCCTGCCGCTAGAGATGGTATTAGAGCTGCTCCATATTCCAGTCCTGAGCCCCTGCCGCTAGAGATGGTATTAGAGCTGCTCCATATTCCAGTCCTGAGCCCCTGCCGCTTGAGATGGTATTAGAGCTGCTCCATATTCCAATCCAGAGCCCCTGCCGCTTGAGATGGTATTAGAGCTGCTCCATATTCCAGTCCTGAGCCCCTGCCGCTAGAGATGGTATTAGAGCTGCTCCATATTCCAATCCTGAGCCCCTGCCGCTAGAGGTGTTATTAGAGCTGCTCCATATTCCAGTCCTGAGCCCCTGCCGCTAGAGATGGTATTAGAGCTGCTCCATATTCCAGTCCTGAGCCCCTGGCGCTAGAGATGGTATTAGAGCTGCTCCATATTCCAGTCCTGAGCCCCTGCCGCTAGAGATGGTATTAGAGCTGCTCCATATTCCAGTCCTGAGCCCCTGCCGCTAGAGATGGTATTAGAGCTGCTACATATTCCAGTCCTGAGCCCCTGCCGCTAGAGATGGTATTAGAGCTGCTCCATATTCCAGTCCTGAGCCCCTGGCGCTAGAGATGGTATTAGAGCTGCTCCATATTCCAGTACTGAGCTCCTGCCGCTAGAGATGGTATTAGAGCTGCTCCATATTCCATTCCTGAGCTCCTGCCGCTAGAGATGGTATTAGAGCTGCTCCATATTCCAGTCCTGAGCCCCTGCCGCTAGAGATGGTATTAGAGCTGCTCCATATTCCAGTCCTGAGCTCCTGCCGCTAGAGATGGTATTAAAGCTGCTCCATATTCCAGTCCTCAGCTCCTGCCGATGGAGATGGTATTAAAGCTGCTCCATATTCCAGTCCTGAGCCCCTGCCGCTAGAGATGGTATTAAAGCTGCTCCATATTCCAGTCCTGAGCCCCTGCCGCTAGAGGTGTTATTAGAGCTGCTCCATATTCCAGTCCTGAGCCCCTGCCGCTAGAGATGGTATTAGAGCTGCTCCATATTCCAGTCCTGAGCTCCTGCCGCTAGAGATGGTATTAGAGCTGCTCCATATTCCAGTCCTGAGCCCCTGCCGCAAGAGATGGTATTATAGCTGCTCCATATTCCATTCCTGAGCTCCTGCCACTAGAGATGGTGTTAGAGCTTCTCCATAGTCCAGTCCTGAGCCCCTGCCGCCAGAGATGCTATTAGAGCTGCTCCATATTCCAGTCCTGAGCCCCTGCCGCTAGAGGTGTTATTAGAGCTGCTCCATATTCCAGTCCTGAGCCCCTGCCGCTAGAGATGGTATTAGAGCTGCTCCATATTCCAGTCCTGAGCCCCTGCCGCTAGAGATGGTATTAAAGCTGCTCCATATTCCAGTCCTGAGCCCCTGCCGCTAGAGGTGTTATTAGAGCTGCTCCATATTCCAGTCCTGAGCTCCTGCCGCTAGAGATGGTATTAGAGCTGCTCCATCTTCCAGTCCTGAGCCCCTGCCGCTAGAGATGGTATTAGAGCTGCTCCATATTCAAGTCCTGAGCTCCTGCCGCTAGAGATGGTATTAGAGCTGCTCCATATTCCAGTCCTGAGCCCCTGCCGCTAGAGATGGTATTAGAGCTGCTCCATATTCAAGTCCTGAGCTCCTGCCGCTAGAGATGGTATTAGAGCTGCTCCATATTCCAGTCCTGAGCCCCTGCCGCTAGAGATGGTATTAGAGCTGCTCCATATTCCAGTCCTGAGCCCCTGACGCTAGAGATGGTATTAGAGCTGCTCCATATTCCAGTCCTGAGCCCCTGCCGCTTGAGATGGTATTAGAGCTGCTCCGTATTCCAGTCCTGAGCCCCTGCCGCTAGAGATGGTATTAGAGCTGCTCCATATTCCAGTTCTGAGCCCCTGCCGCCAGAGATGGTATTAGAGCTGCTCCATATTCCAGTCCTGAGCTCCTGCCGCTTGAGATGGTATTAGAGCTGCTCCATATTCCAGTCCTGAGCCCCTGCCGCTAGAGGTGTTATTAGAGCTGCTCCATATTCCAGTCCTGAGCCCCTGCCGCTAGAGATGGTATTAGAGCTGCTCCATATTCCAGTCCTGAGCCCCTGCCCCTAGAGATGGTATTAGAGCTGCTCCATATTCCAGTCCTGAGCCCCTGCCGCTAGAGATGGTATTAGAGCTGCTCCATATTCCAGTCCTGAGCCCCTGCCGCTAGAGATGGTATTAGAGCTGCTCCATATTCCAGTCCTGAGTCCCTGCCGCTAGAGATGGTATTAGAGCTGCTCCATATTCCAGTCCTGAGCTCCTGCCGCTAGAGATGGTATTAGAGCTGCTCCATATTCCAGTCCTGAGCCCCTGCCGCTAGAGATGGTATTAAAGCTGCTCCATATTCCAGTCCTGAGCTCCTGCCGATGGAGATGGTATTAGAGCTGCTCCATATTCCAGTCCTGAGCCCCTGCCGCTAGAGATGGTATTAGAGCTGCTCCATATTCCAATCCTGAGCCCCTGCCGCTAGAGATGGTATTAGAGCTGCTCCATATTCCAGTCCTGAGCCCCTGCCGCTAGAGATGGTATTAGAGCTGCTCCATATTCCAGTCCTGAGCTCCTGCCGCTAGAGATGGTATTAGAGCTGCTCCATATTCCAGTCCTGAGCCCCTGCCGCTAGAGATGGTATTAAAGCTGCTCCATATTCCAGTCCTGAGCTCCTGCCGATGGAGATGGTATTAGAGCTGCTCCATATTCCAGTCCTGAGCCCCTGCCGCTAGAGATGGTATTAGAGCTGCTCCATATTCCAGTCCTGAGCCCCTGCCGCTAGAGATGGTATTAGAGCTGCTCCATATTCCAGTCCTGAGCTCCTGCCGCTAGAGGTGTTATTAGAGCTGCTCCATATTCCAGTCCTGAGCCCCTGCCGCTAGAGATGGTATTAAAGCTGCTCCATATTCCAGTCCTGAGCTCCTGCCGATGGAGATGGTATTAGAGCTGCTCCATATTCCAGTCCTGAGCCCCTGCCGCTAGAGATGGTATTAGAGCTGCTCCATATTCCAGTCCTGAGCCCCTGCCGCTAGAGATGGTATTAGAGCTGCTCCATATTCCAGTCCTGAGCCCCTGCCGCTAGAGATGGTATTAGAGCTGCTCCATATTCCAGTACTGAGCCCCTGCCGCTAGAGATGGTATTAGAGCTGCTCCATATTCCAATCCTGAGCCCCTGCCGCTAGAGATGGTATTAGAGCTGCTCCATATTCCAGTCCTGAGCCCCTGCCGCTAGAGATGGTATTAGAGCTGCTCCATATTCCAGTCCTGAGCCCCTGCCGCTAGAGATGGTATTAGAGCTGCTCCATATTCCAGTACTGAGCCCCTGCCGCTAGAGATGGTATTAGAGCTGCTCCATATTCCAGTCCTGAGCTCCTGCCGCTAGAGATGGTATTAGAGCTGCTCCATATTCCAGTCCTGAGCCCCTGCCGCTAGAGATGGTATTAGAGCTGCTCCATATTCCAGTCCTGAGCTCCTGCCGCTAGAGATGGTATTAGAGCTGCTCCATATTCCAGTCCTGAGCCCCTGCCGCTAGAGATGGTATTAGAGCTGCTCCATATTCCAGTACTGAGCCCCTGCCGCTAGAGATGGTATTAGAGCTGCTCCATATTCCAGTCCTGAGCCCCTGCCGCTAGAGATGGTATTAGAGCTGCTCCATATTCCAGTACTGAGCCCCTGCCGCTAGAGATGGTATTAGAGCTGCTCCATATTCCAATCCTGAGCCCCTGCCGCTAGAGATGGTATTAGAGCTGCTCCATATTCCAATCCTGAGCCCCTGCCGCTAGAGATGGTATTAGAGCTGCTCCATATTCCAGTCCTCAGCTCCTGCCGATGGAGATGGTATTAGAGCTGCTCCATATTCCATTCCTGAGCTCCTGCCACTAGAGATGGTGTTAGAGCTGCTCCATATTCCAGTCCTGAGCCCCTGCCGCTAGAGATGGTATTAAAGCTGCTCCATATTCCAGTCCTCAGCCCCTGCCGCTAGAGATGGTATTAAGAGTCCCAAGGCACCGGGGGCCGTCTGGGAGATTAAGTGAGCTATTGCCCAGAGTTACATCGTGCTGAGCTGAGCTGCCGCTGGTGCTGGGGATCGAACTGTGAGTCCCGCCCTCCGGAGTGAGCTGTGCGACACCTCTGCATTACACCTCTCCCTCTGGGCTCCTTATTCCAGCCATGACTTCTGGTCTCCTTATTCCAGCCATGAGTTCTGGGCTCCTTATTCCAGCCATGAGTTCTGGGCTCCTTATTCCAGCCATGAGTTCTGGGTTTCTTATTCCAGCCATGACTTCTGGGCTCCTTATTCCAGCCATGACTTCTGGGCTCCTTATTCCAGCCATGACTTCTGGGCTCCTTATTCCAGCCATGACTTCTGGGCTCCTTTTTCCAGCCATGAGTTCTGGGTTCCTTATTCCAGCCATGACTTCTGGGCTCCTTTTTGCAGCCATGAGTTCTGGGATCCTTATTCCAGCCATGAGTTCTGGGATCCTTATTCCAGCCATGAGTTCTCACCTCTGCCTCTAGAGCTGCTAATAGAGCCTGAGCTCCATGTCTCAGTTCTGGGCTCTTGCTTCTTGCTCTATGTCCAGCATTACGGCACAGGCTCCATACCTCAGTTCTTGCCTCTTGCACTAGAGGAAGCACTGTAGCACTGGCTCCATGTCTCAGCTCTGGGTTCTCGTTATAGTGAGCTCCATATTTCATCCCTGAGCACTCACTTTCAAAAGAGAAAGAGTTGTTGTTAAAGTGTGGGTTCTATATTTATACCTGAACTCTCACCTCTTCCTCTAGAGCACATATTGGGGAGCAGGCTTCATATCTCAGTACTAAACTCTCACCTCTCGCTCTGGAGCTGGTATTATTTGACCCCTGGTTCCACACTTCAGTCTTAAGTTCTCACCTCTTGCTCTGGAGCTGGTATTAGAGTGCAGGCTCCATATCACAGCTCTGGGCTCTCGCCTCCTGCTCTGGAGCTGGTATTAGAGTGCAGGCTCCATATCACAGCTCTGGGCTCTCACCTCTTGCTCTGGAGCTGGTATTAGAGTGCAGGCTCCATATCTCAGCTCTGGGCTCTCGCCTCTTGCTCTGGAGCTGGTATTAGAGTGCAGGCTCTATATCTCAGCTCTGGGCTCTCGCCTTTTGCTCTGGAGCTGGTATTAGAGTGCAGGTTCCATATCTCAGCTCTGGGCTCTCGCCTCTTGCTCTGGAGCTGGTATTAGAGTGCAGGCTCCATATCTCAGCTCTGGGCTCTCGCCTCTTGCTCTGGAGCTGGTATTAGAGTGCAGGCTCCATATCTCAGCTCTAGGCTCTCGCCTCTTCCTCTGGAGCTGGTATCAGAGTGCAGGCTCCATATCACAGCTCTGGGCTCTCGCCTCCTGCTCTGGAGCTGGTATTAGAGTGCAGGCTCCATATCACAGCTCTGGGCTCTCGCCTCTTGCTCTGGAGCTGGTATTAGAGTGCAGGCTCCATATCACAGCTCTGGGCTCTCACCTCCTGCTCTAGAGCTGGTATTAGAGTGCAGGCTCCATATCTCAGCTCTGGGCTCTCACCTCCTGCTATGGAGCTGGTATTAGAGTGCAGGCTCCATATCTCAGCTCTGGGCTCTCGCCTCTTGCTTTGTGTTGGACTTGGACATTCTCCTAAGGTGGTTAGGGTTGCGTAGGTGGTACTTTCTGGTTACCAGTAGTTACTGGTTGTGTGTTATATATGTTATTGTGTGCTATGTTCTAAAGTATTATTCCTAAGTTCTAAGAGTGCTAATTCCTGACAGTGGTCCATGTGGCCCTGTCCCCTGCATATATAATCCCTTGTAAATTCTGCCCGTGCCTGTTGGCACATTGTAAAGTGTGTGTTTTTATCTAATGTGTTTTGGTATAATACAAAGGTTATTTTTATATAATACCTTGTGTGGAGTTTCTTTTGTGGTGGGCCTTGGGTGTTGTTGCTGGGTGCGCGCGCAAACGCTTTACACATCGCCTCAGTGATAAGCCTGTCTGCTCGTGCCAAGCTACCAAGGGGGTGAGCAGGGGTTATCTTTGGCGTGTAACTTCCGTGCCCTGACTAGAGTGGTGGTTTCTGCCTGACTTTGACGCAAGCCTTAGCCAACCAGAAATCCCATTTCTAACACTTTGGAGCTGGTATTAGAGTGCAGGCTCCATATCCCAGCTCTGGGCTTTCGCCTCTTCCTCTGGAGCCGGTATTAGAGTGCAGGATCCATATGTATGTATGTATGTATGTATTGCATATTTGTATAGCGCTCCAATCACCCAACGGGCATCCCGGCGCTGTGATCTAACTAATCCTGCAAGAAAGTTAATACTGCATCGGCAAGCTACTCAGTCCTAGGGAACAGATGAGTTTTCAATTCTTTTTTAAAAGAAACAAGGTTTCCAGAGCATCTAAGCAACAGTGGCAAATTATTCCACAGCTTAGATGCCATGTAGACAAAGGAGCGTCCCCCCATCCGCTTTCTCCGGATTTTGGGAACAGCTACCAAGTAAGCTGAAGCAGAGCGGAGAGTTCTGGTGGGGATGTACCAGGAGAACATCTCCTGTAGGGGAAGTGGTCCCAAACCATGTAAGGCCCGGAAGACCAAGCATAATGCTTTAAATTCAACCCGCTGAAAGATAGGCAGCCAGTGCAAGTCTTTAAGTGCTGCAGATGACGAGTCAGAGCGTCGGCGAGAGAGTGCTAGATTAGCAGCAAAGTTCTGTACCCGTTGAAGTTTGCCCAGTGCCGTGATAGGTGCCCCCAGAAGCAGTGCATTGCAGTAGTCAAGTCTACTTAGAATGATACTGCGCACTACTTCTGGTCTGGCGTGGGCGGGGAGCAGAGGGAGAATCTTCCGCAGAGTGCGCAGCAGCCCCATACAGGAAGACACTGTTTTATCAATGAAACCCTCAAGTTGAAGATTGGGTTCCATTGTCACACCCAGGTTACGAACCGAGCTTGCCGCTGCTACCGTGCCCTGAAAGGATGGAGGCCAGAAGTTTTGCGGTAGAGGTCGATGAACACGGTCCGCTGAACAATGCAGCACCTCCGTCTTGGAGCTATTAAATTGCAGCGAGTTGTTACTTAGCCATGTTGCCGTGGAGACCATACAATGGTGAAAGGTCTCCAGTGACACCGCCTTCTCCCCCTCAAAGGAAAAGATAAGTTGGGTGTCATCAGCGTAATTGGTGACCGTTATGCCAAAAGATTTAATTAATTTGACCAGGGGGCGGAGGTAGAGATTGAAAAGGATGGGACTGATGGCTGATCCCTGGGGTACGCCCTGCCCTACCCTTCTGATGGTAGACTTGAAGGGAGGCAGGGCAACCACCTGATGTCTATTGGCCAAGTATGAAACAAGCCAATCTCGGGCCAGACCCATCACACCAGCCTCCTCCAATCTCCTGGTCAAGATGGTATGATTGACCGTATCGAACGCTGCCGACATGTCAAGCAGCACTAGAAAGGCTGCTTGACCATGATCGGCACGCGAACGAAGGTCACTCAAAACGGTCACCAAAGCTGATTCAGTTCCATGTGCTGGCCTGAAACCAAACTGCGCTGTATCCAGACAGTCATTGGCTTCCAAAAAACTGGACAGGTGTTTCGTGACCAGTTTCTCCAAGATCTTATTTGGGAAGGGAAGCAATGAAATAGGTCTGTAATTCGCGGGAGATAAGGGGTCCAGTGATTCCTTCTTCAACAATGGAGAGACTACCGCAAGCTTCCAGCTGTCCGGAACCTGGGCGGAGCCGAGAGACTGGCAGCAGATTGCATGGAGAGGAGGAAACAACTCCTGGCCAAACACCTTCCAGAGCTTGTGTGGAAGGACATCAAGAGGAGAACCTGAAGACACACTATTTGCCAAGGCAACAAACTCAGTAAAGGAGGGGGAGGGAAAGCTGTCCAACCTTGCTCTCCCAACCTCCGACTCAGATGTAGGCAGGGGAGCAGCCTCTGAAGAATTAGGGCTCATTTTACTCAAGATGGTCGCAATCTTATCTTCAAAGGACGTAGCCAGCGAATCACAGACTAACTGAGAAGCAGGGATGACTGTAGAAGCACTAGCCGGTCTAGACAGCTCGTTGACAATTTTAAACAAGGCCTGAGCCTTATTAGAGGCTGACAATAAAGTCTCCTCTAGGAACCTTGCTTTTGCACATTTGATCTGTGATTTATAAGCTGCCAGCTCTTGCTTGAAAAGTGCTAGATCTGATGCCAAATAGTGTTTCCTACATCTCCGCTCTGCCCGTTTACATTGATGTTTAAGTTGGAGGAGCTCTCTCGAAAACCAAGGCGTGGCAACTCTAGTTCTGTCACGCATTTTTCTTGGTGGAGCCAGCTTGTCCAGAGAAGCCGTGATACGCTGGATAAGGGTATTATAGCTTTACTCCACATTTTTTTCCAGATGAAAAGTTTTCGAGAGCAGATCAGGAAGGGGTTCGCCCCTCAAAAGCCTTGACCATTGTCTCCCAAACTTGACATTTCCCGTGCTACTGCACTTTAAGTGGCCTGCCGGGAGATCTGCGGAGAAAAGAACTAGGGCATGGTCCATCCAGCATTGCGGTAGAATATTTTCCACCCTCACCTGGCCAGAGTTGGCAAAGATCAAATCTAAGATATGACCCTTCTGATGGGTTTCCAAGGCAACCAACTGCTCCAGACTGATGTTACTACATGCCTGAATAAGGCATGTATAGGCTGAATCTGTTGGCCCATCTGGCCACAGATTAAAATCCCCCAGCACTATTAATCTGGCATGAGAGTTAGATAGATCATAGATCAAATCAACGAGTTCGGACACGGCCGACATAGCGCCAGCTGGGGGTCTATAGCACAAAAGAACAGTGAATAGCACCCCCCCCCCCCCTGTCCTTTCAATGAAAAACCCATCAGTTCATGTTCCCTGAGTTTCTTGATTTCTAACAGAGAGAAGTCCAGTGAGTCTCTATAAATCAGCCCCACGCCTCCCCCTCTAGCACCAGTACGTGGGTTATGTCATATCTCAGCTCTAAGCTCTCACCTCTTGCTCTGGAGCTGGTATTAGAGTGCAGGCTCCATATCTCAGCTCTGGGCTCCCACCTCTTGCTCTGGAGCTGGTATTAGAGTGCAGGCTCCATATCTCAGCTCTGGGCTCTGGGCTCTCGCCTCTTGCTCTGGAGCTGGTATTAGAGTGCAGGCTCCATATCACAGCTCTGGGCTCTCGCCTCTTGCTCTGGAGCCGGTATTAGAGTGCAAGCTCCATATCTCAGCTCTGGGCTCTCACCTCTTGCTCTGGAGCTGGTATTAGAGTGCAGGCTCCATATCACAGCTCTGGGCTCTCGCCTCTTGCTCTGGAGCCGGTATTAGAGTGCATGCTCCATATCACAGCTCGGGGCTCTCGCCTCTTGCTCTGGAGCCGGTATTAGAGTGCAGGCTCCATATCACAGCTCTGGGCTCTCACCTCTTGCTCTGAAGCCGGTATTAGAGTGCAGGCTCCATAGCTCACCTCTGGGCTCTCACCTCTTGCTCTGGAGCTGGTATTAGAGTGCAGGCTCCATATCTCAGCTCTGGGCTCTCACCTCTTGCTCTGGAGCTGGTATTAGAGTGCAGGCTCCATATCACAGCTCTGGGCTCTCACCTCTTGCTCTGGAGCCGGTATTAGAGTGCAGGCTCCATATCTCAGCTCTGGGCTCTCACCTCTTGCTCTGGAGCTGGTATTAGAGTGCAGGCTCCATATCACAGCTCTAGGCTCTCACCTCTTGCTCTGGAGCCGGTATTAGAGTGCAGGCTCCATATCTCAGCTCTGGGCTCTCACCTCTTGCTCTGGAGCTGGTATTAGAGTGCAGGCTCCATATCTCAGCTCTGGGCTCTCGCCTCTTGCTCTGGAGCCGGTATTAGAGTGCAGGCTCCATATCTCAGCTCTGGGCTCTCACCTCTTGCTCTGGAGCTGGTATTAGAGTGCAGGCTCCATATCACAGCTCTGAGCTCTAGCCTCTTGCTCTGGAGCTGGTATTAGAGTGCAGGCTCCATATCACAGCTCTGGGCTCTCACCTCTTGCTCTGGAGCTGGTATTAGAGTGCAGGCTCCATATCTCAGCTCTGGGCTCTCGCCTCTTGCTCTGGAGCTGTTATTAGAGTGCAGGCTCCATATCTCAGCTCTGGGCTCTCGCCTCTTGCTCTGGAGCTGGTATTAGAGTGCAGGCTCCATATCACAGCTCTGGGCTCTCACCTCTTGCTCTGGAGCTGGTATTAGAGTGCAGGCTCCATATCACAGCTCTGGGCTCTCGCCTCTTCCTCTGGAGCTGGTATTAGAGTGCAGGCTCCATATCACAGCTCTGGGCTCTCGCCTCTTGCTCTGGAGCCGGCATTAGAGTGCAGGCTGCATATCACAGCTCTGGGCTCTCGCCTCTTGCTCTGGAGATGGTATTAGAGTGCAGGCTCCATATCTCAGCTCTGGGCTCTGGCCTCTTGCTTTGGAGCTGGTATTAGAGTGCAGGCTGCATATCTCAGCTCTGGGCTCTCACCGCTTCCTCTGGAGCTGGTATTAGAGTGCAGGCTCCATATCACAGCCCTGGGCTCTCGCCTCTTGCTCTGGAGCTGCTATTAGAGTGCAGGCTGCATATCACAGCTCTGGGCTCTCGCCTCTTGCTCTGGAGCTGGTATTAGAGTGCAGGCTCCATATCTCAGCTCTGGGCTCTGGCCTCTTGCTTTGGAGCTGGTATTCGAGTGCAGGCTGCATATCTCAGCTCTGGGCTCTGGCCTCTTGCTCTGGAGCTGGTATTAGAGTGCAGGCTCCATATCACAGCTCTGGGCTCTCGCCTCTTGCTCTGGAGCTGCTATTAGAGTGCAGGCTCCATATCACAGCTCTGGACTCTCGCCTCTTGCTCTGGAGCTGGTATTAGAGTGCAGGCTCCATATCTTAGCTCTGGGCTCTCACCTCTTGCTCTGGAGCCGGTATTAGAGTGCAGGCTCCATATCTCAGCTCTGGGCTCTCGCCTCTTCCTCTGGAGCCGGTATTAGAGTGCAGGCTCCATTTCTCAGCTCTAGGCTCTCACCTCTTGCTCTGGAGCTGGTATTAGAGTGCAGGCTCCATATCTCAGCTCTGGGCTCTCGCCTCTTGCTCTGGAGCTGGTATTAGAGTGCAGGCTCCATATCACAGCTCTGGCTCTCGCCTCTTGCTCTGGAGCTGGTATTAGAGTGCAGGCTCCATATCTCAGCTCTGGGCTCTCGCCTCTTGCTTTGGAGCCGGTATTAGAGTGCAGGCTCCATATCTCAGCTCTGGGCTCTCGCCTCTTGCTCTGGAGCTGGTATTAGAGTGCAGGCCCCATATCACAGCTCTGGGCTCTTACCTCCTGCTTTGGAGCTGGTATTAGAGTGCAGGCTCCATATCACAGCTCTGGGCTCTCGCCTCTTCCTCTGGAGCTGGTATTAGAGTGCAGGCTCCATATCACAGCTCTGGGCTCTCGCCTCCTGCTCTGGAGCTGGTATTAGAGTGCAGGCTCCATATCACAGCTCTGGGTTCTCGCCTCTTCCTCTGGAGCTGGTATTAGAGTGCAGGCTCCATAATACAGCTCTGGGCTCTCGCCTCTTCCTCTGGAGCTGGTATTAGAGTGCAGGCTCCATATCTCAGCTCTGGGCTCTCGCCTCTTGCTCTGGAGCCGGTATTAGAGTGCAGGCTCCATATCTCAGCTCTGGGCTCTCTCCTCTTGCTCTGGAGCTGGTATTAGAGTGCAGGCTCCATATCACAGCTCTGGGCTCTCGCCTCTTGCTCTGGAGCCGGTATTAGAGTGCAGGCTCCATATCTCAGCTCTGGGCTCTTGCTCTGGAGCTGGTATTAGAGTGCAGGCTCCATATCTCAGCTCTGGGCTCTCGCCTCTTGCTCTGGAGCTGGTATTAGAGTGCAGGCTCCATATCACAGCTCTGGGCTCTTGCCTCTTGCTCTGGAGCTGTTATTAGAGTGCAGGCTCCATATCACAGCTCTGGGCTCTCGCCTCTTCCTCTGGAGCTGGTATGAGAGTGCAGGCTCCATATCTCAGCTCTGGGCTCTCGCCTCTTGCTCTGGAGCTAGTATTAGAGTGCAGGCTCCATATCTCAGCTCTGGGCTCTCGCCTCTTGCTCTGGAGCTGTTATTAGAGTGCAGGCTCCATATCTCAGCTCTGGGCTCTCGCCTCTTGCTCTGGAGCTAGTATTAGAGTGCAGGCTCCATATCTCAGCTCTGGGCTCTCACCTCTTGCTCTGGAGCTGTTATTAGAGCGCAGGCTCCATATCTCAGCTCTGGGCTCTCCCCTCTTGCTCTGGAGCTGGTATTAGAGTGCAGGCTCCATATCACAGCTCTGGGCTCTCGCCTCTTGCTCTGGAGCTGGTATTACAGTGCAGGCTCCATATCACAGCTCTGGGCTCTCGCCTCCTGCTCTGGAGCTGGTATTAGAGTGCAGGCTCCATATCACAGCTCTGGGCTCTCGCCTCCTGCTGTGGAGCTGGTATTAGAGTGCAGGCTCCATATCACAGCTCTGGGCTCTCCCCTCTTGCTCTGGAGCTGGTATTAGAGTGCAGGCTCCATATCACAGCTCTGGGCTCTCGCCTCCTGCTCTGGAGCTGGTATTAGAGTGCAGGCTCCATATCACAGCTCTGGGCTCTCGCCTCTTGCTCTGGAGCTGGTATTAGAGTGCAGGCTCCATTTCTCAGCTCTGGGCTCTCGCCTCTTGCTCTGGAGCTGGTATTAGAGTGCAGGCTCCATATCACAGCTCTGGGCTCTCGCCTCCTGCTCTGGAGCTGGTATTAGAGTGCAGGCTCCATATCTCAGCTCTGGGCTCTCGCCTCTTGCTCTGGAGCTGGTATTAGAGTGCAGGCCCCATATCACAGCTCTGGGCTCTTACCTCCTGCTTTGGAGCTGGTATTAGAGTGCAGGCTCCATATCACAGCTCTGGGCTCTCGCCTCTTCCTCTGGAGCTGGTGTTAGAGTGCAGGCTCCATATCACAGCTCTGGGCTCTCGCCTCCTGCTCTGGAGCTGGTATTAGAGTGAAGGCTCCATATCACAGCTCTGGGCTCTCGCCTCTTCCTCTGGAGCTGGTATTAGAGTGCAGGCTCCATAATACAGCTCTGGGCTCTCGCCTCTTCCTCTGGAGCTGGTATTAGAGTGCAGGCTCCATATCTCAGCTCTGGGCTCTCGCCTCTTGCTCTGGAGCCGGTATTAGAGTGCAGGCTCCATATCTCAGCTCTGGGCTCTCGCCTCTTGCTCTGGAGCTGGTATTAGAGTGCAGGCTCCATATCACAGCTCTGGGCTCTCGCCTCTTGCTCTGGAGCCGGTATTAGAGTGCAGGCTCCATATCTCAGCTCTGGGCTCTTGCTCTGGAGCTGGTATTAGAGTGCAGGCTCCATATCTCAGCTCTGGGCTCTCGCCTCTTGCTCTGGAGCTGGTATTAGAGTGCAGGCTCCATATCACAGCTCTGGGCTCTTGCCTCTTGCTCTGGAGCTGTTATTAGAGTGCAGGCTCCATATCACAGCTCTGGGCTCTCGCCTCTTCCTCTGGAGCTGGTATGAGAGTGCAGGCTCCATATCTCAGCTCTGGGCTCTCGCCTCTTGCTCTGGAGCTAGTATTAGAGTGCAGGCTCCATATCTCAGCTCTGGGCTCTCGCCTCTTGCTCTGGAGCTGTTATTAGAGTGCAGGCTCCATATCTCAGCTCTGGGCTCTCGCCTCTTGCTCTGGAGCTAGTATTAGAGTGCAGGCTCCATATCTCAGCTCTGGGCTCTCACCTCTTGCTCTGGAGCTGTTATTAGAGTGCAGGCTCCATATCTCAGCTCTGGGCTCTCCCCTCTTGCTCTGGAGCTGGTATTAGAGTGCAGGCTCCATATCACAGCTCTGGGCTCTCGCCTCTTGCTCTGGAGCTGGTATTACAGTGCAGGCTCCATATCACAGCTCTGGGCTCTCGCCTCCTGCTCTGGAGCTGGTATTAGAGTGCAGGCTCCATATACAGCTCTGGGCTCTCGCCTCCTGCTGTGGAGCTGGTATTAGAGTGCAGGCTCCATATCACAGCTCTGGGCTCTCCCCTCTTGCTCTGGAGCTGGTATTAGAGTGCAGGCTCCATATCACAGCTCTGGGCTCTCGCCTCCTGCTCTGGAGCTGGTATTAGAGTGCAGGCTCCATATCACAGCTCTGGGCTCTCGCCTCTTGCTCTGGAGCTGGTATTAGAGTGCAGGCTCCATTTCTCAGCTCTGGGCTCTCGCCTCTTGCACTGGAGCTGGTATTAGAGTGCAGGCTCCATATCACAGCTCTGGGCTCTCGCCTCCTGCTCTGGAGCTGGTATTAGAGTGCAGGCCCCATATCACAGCTCTGGGCTCTTACCTCCTGCTTTGGAGCTGGTATTAGAGTGCAGGCTCCATATCACAGCTCTGGGCTCTCGCCTCTTCCTCTGGAGCTGGTATTAGAGTGCAGGCTCCATATCACAGCTCTGGGCTCTCGCCTCCTGCTCTGGAGCTGGTATTAGAGTGCAGGCTCCATATCACAGCTCTGGGCTCTCGCCTCTTCCTCTGGAGCTGGTATTAGAGTGCAGGCTCCATAATACAGCTCTGGGCTCTCGCCTCTTCCTCTGGAGCTGGTATTAGAGTGCAGGCTCCATATCTCAGCTCTGGGCTCTCGCCTCTTGCTCTGGAGCCGGTATTAGAGTGCAGGCTCCATATCTCAGCTCTGGGCTCTCGCCTCTTGCTCTGGAGCTGGTATTAGAGTGCAGGCTCCATATCACAGCTCTGGGCTCTCGCCTCTTGCTCTGGAGCCGGTATTAGAGTGCAGGCTCCATATCTCAGCTCTGGGCTCTTGCTCTGGAGCTGGTATTAGAGTGCAGGCTCCATATCTCAGCTCTGGGCTCTCGCCTCTTGCTCTGGAGCTGGTATTAGAGTGCAGGCTCCATATCACAGCTCTGGGCTCTTGCCTCTTGCTCTGGAGCTGTTATTAGAGTGCAGGCTCCATATCACAGCTCTGGGCTCTCGCCTCTTCCTCTGGAGCTGGTATGAGAGTGCAGGCTCCATATCTCAGCTCTGGGCTCTCGCCTCTTGCTCTGGAGCTAGTATTAGAGTGCAGGCTCCATATCTCAGCTCTGGGCTCTCGCCTCTTGCTCTGGAGCTGTTATTAGAGTGCAGGCTCCATATCTCAGCTCTGGGCTCTCGCCTCTTGCTCTGGAGCTAGTATTAGAGTGCAGGCTCCATATCTCAGCTCTGGGCTCTCACCTCTTGCTCTGGAGCTGTTATTAGAGTGCAGGCTCCATATCTCAGCTCTGGGCTCTCCCCTCTTGCTCTGGAGCTGGTATTAGAGTGCAGGCTCCATATCACAGCTCTGGGCTCTCGCCTCTTGCTCTGGAGCTGGTATTACAGTGCAGGCTCCATATCACAGCTCTGGGCTCTCGCCTCTTGCTCTGGAGCCGGTATTAGAGTGCAGGCCCCATATCACAGCTCTGGGCTCTTACCTCCTGCTTTGGAGCTGGTATTAGAGTGCAGGCTCCATATCACAGCTCTGGGCTCTCGCCTCCTGCTGTGGAGCTGGTATTACAGTGCAGGCTCCATTTCACAGCTCTGGGCTCTCACCTCCTGCTCTGGAGCTGGTATTAGAGTGCAGGCTCCATATCACAGCTCTGGGCTCTCTCCTCCTGCTCTGGAGCTGGTATTAGAGTGCAGGCTCCATATCACAGCTCTGGGCTCTCGCCTCTTCCTCTGGAGCTGGTATTGGAGTGCAGGCTCCATATCACAGCTCTGGGCTCTTGCCCCTTCCTCTGGAACTGGTATTAGAGTGCAGGCTCCATATCACAGCTCTGGGCTCTCGCCTCTTGCTCTGGAGCTGGTATTAGAGTGCAGGCTCCATATCTCAGCTCTGGGCTCTCGCCTCTTGCTCTGGAGCTGGTATTAGAGTGCAGGCTCCATATCACAGCTCTGGGCTCTCGCCTCTTGCTCTGGAGCTGGTATTAGAGTGCAGGCTCCATATCTCAGCTCTGGGCTCTCGCCTCTTGCTCTGGAGCTGGTATTAGAGCGCAGGCTCCATATCTCAGCTCTGGGCTCTCCCCTCTTCCTCTGGAGCTGGTATTAGAGTGCAGGCTCCATATCACAGCTCTGGGCTCTCGCCTCTTGCTCTGGAGCTGGTATTAGAGTGCAGGCTCCATATCACAGCTCTGGGCTCTCGCCTCTTCCTCTGGAGCTGGTATTAGAGTGCAGGCTCCATATCACAGCTCTGGGCTCTCGCCTCTTCCTCTGGAGCTGGTATTAGAGTGCAGGCTCCATATCACAGCTCTGGGCTCTCGCCTCTTGCTCTGGAGCTGGTATTAGAGTGCAGGCTCCATATCACAGCTCTGGGCTCTCGCCTCTTCCTCTGCAGCTGGTATTAGAGTGCAGGCTCCATATCACAGCTCTGGGCTCTCGCCTCCTGCTCTGGAGCTGGTATTAGAGTGCAGGCTCCATATCACAGCTCTGGGCTCTCGCCTCTTCCTCTGGAGCTGGTATTAGAGTGCAGGCTCCATAATACAGCTCTGGGCTCTCGCCTCTTCCTCTGGAGCTGGTATTAGAGTGCAGGCTCCATATCTCAGCTCTGGGCTCTCGCCTCTTGCTCTGGAGCCGGTATTAGAGTGCAGGCTCCATATCTCAGCTCTGGGCTCTCGCCTCTTGCTCTGGAGCTGGTATTAGAGTGCAGGCTCCATATCACAGCTCTGGGCTCTCGCCTCTTGCTCTGGAGCCGGTATAAGAGTGCAGGCTCCATATCTCAGCTCTGGGCTCTTGCTCTGGAGCTGGTATTAGAGTGCAGGCTCCATATCTCAGCTCTGGGCTCTCGCCTCTTGCTCTGGAGCTGGTATTAGAGTGCAGGCTCCATATCACAGCTCTGGGCTCTTGCCTCTTGCTCTGGAGCTGTTATTAGAGTGCAGGCTCCATATCACAGCTCTGGGCTCTCGCCTCTTGCTCTGGAGCTGCTATTAGAGTGCAGGCTCCATATCACAGCTCTGGACTCTCGCCTCTTGCTCTGGAGCTGGTATTAGAGTGCAGGCTCCATATCTTAGCTCTGGGCTCTCACCTCTTGCTCTGGAGCCGGTATTAGAGTGCAGGCTCCATATCTCAGCTCTGGGCTCTCGCCTCTTCCTCTGGAGCCGGTATTAGAGTGCAGGCTCCATTTCTCAGCTCTAGGCTCTCACCTCTTGCTCTGGAGCTGGTATTAGAGTGCAGGCTCCATATCTCAGCTCTGGGCTCTCGCCTCTTGCTCTGGAGCTGGTATTAGAGTGCAGGCTCCATATCACAGCTCTGGCTCCCGCCTCTTGCTCTGGAGCTGGTATTAGAGTGCAGGCTCCATATCTCAGCTCTGGGCTCTCGCCTCTTGCTTTGGAGCCGGTATTAGAGTGCAGGCTCCATATCTCAGCTCTGGGCTCTCGCCTCTTGCTCTGGAGCTGGTATTAGAGTGCAGGCCCCATATCACAGCTCTGGGCTCTTACCTCCTGCTTTGGAGCTGGTATTAGAGTGCAGGCTCCATATCACAACTCTGGGCTCTCGCCTCTTCCTCTGGAGCTGGTATTAGAGTGCAGGCTCCATATCACAGCTCTGGGCTCTAGCCTCCTGCTCTGGAGCTGGTATTAGAGTGCAGGCTCCATATCACAGCTCTGGGCTCTCGCCTCTTCCTCTGGAGCTGGTATTAGAGTGCAGGCTCCATAATACAGCTCTGGGCTCTCGCCTCTTCCTCTGGAGCTGGTATTAGAGTGCAGGCTCCATATCTCAGCTCTGGGCTCTCGCCTCTTGCTCTGGAGCCGGTATTAGAGTGCAGGCTCCATATCTCAGCTCTGGGCTCTCGCCTCTTGCTCTGGAGCTGGTATTAGAGTGCAGGCTCCATATCACAGCTCTGGGCTCTCGCCTCTTGCTCTGGAGCCGGTATTAGAGTGCAGGCTCCATATCTCAGCTCTGGGCTCTTGCTCTGGAGCTGGTATTAGAGTGCAGGCTCCATATCTCAGCTCTGGGCTCTCGCCTCTTGCTCTGGAGCTGGTATTAGAGTGCAGGCTCCATATCACAGCTCTGGGCTCTTGCCTCTTGCTCTGGAGCTGTTATTAGAGTGCAGGCTCCATATCACAGCTCTGGGCTCTCGCCTCTTCCTCTGGAGCTGGTATGAGAGTGCAGGCTCCATATCTCAGCTCTGGGCTCTCGCCTCTTGCTCTGGAGCTAGTATTAGAGTGCAGGCTCCATATCTCAGCTCTGGGCTCTCGCCTCTTGCTCTGGAGCTGTTATTAGAGTGCAGGCTCCATATCTCAGCTCTGGGCTCTCGCCTCTTGCTCTGGAGCTAGTATTAGAGTGCAGGCTCCATATCTCAGCTCTGGGCTCTCACCTCTTGCTCTGGAGCTGTTATTAGAGCGCAGGCTCCATATCTCAGCTCTGGGCTCTCCCCTCTTGCTCTGGAGCTGGTATTAGAGTGCAGGCTCCATATCACAGCTCTGGGCTCTCGCCTCTTGCTCTGGAGCTGGTATTACAGTGCAGGCTCCATATCACAGCTCTGGGCTCTCGCCTCCTGCTCTGGAGCTGGTATTAGAGTGCAGGCTCCATATCACAGCTCTGGGCTCTCGCCTCCTGCTGTGGAGCTGGTATTAGAGTGCAGGCTCCATATCACAGCTCTGGGCTCTCCCCTCTTGCTCTGGAGCTGGTATTAGAGTGCAGGCTCCATATCACAGCTCTGGGCTCTCGCCTCCTGCTCTGGAGCTGGTATTAGAGTGCAGGCTCCATATCACAGCTCTGGGCTCTCGCCTCTTGCTCTGGAGCTGGTATTAGAGTGCAGGCTCCATTTCTCAGCTCTGGGCTCTCGCCTCTTGCTCTGGAGCTGGTATTAGAGTGCAGGCTCCATATCACAGCTCTGGGCTCTCGCCTCCTGCTCTGGAGCTGGTATTAGAGTGCAGGCTCCATATCTCAGCTCTGGGCTCTCGCCTCTTGCTCTGGAGCTGGTATTAGAGTGCAGGCCCCATATCACAGCTCTGGGCTCTTACCTCCTGCTTTGGAGCTGGTATTAGAGTGCAGGCTCCATATCACAGCTCTGGGCTCTCGCCTCTTCCTCTGGAGCTGGTATTAGAGTGCAGGCTCCATATCACAGCTCTGGGCTCTCGCCTCCTGCTCTGGAGCTGGTATTAGAGTGAAGGCTCCATATCACAGCTCTGGGCTCTCGCCTCTTCCTCTGGAGCTGGTATTAGAGTGCAGGCTCCATAATACAGCTCTGGGCTCTCGCCTCTTCCTCTGGAGCTGGTATTAGAGTGCAGGCTCCATATCTCAGCTCTGGGCTCTCGCCTCTTGCTCTGGAGCCGGTATTAGAGTGCAGGCTCCATATCTCAGCTCTGGGCTCTCGCCTCTTGCTCTGGAGCTGGTATTAGAGTGCAGGCTCCATATCACAGCTCTGGGCTCTCGCCTCTTGCTCTGGAGCCGGTATTAGAGTGCAGGCTCCATATCTCAGCTCTGGGCTCTTGCTCTGGAGCTGGTATTAGAGTGCAGGCTCCATATCTCAGCTCTGGGCTCTCGCCTCTTGCTCTGGAGCTGGTATTAGAGTGCAGGCTCCATATCACAGCTCTGGGCTCTTGCCTCTTGCTCTGGAGCTGTTATTAGAGTGCAGGCTCCATATCACAGCTCTGGGCTCTCGCCTCTTCCTCTGGAGCTGGTATGAGAGTGCAGGCTCCATATCTCAGCTCTGGGCTCTCGCCTCTTGCTCTGGAGCTAGTATTAGAGTGCAGGCTCCATATCTCAGCTCTGGGCTCTCGCCTCTTGCTCTGGAGCTGTTATTAGAGTGCAGGCTCCATATCTCAGCTCTGGGCTCTCGCCTCTTGCTCTGGAGCTAGTATTAGAGTGCAGGCTCCATATCTCAGCTCTGGGCTCTCACCTCTTGCTCTGGAGCTGTTATTAGAGTGCAGGCTCCATATCTCAGCTCTGGGCTCTCCCCTCTTGCTCTGGAGCTGGTATTAGAGTGCAGGCTCCATATCACAGCTCTGGGCTCTCGCCTCTTGCTCTGGAGCTGGTATTACAGTGCAGGCTCCATATCACAGCTCTGGGCTCTCGCCTCCTGCTCTGGAGCTGGTATTAGAGTGCAGGCTCCATATCACAGCTCTGGGCTCTCGCCTCCTGCTGTGGAGCTGGTATTAGAGTGCAGGCTCCATATCACAGCTCTGGGCTCTCCCCTCTTGCTCTGGAGCTGGTATTAGAGTGCAGGCTCTATATCACAGCTCTGGGCTCTCGCCTCCTGCTCTGGAGCTGGTATTAGAGTGCAGGCTCCATATCACAGCTCTGGGCTCTCGCCTCTTGCTCTGGAGCTGGTATTAGAGTGCAGGCTCCATTTCTCAGCTCTGGGCTCTCGCCTCTTGCTCTGGAGCTGGTATTAGAGTGCAGGCTCCATATCACAGCTCTGGGCTCTCGCCTCTTCCTCTGGAGCTGGTATTGGAGTGCAGGCTCCATATCACAGCTCTGGGCTCTTGCCCCTTCCTCTGGAACTGGTATTAGAGTGCAGGCTCCATATCACAGCTCTGGGCTCTCGCCTCTTGCTCTGGAGCTGGTATTAGAGTGCAGGCTCCATATCTCAGCTCTGGGCTCTCGCCTCTTGCTCTGGAGCTGGTATTAGAGTGCAGGCTCCATATCACAGCTCTGGGCTCTCGCCTCTTGCTCTGGAGCTGGTATTAGAGTGCAGGCTCCATATCTCAGCTCTGGGCTCTCGCCTCTTGCTCTGGAGCTGGTATTAGAGTGCAGGCTCCATATCTCAGCTCTGGGCTCTCCCCTCTTCCTCTGGAGCTGGTATTAGAGTGCAGGCTCCATATCACAGCTCTGGGCTCTCGCCTCTTGCTCTGGAGCTGGTATTAGAGTGCAGGCTCCATATCACAGCTCTGGGCTCTCGCCTCTTCCTCTGGAGCTGGTATTAGAGTGCAGGCTCCATATCACAGCTCTGGGCTCTCGCCTCTTCCTCTGGAGCTGGTATTAGAGTGCAGGCTCCATATCACAGCTCTGGGCTCTCGCCTCTTGCTCTGGAGCTGGTATTAGAGTGCAGGCTCCATATCACAGCTCTGGGCTCTCGCCTCTTCCTCTGCAGCTGGTATTAGAGTGCAGGCTCCATATCACAGCTCTGGGCTCTCGCCTCTTCCTCTGCAGCTGGTATTAGAGTGCAGGCTCCATATCACAGCTCTGGGCTCTCGCCTCCTGCTCTGGAGCTGGTATTAGAGTGCAGGCTCCATATCACAGCTCTGGGCTCTCGCCTCTTCCTCTGGAGCTGGTATTAGAGTGCAGGCTCCATAATACAGCTCTGGGCTCTCGCCTCTTCCTCTGGAGCTGGTATTAGAGTGCAGGCTCCATATCTCAGCTCTGGGCTCTCGCCTCTTGCTCTGGAGCCGGTATTAGAGTGCAGGCTCCATATCTCAGCTCTGGGCTCTCGCCTCTTGCTCTGGAGCTGGTATTAGAGTGCAGGCTCCATATCACAGCTCTGGGCTCTCGCCTCTTGCTCTGGAGCCGGTATAAGAGTGCAGGCTCCATATCTCAGCTCTGGGCTCTTGCTCTGGAGCTGGTATTAGAGTGCAGGCTCCATATCTCAGCTCTGGGCTCTCGCCTCTTGCTCTGGAGCTGGTATTAGAGTGCAGGCTCCATATCACAGCTCTGGGCTCTTGCCTCTTGCTCTGGAGCTGTTATTAGAGTGCAGGCTCCATATCACAGCTCTGGGCTCTCGCCTCTTGCTCTGGAGCTGCTATTAGAGTGCAGGCTCCATATCACAGCTCTGGACTCTCGCCTCTTGCTCTGGAGCTGGTATTAGAGTGCAGGCTCCATATCTTAGCTCTGGGCTCTCACCTCTTGCTCTGGAGCCGGTATTAGAGTGCAGGCTCCATATCTCAGCTCTGGGCTCTCGCCTCTTCCTCTGGAGCCGGTATTAGAGTGCAGGCTCCATTTCTCAGCTCTAGGCTCTCACCTCTTGCTCTGGAGCTGGTATTAGAGTGCAGGCTCCATATCTCAGCTCTGGGCTCTCGCCTCTTGCTCTGGAGCTGGTATTAGAGTGCAGGCTCCATATCACAGCTCTGGCTCTCGCCTCTTGCTCTGGAGCTGGTATTAGAGTGCAGGCTCCATATCTCAGCTCTGGGCTCTCGCCTCTTGCTTTGGAGCCGGTATTAGAGTGCAGGCTCCATATCTCAGCTCTGGGCTCTCGCCTCTTGCTCTGGAGCTGGTATTAGAGTGCAGGCCCCATATCACAGCTCTGGGCTCTTACCTCCTGCTTTGGAGCTGGTATTAGAGTGCAGGCTCCATATCACAGCTCTGGGCTCTCGCCTCTTCCTCTGGAGCTGGTATTAGAGTGCAGGCTCCATATCACAGCTCTGGGCTCTCGCCTCCTGCTCTGGAGCTGGTATTAGAGTGCAGGCTCCATATCACAGCTCTGGGCTCTCGCCTCTTCCTCTGGAGCTGGTATTAGAGTGCAGGCTCCATAATACAGCTCTGGGCTCTCGCCTCTTCCTCTGGAGCTGGTATTAGAGTGCAGGCTCCATATCTCAGCTCTGGGCTCTCGCCTCTTGCTCTGGAGCCGGTATTAGAGTGCAGGCTCCATATCTCAGCTCTGGGCTCTCGCCTCTTGCTCTGGAGCTGGTATTAGAGTGCAGGCTCCATATCACAGCTCTGGGCTCTCGCCTCTTGCTCTGGAGCCGGTATTAGAGTGCAGGCTCCATATCTCAGCTCTGGGCTCTTGCTCTGGAGCTGGTATTAGAGTGCAGGCTCCATATCTCAGCTCTGGGCTCTCGCCTCTTGCTCTGGAGCTGGTATTAGAGTGCAGGCTCCATATCACAGCTCTGGGCTCTTGCCTCTTGCTCTGGAGCTGTTATTAGAGTGCAGGCTCCATATCACAGCTCTGGGCTCTCGCCTCTTCCTCTGGAGCTGGTATGAGAGTGCAGGCTCCATATCTCAGCTCTGGGCTCTCGCCTCTTGCTCTGGAGCTAGTATTAGAGTGCAGGCTCCATATCTCAGCTCTGGGCTCTCGCCTCTTGCTCTGGAGCTGTTATTAGAGTGCAGGCTCCATATCTCAGCTCTGGGCTCTCGCCTCTTGCTCTGGAGCTAGTATTAGAGTGCAGGCTCCATATCTCAGCTCTGGGCTCTCACCTCTTGCTCTGGAGCTGTTATTAGAGCGCAGGCTCCATATCTCAGCTCTGGGCTCTCCCCTCTTGCTCTGGAGCTGGAATTAGAGTGCAGGCTCCATATCACAGCTCTGGGCTCTCGCCTCTTGCTCTGGAGCTGGTATTACAGTGCAGGCTCCATATCACAGCTCTGGGCTCTCGCCTCCTGCTCTGGAGCTGGTATTAGAGTGCAGGCTCCATATCACAGCTCTGGGCTCTCGCCTCCTGCTGTGGAGCTGGTATTAGAGTGCAGGCTCCATATCACAGCTCTGGGCTCTCCCCTCTTGCTCTGGAGCTGGTATTAGAGTGCAGGCTCCATATCACAGCTCTGGGCTCTCGCCTCCTGCTCTGGAGCTGGTATTAGAGTGCAGGCTCCATATCACAGCTCTGGGCTCTCGCCTCTTGCTCTGGAGCTGGTATTAGAGTGCAGGCTCCATTTCTCAGCTCTGGGCTCTCGCCTCTTGCTCTGGAGCTGGTATTAGAGTGCAGGCTCCATATCACAGCTCTGGGCTCTCGCCTCCTGCTCTGGAGCTGGTATTAGAGTGCAGGCTCCATATCTCAGCTCTGGGCTCTCGCCTCTTGCTCTGGAGCTGGTATTAGAGTGCAGGCCCCATATCACAGCTCTGGGCTCTTACCTCCTGCTTTGGAGCTGGTATTAGAGTGCAGGCTCCATATCACAGCTCTGGGCTCTCGCCTCTTCCTCTGGAGCTGGTATTAGAGTGCAGGCTCCATATCACAGCTCTGGGCTCTCGCCTCCTGCTCTGGAGCTGGTATTAGAGTGAAGGCTCCATATCACAGCTCTGGGCTCTCGCCTCTTCCTCTTCCTCTGGTATTGGAGTGCAGGCTCCATAATACAGCTCTGGGCTCTCGCCTCTTCCTCTGGAGCTGGTATTAGAGTGCAGGCTCCATATCTCAGCTGTGGGCTCTCGCCTCTTGCTCTGGAGCCGGTATTAGAGTGCAGGCTCCATATCTCAGCTCTGGGCTCTCGCCTCTTGCTCTGGAGCTGGTATTAGAGTGCAGGCTCCATATCACAGCTCTGGGCTCTCGCCTCTTGCTCTGGAGCCGGTATTAGAGTGCAGGCTCCATATCTCAGCTCTGGGCTCTTGCTCTGGAGCTGGTATTAGAGTGCAGGCTCCATATCTCAGCTCTGGGCTCTCGCCTCTTGCTCTGGAGCTGGTATTAGAGTGCAGGCTCCATATCACAGCTCTGGGCTCTTGCCTCTTGCTCTGGAGCTGTTATTAGAGTGCAGGCTCCATATCACAGCTCTGGGCTCTCGCCTCTTCCTCTGGAGCTGGTATGAGAGTGCAGGCTCCATATCTCAGCTCTGGGCTCTCGCCTCTTGCTCTGGAGCTAGTATTAGAGTGCAGGCTCCATATCTCAGCTCTGGGCTCTCGCCTCTTGCTCTGGAGCTGTTATTAGAGTGCAGGCTCCATATCTCAGCTCTGGGCTCTCGCCTCTTGCTCTGGAGCTAGTATTAGAGTGCAGGCTCCATATCTCAGCTCTGGGCTCTCACCTCTTGCTCTGGAGCTGTTATTAGAGTGCAGGCTCCATATCTCAGCTCTGGGCTCTCCCCTCTTGCTCTGGAGCTGGTATTAGAGTGCAGGCTCCATATCACAGCTCTGGGCTCTCGCCTCTTGCTCTGGAGCTGGTATTACAGTGCAGGCTCCATATCACAGCTCTGGGCTCTCGCCTCCTGCTCTGGAGCTGGTATTAGAGTGCAGGCTCCATATCACAGCTCTGGGCTCTCGCCTCCTGCTGTGGAGCTGGTATTAGAGTGCAGGCTCCATATCACAGCTCTGGGCTCTCCCCTCTTGCTCTGGAGCTGGTATTAGAGTGCAGGCTCCATATCACAGCTCTGGGCTCTCGCCTCCTGCTCTGGAGCTGGTATTAGAGTGCAGGCTCCATATCACAGCTCTGGGCTCTCGCCTCTTGCTCTGGAGCTGGTATTAGAGTGCAGGCTCCATTTCTCAGCTCTGGGCTCTCGCCTCTTGCTCTGGAGCTGGTATTAGAGTGCAGGCTCCATATCACAGCTCTGGGCTCTCGCCTCTTGCTCTGGAGCTGTTATTAGAGTGCAGGCTCCATATCTCAGCTCTGGGCTCTCGCCTCTTGCTCTGGAGCTGTTATTAGAGTGCAGGCTCCATATCTCAGCTCTGGGCTCTCGCCTCTTGCTCTGGAGCTAGTATTAGAGTGCAGGCTCCATATCTCAGCTCTGGGCTCTCACCTCTTGCTCTGGAGCTGTTATTAGAGCGCAGGCTCCATATCTCAGCTCTGGGCTCTCCCCTCTTGCTCTGGAGCTGGTATTAGAGTGCAGGCTCCATATCACAGCTCTGGGCTCTCGCCTCTTGCTCTGGAGCTGGTATTACAGTGCAGGCTCCATATCACAGCTCTGGGCTCTCGCCTCCTGCTCTGGAGCTGGTATTAGAGTGCAGGCTCCATATCACAGCTCTGGGCTCTCGCCTCCTGCTGTGGAGCTGGTATTAGAGTGCAGGCTCCATATCACAGCTCTGGGCTCTCCCCTCTTGCTCTGGAGCTGGTATTAGAGTGCAGGCTCCATATCACAGCTCTGGGCTCTCGCCTCCTGCTCTGGAGCTGGTATTAGAGTGCAGGCTCCATATCACAGCTCTGGGCTCTCGCCTCTTGCTCTGGAGCTGGTATTAGAGTGCAGGCTCCATTTCTCAGCTCTGGGCTCTCGCCTCTTGCTCTGGAGCTGGTATTAGAGTGCAGGCTCCATATCACAGCTCTGGGCTCTCGCCTCCTGCTCTGGAGCTGGTATTAGAGTGCAGGCTCCATATCTCAGCTCTGGGCTCTCGCCTCTTGCTCTGGAGCTGGTATTAGAGTGCAGGCCCCATATCACAGCTCTGGGCTCTTACCTCCTGCTTTGGAGCTGGTATTAGAGTGCAGGCTCCATATCACAGCTCTGGGCTCTCGCCTCTTCCTCTGGAGCTGGTATTAGAGTGCAGGCTCCATATCACAGCTCTGGGCTCTCGCCTCCTGCTCTGGAGCTGGTATTAGAGTGAAGGCTCCATATCACAGCTCTGGGCTCTCGCCTCTTGCTCTGGAGCTGGTATTAGAGTGCAGGCTCCATATCACAGCTCTGGGCTCTCGCCTCTTGCTCTGGAGCCGGTATTAGAGTGCAGGCTCCATATCTCAGCTCTGGGCTCTTGCTCTGGAGCTGGTATTAGAGTGCAGGCTCCATATCTCAGCTCTGGGCTCTCGCCTCTTGCTCTGGAGCTGGTATTAGAGTGCAGGCTCCATATCACAGCTCTGGGCTCTTGCCTCTTGCTCTGGAGCTGTTATTAGAGTGCAGGCTCCATATCACAGCTCTGGGCTCTCGCCTCTTCCTCTGGAGCTGGTATGAGAGTGCAGGCTCCATATCTCAGCTCTGGGCTCTCGCCTCTTGCTCTGGAGCTAGTATTAGAGTGCAGGCTCCATATCTCAGCTCTGGGCTCTCGCCTCTTGCTCTGGAGCTGTTATTAGAGTGCAGGCTCCATATCTCAGCTCTGGGCTCTCGCCTCTTGCTCTGGAGCTAGTATTAGAGTGCAGGCTCCATATCTCAGCTCTGGGCTCTCACCTCTTGCTCTGGAGCTGTTATTAGAGTGCAGGCTCCATATCTCAGCTCTGGGCTCTCCCCTCTTGCTCTGGAGCTGGTATTAGAGTGCAGGCTCCATATCACAGCTCTGGGCTCTCGCCTCTTGCTCTGGAGCTGGTATTACAGTGCAGGCTCCATATCACAGCTCTGGGCTCTCGCCTCCTGCTCTGGAGCTGGTATTAGAGTGCAGGCTCCATATCACAGCTCTGGGCTCTCGCCTCCTGCTGTGGAGCTGGTATTAGAGTGCAGGCTCCATATCACAGCTCTGGGCTCTCCCCTCTTGCTCTGGAGCTGGTATTAGAGTGCAGGCTCCATATCACAGCTCTGGGCTCTCGCCTCCTGCTCTGGAGCTGGTATTAGAGTGCAGGCTCCATATCACAGCTCTGGGCTCTCGCCTCTTGCTCTGGAGCTGGTATTAGAGTGCAGGCTCCATTTCTCAGCTCTGGGCTCTCGCCTCTTGCTCTGGAGCTGGTATTAGAGTGCAGGCTCCATATCACAGCTCTGGGCTCTCGCCTCCTGCTCTGGAGCTGGTATTAGAGTGCAGGCCCCATATCACAGCTCTGGGCTCTTACCTCCTGCTTTGGAGCTGGTATTAGAGTGCAGGCTCCATATCACAGCTCTGGGCTCTCGCCTCTTCCTCTGGAGCTGGTATTAGAGTGCAGGCTCCATATCACAGCTCTGGGCTCTCGCCTCCTGCTCTGGAGCTGGTATTAGAGTGCAGGCTCCATATCACAGCTCTGGGCTCTCGCCTCTTCCTCTGGAGCTGGTATTAGAGTGCAGGCTCCATAATACAGCTCTGGGCTCTCGCCTCTTCCTCTGGAGCTGGTATTAGAGTGCAGGCTCCATATCTCAGCTCTGGGCTCTCGCCTCTTGCTCTGGAGCCGGTATTAGAGTGCAGGCTCCATATCTCAGCTCTGGGCTCTCGCCTCTTGCTCTGGAGCTGGTATTAGAGTGCAGGCTCCATATCACAGCTCTGGGCTCTCGCCTCTTGCTCTGGAGCCGGTATTAGAGTGCAGGCTCCATATCTCAGCTCTGGGCTCTTGCTCTGGAGCTGGTATTAGAGTGCAGGCTCCATATCTCAGCTCTGGGCTCTCGCCTCTTGCTCTGGAGCTGGTATTAGAGTGCAGGCTCCATATCACAGCTCTGGGCTCTTGCCTCTTGCTCTGGAGCTGTTATTAGAGTGCAGGCTCCATATCACAGCTCTGGGCTCTCGCCTCTTCCTCTGGAGCTGGTATGAGAGTGCAGGCTCCATATCTCAGCTCTGGGCTCTCGCCTCTTGCTCTGGAGCTAGTATTAGAGTGCAGGCTCCATATCTCAGCTCTGGGCTCTCGCCTCTTGCTCTGGAGCTGTTATTAGAGTGCAGGCTCCATATCTCAGCTCTGGGCTCTCGCCTCTTGCTCTGGAGCTAGTATTAGAGTGCAGGCTCCATATCTCAGCTCTGGGCTCTCACCTCTTGCTCTGGAGCTGTTATTAGAGTGCAGGCTCCATATCTCAGCTCTGGGCTCTCCCCTCTTGCTCTGGAGCTGGTATTAGAGTGCAGGCTCCATATCACAGCTCTGGGCTCTCGCCTCTTGCTCTGGAGCTGGTATTACAGTGCAGGCTCCATATCACAGCTCTGGGCTCTCGCCTCTTGCTCTGGAGCTGGTATTACAGTGCAGGCTCCATATCTCAGCTCTGGGCTCTCGCCTCCTGCTCTGGAGCTGGTAGTAGAGTGCAGGCTCCATATCACAGCTCTGGGCTCTCGCCTCCTGCTGTGGAGCTGGTATTACAGTGCAGGCTCCATTTCACAGCTCTGGGCTCTCACCTCCTGCTCTGGAGCTGGTATTAGAGTGCAGGCTCCATATCACAGCTCTGGGCTCTCTCCTCCTGCTCTGGAGCTGGTATTAGAGTGCAGGCTCCATATCACAGCTCTGGGCTCTCGCCTCTTCCTCTGGAGCTGGTATTGGAGTGCAGGCTCCATATCACAGCTCTGGGCTCTTGCCCCTTCCTCTGGAACTGGTATTAGAGTGCAGGCTCCATATCACAGCTCTGGGCTCTCGCCTCTTGCTCTGGAGCTGGTATTAGAGTGCAGGCTCCATATCTCAGCTCTGGGCTCTCGCCTCTTGCTCTGGAGCTGGTATTAGAGTGCAGGCTCCATATCACAGCTCTGGGCTCTCGCCTCTTGCTCTGGAGCTGGTATTAGAGTGCAGGCTCCATATCTCAGCTCTGGGCTCTCGCCTCTTGCTCTGGAGCTGGTATTAGAGTGCAGGCTCCATATCTCAGCTCTGGGCTCTCCCCTCTTCCTCTGGAGCTGGTATTAGAGTGCAGGCTCCATATCACAGCTCTGGGCTCTCGCCTCTTGCTCTGGAGCTGGTATTAGAGTGCAGGCTCCATATCACAGCTCTGGGCTCTCGCCTCTTCTTCTGGAGCTGGTATTAGAGTGCAGGCTCCATATCACAGCTCTGGGCTCTCGCCTCTTCCTCTGGAGCTGGTATTAGAGTGCAGGCTCCATATCACAGCTCTGGGCTCTCGCCTCTTGCTCTGGAGCTGGTATTAGAGTGCATGCTCCATATCACAGCTCTGGGCTCTCGCCTCTTCCTCTGCAGCTGGTATTAGAGTGCAGGCTCCATATCACAGCTCTGGGCTCTCGCCTCCTGCTCTGGAGCTGGTATTAGAGTGCAGGCTCCATATCACAGCTCTGGGCTCTCGCCTCTTCCTCTGGAGCTGGTATTAGAGTGCAGGCTCCATAATACAGCTCTGGGCTCTCGCCTCTTCCTCTGGAGCTGGTATTAGAGTGCAGGCTCCATATCTCAGCTCTGGGCTCTCGCCTCTTGCTCTGGAGCCGGTATTAGAGTGCAGGCTCCATATCTCAGCTCTGGGCTCTCGCCTCTTGCTCTGGAGCTGGTATTAGAGTGCAGGCTCCATATCACAGCTCTGGGCTCTCGCCTCTTGCTCTGGAGCCGGTATAAGAGTGCAGGCTCCATATCTCAGCTCTGGGCTCTTGCTCTGGAGCTGGTATTAGAGTGCAGGCTCCATATCTCAGCTCTGGGCTCTCGCCTCTTGCTCTGGAGCTGGTATTAGAGTGCAGGCTCCATATCACAGCTCTGGGCTCTTGCCTCTTGCTCTGGAGCTGTTATTAGAGTGCAGGCTCCATATCACAGCTCTGGGCTCTCGCCTCTTCCTCTGGAGCTGGTATGAGAGTGCAGGCTCCATATCTCAGCTCTGGGCTCTCGCCTCTTGCTCTGGAGCTAGTATTAGAGTGCAGGCTCCATATCTCAGCTCTGGGCTCTCGCCTCTTGCTCTAGAGCTGTTATTAGAGTGCAGGCTCCATATCTCAGCTCTGGGCTCTCGCCTCTTGCTCTGGAGCTAGTATTAGAGTGCAGGCTCCATATCTCAGCTCTGGGCTCTCACCTCTTGCTCTGGAGGTGTTATTAGAGTGCAGGCTCCATATCTCAGCTCTGGGCTCTCCCCTCTTACTCTGGAGCTGGTATTAGAGTGCAGGCTCCATATCACAGCTCTGGGCTCTCGCCTCTTGCTCTGGAGCTGGTATTACAGTGCAGGCTCCATATCACAGCTCTGGGCTCTCGCCTCCTGCTCTGGAGCTGGTATTAGAGTGCAGGCTCCATATCACAGCTCTGGGCTCTCGCCTCCTGCTGTGGAGCTGGTATTAGAGTGCAGGCTCCATATCACAGCTCTGGGCTCTCGCCTCTTGCTCTGGAGCTGGTATTACAGTGCAGGCTCCATATCACAGCTCTGGGCTCTCGCCTCCTGCTCTGGAGCTAGTATTAGAGTGCAGGCTCCATATCACAGCTCTGGGCTCTCGCCTCCTGCTCTGGAGCTGGTATTAGAGTGCAGGCTCCATATCACAGCTCTGGGCTCTCGCCTCTTGCTCTGGAGCTGGTATTAGAGTGCAGGCTCCATATCACAGCTCTGGGCTCTCGCCTCTTGCTCTGGAGCTGGTATTAGAGTGCAGGCTCCATATCTCAGCTCTGGGCTCTCGCCTCTTGCTCTGGAGCTGGTATTAGAGTGCAGGCTCCATATCACAGCTCTGGGCTCTTGCCTCTTCCTCTGGAACTGGTATTAGAGTGCAGGCTCCATATCACAGCTCTGGGCTCTCGCCTCTTGCTCTGGAGCTGGTATTAGAGTGCAGGCTCCATATCTCAGCTCTGGGCTCTCGCCTCTTGCTCTGCAGCTGGTATTAGAGTGCAGGCTCCATATCACAGCTCTGGGCTCTCGCCTCTTGCTCTGGAGCTGGTATTAGAGTGCAGGCTCCATATCTCAGCTCTGGGCTCTCGCCTCTTGCTCTGGAGCTGGTATTAGAGTGCAGGCTCCATATCTCAGCTCTGGGCTCTCCCCTCTTCCTCTGGAGCTGGTATTAGAGTGCAGGCTCCATATCACAGCTCTGGGCTCTCGCCTCTTGCTCTGGAGCTGGTATTAGAGTGCAGGCTCCATATCACAGCTCTGGGCTCTCGCCTCTTCCTCTGGAGCTGGTGTTAGAGTGCAGGCTCCATATCACAGCTCTGGGCTCTCGCCTCTTCCTCTGGAGCTGGTATTAGAGTGCAGGCTCCATATCACAGCTCTGGGCTCTCGCCTCTTGCTCTGGAGCTGGTATTAGAGTGCAGGCTCCATATCACAGCTCTGGGCTCTCGCCTCTTCCTCTGCAGCTGGTATTAGAGTGCAGGCTTCATATCTCAGCTCTGGGCTCTCGCCTCTTGCTCTGGAGCCGGTATTAGAGTGCAGGCTCCCTATCACAGCTCTGGGCTCTCGCTTCTTGCTCTGCAGCTGGTATTAGAATGCAGGGTCCATATCTCAGCTCTGGGCTCTCGCCTCTTGCTCTGGAGCCGGTATTAGAGTGCAAGCTCCATATCTCAGCTCTGGGCTCTCGCCTCTTGCTCTGGAGCTGGTATTAGATTGCAGGCTCCATATCTCAGCTCTGGACTCTCCCCTCTTGCTCTGGAGCTGGTATTAGAGTGCAGGCTCCATATCTCAGCTCTGAGCTCTCGCCTCTTGCTCTGTAGCTGGTATTAGAGTGCAGGCTCCATATCGCCGTTCTGGGCTCTCACCTCTTGCTCTGGAGCTGATATTAGAGTGCAGGCTCCATATCATAGTTCTGGGCTCTCCCCTCTTGCTCTGGAGCTGGTATTTGAGTGCAGGCTCCATATCACAGCTCTGGGCTCTCGCCTCTTCCTCTGGAGCTGGTATTAGAGTGCAGGCTCCATATCACAGCTCTGGGCTCTCGCCTCCTGCTCTGGAGCTGGTATTAGAGTGCAGGCTCCATAATACAGCTCTGGGCTCTCCCCTCTTCCTCTGGAGCTGGTATTAGAGTGCAGGCTCCATATCTCAGCTCTGGGCTCTCGCCTCTTGCTCTGGAGCCGGTATTAGAGTGCAGGCTCCATATCTCAGCTCTGGGCTCTCGCCTCTTGCTCTGGAGCTGGTATTAGAGTGCAGGCTCCATATCACAGCTCTGGGCTCTCGCCTCTTGCTCTGGAGCCGGTATTAGAGTGCAGGCTCCATATCTCAGCTCTGGGCTCTCGCCTCTTGCTCTGGAGCTGGTATTAGAGTGCAGGCTCCATATCTCAGCTCTGGGCTCTCGCCTCTTGCTCTGGAGCTGGTATTAGAGTGCAGGCTCCATATCACAGCTCTGGGCTCTTGCCTCTTGCTCTGGAGCTGTTATTAGAGTGCAGGCTCCACATCACAGCTCTGGGCTCTCGCCTCTTCCTCTGGAGCTGGTAAGAGAGTGCAGGCTCCATATCTCAGCTCTGGGCTCTCGCCTCTTGCTCTGGAGCTAGTATTAGAGTGCAGGCTCCATATCTCAGCTCTGGGCTCTCGCCTCTTGCTCTGGAGCTAGTATTAGAGTGCAGGCTCCATATCTCAGCTCTGGGCTCTCACCTCTTGCTCTGGAGCTGTTATTAGAGTGCAGGCTCCATATCTCAGCTCTGGGCTCTCCCCTCTTGCTCTGGAGCTGGTATTAGAGTGCAGGCTCCATATCACAGCTCTGGGCTCTCGCCTCTTGCTCTGGAGCTGGTATTACAGTGCAGGCTCCATATCACAGCTCTGGGCTCTCGCCTCCTGCTCTGGAGCTGGTATTAGAGTGTAGGCTCCATATCACAGCTCTGGGCTCTCGCCTCCTGCTCTGGAGCTGGTATTAGAGTGCAGGCTCCATATCACAGCTCTGGGCTCTCGCCTCTTGCTCTGGAGCTGGTATTACAGTGCAGGCTCCATATCACAGCTCTGGGCTCGCGCCTCCTGCTCTGGAGCTGGTATTAGAGTGCAGGCTCCATATCACAGCTCTGGGCTCTCGCCTCCTGCTCTGGAGCTGGTATTAGAGTGCAGGCTCCATATCACAGCTCTGGGCTCTCGCCTCTTCCTCTGGAGCTGGTATTAGAGTGCAGGCTCCATATCACAGCTCTGGGCTCTCGCCTCTTGCTCTGGAGCTGGTATTAGAGTGCAGGCTCCATATCTCAGCTCTGGGCTCTCGCCTCTTGCTCTGGAGCTGGTATTAGAGTGCAGGCTCCATATCACAGCTCTGGGCTCTCGCCTCTTGCTCTGGAGCTGGTATTAGAGTGCAGGCTCCATATCTCAGCTCTGGGCTCTCGCCTCTTGCTCTGGAGCTGGTATTAGAGTGCAGGCTCCATATCACAGCTCTGGGCTCTCGCCTCTTCCTCTGGAGCTGGTATTAGAGTGCAGGCTCCATATCACAGCTCTGGGCTCTTGCCTCTTCCTCTGGAGCTGGTATTAGAGTGCAGGCTCCATATCACAGCTCTGGGCTCTCGCCTCTTGCTCTGGAGCTGGTATTAGAGTGCAGGCTCCATATCTCAGCTCTTGGCTCTCGCCTCTTGCTCTGGAGCCGGTATTAGAGTGCAGGCTCTATATCACAGCTCTGGGCTCTCGCCTCTTGCTCTGGAGCTGGTATTAGAGTGCAGGCTCCATATCACAGCTCTGGGCTCTCGCCTCCTGCTCTGGAGCCGGTATTAGAGTGCAGGCTCCCTATCACAGCTTTGGGCTCTCGCTTCTTGCTCTGTAGCTGGTATTAGAGTGCAGGGTCCATATCTCAGCTCTGGGCTCTCGCCTCTTGCTCTGGAGCTGGTATTAGATTGCAGGCTTCATATCTCAGCTCTGGGCTCTCCCCTCTTGCTCTGGAGCTGGTATTAGAGTGCAGGCTCCATATCTCAGCTCTGAGCTCTCGCCTCTTGCTCTGTAGCTGGTATTAGAGTGCAGGCTCCATATCGCCGTTCTGGACTCTCACCTCTTGCTGTGGAGCTGGTATTAGAGTGCAGGCTCCATATCGCCGTTCTGGGCTCTCACCTCTTGCTCTGGAGCTGATATTAGAGTGCAGGCTCCATATCATAGTTCTGGGCTCTCCCCTCTTGCTCTGGAGCTGGTATTAGAGTGCAGGCTTTATATCTCAGCTCAGGGCTCTTGCCTCTTGCTCTAGAGCTCTTGTTAGGGCGCAGGCTCCATATCTCAGCTCTGGGCTCTTGCTTCTTGCTCTAGAGCCAGTATTAGGGTGCAGGCTCTGTTGGACCTGGCCTCGTGGCGTGGTCCTTAACCCCCTGGATTGTGGCCGTTCCCCGCCCCGGCCGTCACGGGCCACCCGTCTGGACTGCATCAAGGCCCTTCACCCGGAGCTACACGTGGTCGCATACTCCTCGTGGCTCCCCCATCTTGTTGGCATCCACGTCACACCGTGCCCCAGCCGGCGCGACCCCGCTCAACCCAGCCTCGACCCCAACGAAGCCCCGACATCGAGGCACCACGAACTGGCCAGGGGGTGCCGCAGGAACCATTCATCGCCCCGGCGGAGGACAGTATCGATGGGACCCCCAACTGTCCTCCCCTCTCGAGGTGTGATCACCCTGCAAACTCCCATGGGCCTGGCGCCTCTCCTGCTGGGCGTCTGGCCACCTCCACCCGGCCACTCCGCCCCCTCGGGCGCATAGGTCCGGACATCAAAGGGCTCCAGACCTATATCTGGGGCGACCCCACCACAGCTCGGCAGTTGTATCCCGGAGTCGAGAGCCCTGCTGATCGAATCGCGGCTGACCCTACGGAGACGAACTCTTGCCGGAACCATCACGAGCCCTGCTGACTGCGTCGCGGCTCCCTCCTGTGAACCCTTTTCTGAACCACCTGGAACATCGGAGCCCTGCAGACGCCGTCGCGGCCCAACCTCGCTGGAACCTTCCTCGGAGCCCTGCTGACGACGTCGCGGCTCGAGCTGAACAGAGACCATCTTGAGAGCCCTGCTGATTGAATCGCGGCTCTCCACGAACTGTACGCCAGAGCCCTGCTGACGCCGTCGCGGCTCGACCCCTCCGAGATCGGAGGTCCTCCAGCGTGAGGATAAGAACTGGGCCCCAGGTACCCTCGTACCACATTCCTGCCAAAGACTGTCCCGCTACCCCTACCCTTCCAAAGAGACATTGAGACTTTTGGTGGATCCCTCGATCCCTTCGTGTAAATATTGAACTCGTAACCTTTTATTGATGATAAAGAATTGCTTGTCTTGAGACAACCTCCTTGAGTCCGGTGTGGTGGTGTTACTGTGCTAGTACGGGATAGGAGAAGGATCTCTCAGGAGACTTCTCGGCAGCGCTCGGCTACTTCGTGCAGTGAGAGGGCCCCCCCCTTGGTGGTCTCACCGACTCCTCGGGGTCCGCCTTCCAACATTTGGTGGCCAGCGACGGGATCCGAGCCGAACGCAGTACGTACCAGCCAGTACCCACTAGCTACCCATCCAAACGAATAGCATCATGAGCAGCCAGGAAAACAACGCGACAATGGAGTTCCAGCCCGAACGGCTGGAAGAATATACGCACAAAGAATTAAAACAGTTCTGCAGAGACAAAGGCATTGCAACCACCAGCCTCGGTACCAAGGAAGAGATGCAGAAAGCTCTGAGGGCATGGTTGGAGGCTGGGGCAGGCCCCTCCCAGGAAGAAGGGCCCTTGCCCCTGACGGAGACCACAGCAACCGCACTGACCCCGGCAACCGGAGGAAGAAAGAGCCTAGAAACCGGCCTCTCCGAGGAAGAAATACGAGAGCGGGAAAAGGTCCGGAGCCACGAACTAGAGCTCGCCCGACTGCGGCTGGACGGCGAACTCCAGCTGGCAGAAAAGAAACTGGCCCTCGAGCAGCTACGCCTTCAAGAAGAAATAGAAGAGAAGAGACGACACCGGGAGTTGGAGGAAAAGAAACTAACTCTTGAGCACGAGCGCAGTCTCAAGGAGCTCGAGATCAAGGCCAAGAACGGAGGGACCAACACCCCCAGTACTAGAGACACTCTACCGCCCCCCGAGGCCAAGGTGCATATCCCGAAGGAGGTCGTCAAGGAGTATTACAAGAATGACGATATCCAACAATGGTTCAAGACCTACGAGGTGGCCATGACCTCCCATCGGGTGCCCCGAAAAGACTGGGGCGCAGGCCTGTGGGGGCGATTCCTGAGTGAAGGGCGGGACACGCTGCTCCAGCTACCGGAGGAGGTGATGACCTCCTACGATCACATGAAGGAGGCCCTGCTCACCCGATACGGGCTAACAGCGGAGATGTACCGCCAGCGGTTCCGAGACTGCAAGAAAATCCCGGGTACCACATGGGTGGAATATGTGGACTTTTTCAGTCGGGCCCTAGAAGGATGGATCAAAGGCAGCAAAGTAACCACCTACGGACAACTGGTCGACCTCATCGTCTGGGAACACCTTTCCAATAATTGCTTCGTGGAACTGAGACAGCACCTCCTCGACAGCAAAATGACCGACCCGCGAAAACTTGCCGTCGAGGCCGATCGATGGGTCAACTCCCGGGTCCCCCGGAGCTCAATGGGGGAGTACCAGAGGAACCCCAGCGGACCCCCACGCCAGCGCGGTGGGGGGGGAGGGCCGAACAGGAACCGAGACCCTCCCGCTGGGGCCCCCAGGAGCCCCCCTCGAGGGCCACCGCAGCCACATCTCTCCCCGAGCCTAGCGCGAAGGGTGGGCCCGGCCCGACCCGGACCACGGCCACCAGTGACCTGCTATGGCTGCCAACAAACCGGACACTTTGCCAGCGACCCGGCCTGCCCCCTGAACCGAAGAAACGGGGCCGGCGGGCCCCCGCCCCGGCAGCTGACAGCCGCCGCCTTGGGGGGAGAGGAGGAAGAAGAGGCCCTCGACCGAGAAAACACTGAGTGGGAGCCGGCAGCCATGTCCCTGGTCTGCCTGGGTAGCCGAGAGATGGTACCCTGCACCCCCATCCCAACCAACACCCAGAAGTACCGGCAGCAGGTCACGGTCAACGGACAACGGGCCGAAGCCCTTCGCGACACCGGCGCCAGTATCACCGCTGTCCGCTGCCACCTGGTGACCCCTGAACAGATTCTACCGAATGTGCTGTGCCCTGTGCGGACGGCCGACAACAGTGAAAGCCTATGCCAGATGGCCCTGGTCCCCTTCGAGTGGGGAGGGGTGACGGGCCTGCTGAAGGTGACGGTGCGCGACGACGCCCCGGTCGACTGCCTCCTGGGGAACGACTTGGAGAGTTCCCCCTGGGCTCAAGTAGAACGACGAGAGCACCTCCGAATGTTGGGACTGGCTGATTGGGCCTGCGCCATCACCCGGTCCATGACCGCCCAGGCCCCCCGCTCCTCCTCGACCTCCGGGACGGCCCGACCCGAGGGGCTCACACCCCCTCCCGCCAGCAGCAAGGAGGAGGCGGACACCGACCCCGGGCCCAGCGAATCCTCCCCCGAAGAGATGGCTTCTCCGAGCGCCCTACCAGAACTGACGCAATGGCAACATGAAGGGGGCCCCACCCGAGAGCAGTTCCAGCAAGAGCAACAGTCCTGTCCCTCTCTCGAAGGGGTCCGACAGCAGGCGACCGCGCAAGCCAACGGTGACCAGACCGGCACCCACTGGATCTACTGGGCCGAGGGCCTGTTGTACAGTGAACAGAAAGTGGCAGAACTCGGGGCCGGCCGCGTGTTGGTGGTCCCCCTCCGCTTCCGGGAGTTCCTTCTCAACCTGGCCCATGATGTGCCCCTCGCCGGACACTTGGGGCAAGACAAAACGTACAGTCGTCTGGTGACCCACTTCTACTGGCCTCGGATGCGGAGAGATGTGGACAACCACTGCCGGTCCTGCCAGACCTGCCAAGCCAGCGGAAAGACGGGGGGTCGGGTCAAGGCCCCCCTCCAGCCCTTTCCCGCCGTCAGCACCCCGTTTGAACGAGTCGGAATCGACATTGTGGGACCCCTGGACCCCCAAACCGCCCTGGGCCACCGCTTCATCCTGGTCCTCGTGGACCACGCCACCAGGTACCCGGAGGCGGTCCCGCTCAGAACTATAACGGCCCCTGTGGTAGGCCGGGCCTTGATGGGGATCTTCTCCCGAGTGGGATTCCCCAGCGAAGTGGTGAGCGACCGTGGCACGAACTTTATCTCCAGGTACATGCGGTCCCTGTGGCAACAATGCGGGGTCACATACAAGTTCACGACCCCATATCACCCTCAGGGGAACGGGCTGGTTGAGCGGTTCAACCGAACATTGAAAGGGATGATCCAGGGCCTGGAAGAACCCCTCAGGCGGAAATGGGATGTCCTGCTGCCCTGCCTCCTGTTTGCCTATCGGGAGGTCCCGCAGAAGTCCCTGGGGTTCAGCCGGTTTGAACTATTGTATGGGCACCCGGTCCGCGGACCACTCAGCCTGGTCAAGGAGGGCTGGGAGATGAAGCCCCGAGGCGCCCCTCCTGACGTCTACCGATACCTCCTGACCCTCCGAAACCAGACCCGCAAGTTCCGAGCCATAGCCGAAGCCAACCTCGAGGCCAGCCAGGAGGACATGAAGCGGTGGTACGATCGCAACACTTCTACGGTAGAATTCGAGCCAGGTCAGAAAGTATGGGTCATGGCCCCGGTCGAACCCGGCGCCCTCCAGGACAAGTGGACCGGGCCCTTCAAGGTGGTGGAGAAGAAAAGTCCCGTCACCTACCTGGTCGATCTGGAGTCCCCCCGGAACCCCCTCCGGGCCCTACATGCGAACAGGCTAAAACCCCACTTCGCCCGGACCGAACTGAGCCTGCTGCTGGCGACCGACGAGGGGAGCGAGGACGACTCCGAGCCCTTGCCCGACCTCTTGCAATCCGACGGTCACGATGGATCGATCGAAGGGGTCCAACTCGCCTCGTCCCTGACCCCGGAGCAGCGCAACGACTGCCAGCGATTACTGCGGGACTACGCAGCCCTCTTCTCTCTCACCCCGGGGGTGACCCACTGGTGCGTCCACGACGTCGACACCGGGGAGAACCCCCCCATACGACACAGAGCCTACCGGGTGCCTGACCGAGTGCGGGCCTGCATCCAGGCCGAAGTAGCGAAGATGCTGGCCCTGGGGGTCATCGAGCCCTCCGACAGCCCGTGGGCCAGCCCTGTCGTCCTGGTGCCCAAGGCCGCAGCTCCCGGTCACCCCCCGGAGTTGCGATTCTGCGTGGACTACCGAGCCCTGAATGTAGTAACCAAGACGGACGCACACCCGATACCCCGGGCCGACGAACTGATCGACCGCCTAGGGGCCGCTCGCTACTTGAGCACGCTGGACCTCACCGCCGGGTACTGGCAAATCCAGCTCACCCCCGGCGCCCAAGAAAGATCCGCCTTTTCGACTCCGGATGGGCATTACCACTTTCGGGTGATGCCCTTCGGAATGAAGAACGCCCCGGCCACCTTCCAAAGACTGGTGAACAAGGTTTTGGCCGGGCTTGAGGCCTTCAGCGCGGCCTACTTAGATGACATTGCCGTGTACAGCAACCACTGGGCCGAGCACCTCCTCCACCTGGAGGCCGTCCTGGCCGCCCTCCAGCGGGCCGGGCTCACAATCAAGGCCAGCAAATGCCAAATCGGCCACGGATCCGTGACCTACCTGGGCCATCAAGTGGGGAGCGGGCAGGTGGCCCCCCTCCAAGCGAAGATAGATGCCATCCAGACCTGGGAACCCCCCACTACCCAGACCGCTGTCCGGGCCTTCCTGGGCCTCACCGGATACTACCGGCGGTTTATCCGGGACTATGGGAGCATTGTTGGCCCCCTCACAGAGTTAACGTCCAAAAAACAGCCCAGGAAGGTACACTGGACACCCCGCTGCCAAACAGCCTTCGACACCCTCAAAACGGCCATGTGTACTGCTCCGGTGCTGCAAGCCCCGGACTACCAGAAGGAGTTCGTGGTACAGACGGACGCCTCCGAGTATGGGATCGGGGCCGTCCTCTCCCAAACTGACGAAAGGGGGCTCGACAGACCAGTGGCCTTCATCAGCCGGCGACTACTGCCCCGGGAGCAACGATGGAGCACTATTGAGCGCGAGGCCTTCGCTGTGGTGTGGGCCCTCAAGAAGCTCCGGCCCTACCTCTTTGGCGCCCACTTCCGGGTCCAGACCGACCACCGGCCCTTGCAATGGTTAATGCGAATGCGGGGCGAGAACCCCAAGCTGCTGCGATGGTCCATCTCGCTACAAGGGATGGACTTTGACGTCGAACACCGGCCCGGCAATGACCACGCCAACGCCGACGGCCTGTCCCGCTTCTTCCGCCTTGACGAGGAGAATCCCCAAGGAGATGGGTGACTCTCCATGCCTTCGGCTGGGGGGGACGCCTGTTGGACCTGGCCTCGTGGCGTGGTCCTTAACCCCCTGGATTGTGGCCGTTCCCCGCCCCGGCCGTCACGGGCCACCCGTCTGGACTGCACCAAGGCCCTTCACCCGGAGCTACATGTGGTCGCATACTCCTCATGGCTCCGCCATCTTGTTGGCATCCACGTCACACCGTGCCCCAGCCGGCGCGACCCCGCTCAACCCAGCCTCGACCCCAACGAAGCCCCGACATCGAGGCACCACGAACTGGCCAGGGGGTGCCGCAGGAACCATTCATCGCCCCGGCGGAGGACAGTATCGATGGGACCCCCAACTGTCCTCCCCTCTCGAGGTGTGATCACCCTGCAAACTCCCATGGGCCTGGCGCCTCTCCTGCTGGGCGTCTGGCCACCTCCACCCGGCCACTCCGCCCCCTCGGGCGCATAGGTCCGGACATCAAAGGGCTCCAGACCTATATCTGGGGCGACCCCACCACAGCTCGGCAGTTGTATCCCGGAGTCGAGAGCCCTGCTGATCGAATCGCGGCTGACCCTACGGAGACGAACTCTTGCCGGAACCATCACGAGCCCTGCTGACTGCGTCGCGGCTCCCTCCTGTGAACCCTTTTCTGAACCACCTGGAACATCGGAGCCCTGCAGACGCCGTCGCGGCCCAACCTCGCTGGAACCTTCCTCGGAGCCCTGCTGACGACGTCGCGGCTCGAGCTGAACAGAGACCATCTTGAGAGCCCTGCTGATTGAATCGCGGCTCTCCACGAACTGTACGCCAGAGCCCTGCTGACGCCGTCGCGGCTCGACCCCTCCGAGATCGGAGGTCCTCCAGCGTGAGGATAAGAACTGGGCCCCAGGTACCCTCGTACCACATTCCTGCCAAAGACTGTCCCGCTACCCCTACCCTTCCAAAGAGACATTGAGACTTTTGGTGGATCCCTCGATCCCTTCGTGTAAATATTGAACTCGTAACCTTTTATTGATGATAAAGAATTGCTTGTCTTGAGACAACCTCCTTGAGTCCGGTGTGGTGGTGTTACTGTGCTAGTACGGGATAGGAGAAGGATCTCTCAGGAGACTTCTCGGCAGCGCTCGGCTACTTCGTGCAGTGAGAGGGCCCCCCCCTTGGTGGTCTCACCGACTCCTCGGGGTCCGCCTTCCAACAGGCTCCATATCTCAGTTCTGGGCTCTTGCTACTTGCTCTAGAACCAGTATTAGGACGCAGGCTCCATATCTCAGTTTTGGGCTCTCGCCTCGTGCTCTAGATTCAGCACTGGAGCTCAGGTTCCAAATCTCAGCTCTTGTTTCTTGCTCTAGAGGAAGCACGGGGATGGGTACTCCACATCTCTGGTCACTCGCGTCTTGCTCTAGTGCCAGCATTGGGGTGCAGGCTCCATATCTCTGCTCTGGGCTCTCGCCTCTTGCTCTAGAGCCAGCATTGGGGCACAGACTCCATATCTCAGCCCTGGGCTCTCGCCTCTGGCTCTAGAGCTGGTGTTAGGGTTCAGGCTCCATATCTCAGCTCTCGCCTCTTGGTCTAGAGTTGGCCTTGGGGTGCAAGCTTCATATCTCAGCTCTGGGCTTTCACCTCCTGTCTCTAGAGCCAGCACTGGAGCTCAGGCTCCAAATCTCAGCTCTTGTATCTTCTTCTAGAGCCAGTACTTGAGCTCAGGCTCCAAATCTCAGCTCTCGTCCCTTCTTCTACAGTCAGCTTTGGAATGAGGGCTCCATATCTCAGCTCTTGCCTTTTCTTCTAGAGCCAGCTTTGGGGCACAGGCCTCATATCTCAACTCTGGGGCTCTCGCTTCTTGCTGTAGTGCTGGCATTAGGGCATAGGCTCCATCTCTTAGCTCTGGCCTCCTGCTCTACAGCCCTCACTGGGCCGTAGGCTCCTTATCTCAGCTCTGGGCTTGCACCTCTTTCTCTTGCTCTAGCAGAAGCACAGGGATGAGGGCTCCATACCTCAGCTCTTGCCTCTTGCTCTAGAGCCAGCATAGGGACAGGGGCTCCATACCTCAACTCTCGCCTCTTGTTGCAGAGTCAGCATTGGGACGAGGGCTCCATACCTTAGCTCTTGCTCTAGAGGAAGTTTTGGGACAGGGGCTCCATGCCTCAGCTCTCGCCTCTCGCTCTAGATCCAGCACTGAGGCTCAGGCTCCATATCAGCCCTGGGCTCCCACCTCCTGTCTCTAGAGCCAGCATTGGGATGGTGGAACCATGCCTCAGCTCTCACCTCCTGTGTCTAGAGCCAGCATTGGGACGGGGGCTTCATATCTCAGCTCTTACCTTCTGTCTCTAGAGCTATCATTGGGATGGGGCTCCATACCTCAGCTCTCACCTCCTGTCTCTAGAGCTGGTATTGAGGCGGAGTGCTATACCTCAGCTCTCAACTCTCACTCTAGAGCCAGTATTAGGGCAGGGGCTCCATACCTCAACTCTCACGCCCTGTCTCCACAGCCAGCATTGGGGCCGGGCTCCATACCTCAGATCTCATCTCTTGCTCTAGAGATGGCATTGGGGTGCAGGCTCCATATCGCAGCTCTGGGCTTTCACCTCTTGCTCTAGAGCCAGCACTGGAGCTCAGGCTCCAAATCTCAGCTCTTGTATCTTCTTCTAGAGCCAGTACTTGAGCTCAGGCTCCAAATCTCAGCTCTTGTCCCTTCTTCTAGAGTCAGCTTTGGAATGAGGGCTCCATATCTCAGCTCTTGCCTTTTCTTCTAGAGCCAGCTTTGGGGCACAGGCTTCATATCTCAACTCTGGGGCTCTCGCTTCTTGCTGTAGTGCTGGCATTAGGGCATAGGCTCCATCTCTTAGCTCTGGCCTCCTGCTCTACAGCCCTCACTGGACCGTAGGCTCCTTATCTCAGCTCTGGGCTTGCACCTCTTTCTCTTGCTCTAGCAGAAGCACAGGGATGAGGGCTCCATACCTCAGCTCTTGCCTCTTGCTCTAGAGCCAGCATAGGGACAGGGGCTCCATACCTCAACTCTCGCCTCTTGCTGCAGAGTCAGCATTGGGACGAGGGCTCCATACCTTAGCTCTTGCTCTTGAGGAAGTTTTGGGACGGGGGCTCCATGCCTCAGCTCTCGCCTCTCGCTCTAGATCCAGCACTGAGGCTCAGGCTCCATATCAGCCCTGGGCTCCCACCTCCTGTCTCTAGAGCCAGCATTGGGATGGTGGAACCATGCCTCAGCTCTCACCTCCTGTGTCTAGAGCCAGCACTGGGACGGGGGCTTCCTATCTCAGCTCTTACCTTCTGTCTCTAGAGCCATCATTGGGATGGGGCTCCATACCTCAGCTCTCACCTCCTGTCTCTAGAGCTGGTATTGGGGCGGAGTGCTATACCTCAGCTCTCAACTCTCACTCTAGAGCCAGTATTAGGGCAGGGGCTCCATACCTCAACTCTGACGCCCTGTCTCCACAGCCAGCATTGGGGCCGGGCTCCATACCTCAGATCTCATCTCTTGCTCCAGAGCCAGCACTGGGACAGGTGCTCCATACCTCAGATCTCATTTCTTGTCTCTATAGCGAGCACTGGGACGGGGGCTCCATACCTCATCTCCCACCTCTTGTCTCTAGAGCCAGAATTAGGACGGAGGCTCCATACCTCATCATTGGGATGGGGGCTCCATACATCAGCTCCCGCCTCTCACTCTAGAGCCAACAATGGGATGGGGCCTCCATACTTCAGCTCCCACCTCTCACTCTAGAGCCAGCATTGGGACGGGGGCTCCATACCTCAGTTCCCACCTCTCACTCTAGAGCCAGCATTGGGATGGGGGCTCCATACCTCATCTCCCACTTCCTGTCTGTAGAGCCAGCATTGTGATGGGGGCTCCATACCTCAGCTCTCGCCTCTTGCTCTAGAGCCAGCACTGGGACAGGGGCTCCATACCTCATCTCCCACCTCCTGTCTCTAGAGGTAGCATTGGGACGGGGGCTCCATACCTCAGCGCTCACCTCTTGCTCTAGCAGAAGCACTGGGACAGGGCTCTGTACCTCAGCTCTTGCTATAGAGGAAGCACGGGGGCGAGGGCTCCAGATCTCAGCTCTCGCCTCCTGCTCTAGAGGAAGCTCTGGGACGAGGGCTCTATACCTCAGGTCTTGCCTGTTGCCCTAGGGGAAGCACTGGGACGTGGGTTCCGTACCTCAGCCCTGGGCTCCCACCTCCTTTCTCTAGAGCTGGCATTGGGATGGGGCCTCCAAACCTCAGCTCTCTCCTATTGCTCTAGAGGAAGCCCTGGGACAAGAGCTCCATACCTCATCTCCCACCTCCTGTCCCTGGAGCCAGCACTGGGGCAGGTCTCCATACCTCAGCTCGCCTCTTGCTCTAGAGCTGGTATTAGGGTGCAGACTCCATACCTCAGCTCTCACCTCCTGTCTCTAGGGCCAGCATTGGGACTGGGGTTCCATACCTCATCTCCCACCTCCTGTCTCTAGAGCCAGCATTGGGACAGGAGCTCCATACCTCAGCTCTTGCCTCTTGCTCTAGAGCTGGTATTAGGGCGCAGGCTTCATACCTCAGCTCGCCTCTTGCTCTATAGCCAGCATTGGGGCAAAGACTCCATATCTCAGCCCTGGGCTCTCTCCTCTTGCTCTAGAGCTGGTGTTAGGGTGCAGGCTCCATATCTCAGCTCTCGCCTCTTGGTCTATAGTTGGCATTGGGGTGCAGGCTCCATATCTCAGCTCTGGGCTTTCACCTCCTGTCTCTAGAGCCAGCATTGGGACGGGGCTCAAAATCTCAGCTCTTGTCTGTTGCTCTAGAGGAAGCACTGGGACGGGGGCTCTATATCTCTGATCTGGTCACTGGCGTCTTGCTCTAGAGCAAGCATTGGGGTGCAGGCTCCATATCTCAGCCCTCGACTCTCGCCTCTTGCTCTAGAGCCGGCATTGGGGCACAGACTCCATATCTCAGCCCTGGGCTCTCACCTCTTGTTCTAAATATGGTGTTAGGGCGCAGGCTCCATATCTCAGCTCTCACCTCTTGCTCTAGAGATGGCATTGGGGTGCAGGCTCCATATCGCAGCTCTGGGCTTTCACCTCTTGCCCTAGAGCCAGCACTGGAGCTCAGGCTCCAAATCTCAGCTCTTGTATCTTCTTCTAGAGCCAGTACTTGAGCTCAGGCTCCAAATCTCAGCTCTCGTCCCTTCTTCTAGAGTCAGCTTTGGAATGAGGGCTCCATATCTCAGCTCTTGCCTTTTCTTCTAGAGCCAGCTTTGGGGCACAGGCTTCATATCTCAACTCTGGGGCTCTCGCTTCTTGCTGTAGTGCTGGCATTAGGGCATAGGCTCCATCTCTTAGCTCTGGCCTCCTGCTCTACAGCCCTCACTGGACCGTAGGCTCCTTATCTCAGCTCTGGGCTTGCACCTCTTTCTCTTGCTCTAGCAGAAGCACAGGGATGAGGGCTCCATACCTCAGCTCTTGCCTCTTGCTCTAGAGCCAGCATAGGGACAGGGGCTCCATACCTCAACTCTCGCCTCTTGCTGCAGAGTCAGCATTGGGACGAGGGCTCCATACCTTAGCTCTTGCTCTAGAGGAAGTTTTGGGACGGGGGCTCCATGCCTCAGCTCTCGCCTCTCGCTCTAGATCCAGCACTGAGGCTCAGGCTCCATATCAGCCCTGGGCTCCCACCTCCTGTCTCTAGAGCCAGCATTGGGATGGTGGAACCATGCCTCAGCTCTCACCTCCTGTGTCTAGAGCCAGCACTGGGACGGGGGCTTACTATCTCAGCTCTTACCTTCTGTCTCTAAAGCCATCATTGAGATGGGGCTCCATACCTCAGCTCTCACCTCCTGTCTCTAGAGCTGGTATTGGGGCGGAGTGCTATACCTCAGCTCTCAACTCTCACTCTAGAGCCAGTATTAGGGCAGGGGCTCCATACCTCAACTCTCACGCCCTGTCTCCACAGCCAGCATTGGGGCCGGGCTCCATACCTCAGATCTCATCTCTTGCTCCAGAGCCAGCACTGGGACAGGTGCTCCACACCTCAGATCTCATTTCTTGTCTCTATATCGAGCACTGGGACGGGGGCTCCATACCTCATCTCCCACCTCTTGTCTCTAGAGCCAGAATTAGGACGGAGGCTCCATACCTCATCATTGGGATGGGGGCTCCATACCTCAGCTCTCGCCTCTCACTCTAGACCTAGGGACTTGTTTGCTCCTGAGGCGGAAAGCCGGGAGCCAGTTAGCTTAACTTTTTTTAATCTCGTATTTTCTTGTATTTTAATCTCTTGTGTAAAAATAAAATTGGGCATTTTACTTACGAAGCACTTGGCACATCGTTCTGGGCGCGTGAAGGCTACCCCTTACATCGCTGCTCCCTGCAGGCTTCCTGGTGACGCTGGGCACTCGGGACCAGAGGGGCCGACACACGATAGCGGCCATCTTGGGAGGAGGAGGAGGTCACGGGCTAGTTGTTGGGAGGTAGGGCTACACGTGCTGCCACGAAAACACATAAATTCAAACGTTCCCCTACGCGTTAGCGTACGCGTTGGCGGGAGCGCCTTGAGCGCCTTGAGCGCCGAAGGAGCGCCTAAGGAAAGCCCGTGTGTGCCCGTCCGTGCCAGGCCGGAGCAGGACGGAGCTTAGGACTGCAGTCATGGCAGCTCAACTTCCAAATAGACTTGTGTATAATGGTGAGTTTTTATTGACACTGAGAGACCACGCTAGATCATTCTGCCCTCCTGTGGCCATTGTAGAAAGCATATCCACCCATTGCCATCGTTGCTCTACACTGCACTGCAATCCCCTTAATTCAGTGAAAACTACTAACACCCCTATTATATTTGCCCTGTTAAACTGCAGATCCCTTCCGCAGCATTCAATAGAAATCAACCTGATTCTAGAGGAAAGAGTCCCAGACATACTCTTCCTAACCGAGACGTGGCTCACTGAATCATCTGACCCGGATATTGTTCAGGCCCTCCCCCCCAACTACTCTATTATTAGACTAGATCGTCAGACAGGACGCGGAGGAGGTGTGGCAATTATCCATAAGAATATATTTAGTTGCAGAACTCAAGACAGCCCTCTCACAGACTGTGAGAGCCTTGGCTTTTCCATCTCCATTTCGCCCACGAGTACCTTCTCAGGGATCTTGATCTATAGACCCCCGGGTGACCATCACAGCTTCTGTCATAATCTTCTTGATAAAATCTGTCTCCCTTTCTATTAGCAGCTCCTCTAATTTTTCCATCCTGGGCGATCTTAATATTCATCTTGATGAAACAGATACAGCTGCTACTCAATGCCTGCTGGATACCTTGGGATTAGTTCACCTTGATCAAATTGTGACTTCCCCTACACATACAGCAGGTCATTTGTTAGATCACTGTTTCACTAATCTCAAGAACATAGTGTGTGCGCCACCCCATTTCATCCCCTGGTCAGATCACGCCCTACTTTCTTTTGCTTGGTCTCCTGACACGCATAACCATAAAGTTAGCCTCTCAAAGAAAGTAGGCCGAGTCTGGTCCAGACTATCGGCCAGCGACTGGGAAGTTGCCCCGAGGAGATGTCCACCATCTCTTTTTGAGGATCCTGTGGCTGCTAATGAAGCCTTTGATCACTGGCTGAACCACACTCTAAATACCATCCTTCCAAAAAAAGAAATGCGACATCGTGAAGGCCATAGCAAACATCCATGGTATACTGATAATCTCAAACAACATAAACAGTCTTGCAAACGGGCAGAGAGGAAATGGAGGAAAAGTCTTTTCTCCCGTTGCTAAAACTGAATATAAAACAGCCCTTAGGTCTTTTAAAAAATTACTTAAACTCACTCAAGCAGAATACTATCAAACAAAAATTTCAGAGGCAGAGAATTCCACCAGAGAGATTTTCAAAGTCTTTCAGTCACTGGTCGCTACTCCTAGGACCATCAACCCGCCACCAGACTTGCAAAAACATTGTGAGGCATTAGCCAACTTTTTTGCGGCCAAAGTGTCTAACATCTACACTAGTTTTCCAACAATCCCTCTTATGACTGATAAATTAGATAATGTCACTGAAAGCTCGGAGTTACTTGCTCCTAACTCAGGCAATGATCTCATGGCCTTCCCGCTATTAGATCTTGTTACGGCGCATGCTCCATCCTGGATCCGTTACTCCCCGGCCGCTGAGGTTCCTGAGCGGAGGCGAGGTAACAGAGTCTTCACCCTCCCTGAGCGTGTCACTTCGGTGCGCTGAAAACACGTTACCGCAGTTGGCAACTTCCAGCGCAGGAATTATATCACAAAACCCGCGATGCAGACATTATCTTGAACAATTCCTGAGCGACGCAACCTCTGTTTGGGCTCGCGCCTTTCAGCGTGTTACGTGAGGAAATTGACGCCGAGAAGGATCGGCGTCCTGTCTCCCTTCCAGCGCCTGGAGCACCGTAAAGAAGGATCGACGTTAGGAACCGGGTGAGAGTCCTAGAGTTTCCTTGTTTCCAGGAGTGCGTTGTATCCAGATCAAAGATTGCCGTGTTGGTGGAGTCACGCGCTTATGAATGCGCTTGGAACTATATTGTGTATTTCCCCCGGAATACTCAAGAGAACCTAGAGAGTGGGAGGGCTGGAGGGCGCTTCACAAACTCATTTACTTCAACTTCCTAACCCTGCACTTGTGACCAACATGCTCTGTCTTACCTGCCGGATTCCCTGGGCGCCGTTTCACGTCCATCGCCGTCTCCCTCCCGCCGCCGCCATCCTCAACGCGGCCGCAGTGCGGAGGGGGACTACCTTTCCCAGGATCCTTTGAAGCGGACAGGAAGCGGAACCTGAACCCGCCTCCTGTATTCTCGCGCCTGGAGGCGCTTAAAAGAAACGTGAGCCCCCGCCTCGCGGGTCCGCGCGCGGGCAGCGCCGGGCTAAGCCCGGGCAAAGGGCGGGCCGTCTGTGGCCGTCAGGGGACGGAAGAGGCCGGGCTGGGCCACCCCCCTAATTTGCTAGGCTGGATGTTGGGAACACCAACTTGGTATTGAGTCCGAGTAACAGAACCACCCATCATCTGTTGTGGACTGGGTAGTGCCTATTGACTATTCCCCGTTTTGCCGCCACATATATGTAAGGTGTTTTTGTGTCTGATTCCCCCACTTTACCTAACTGTTGGCTCTGGACATATACTTTTGTTGTTTATTGTCCACCTGTGCAGTGCTTGTGTAGTTTTGTCTCACGGTTCGGACCTGCTTTATAAATGTCAACACGTTCTGGGAAAATTCTGAGGGGGAACGGGGGGGGTATGGCTGGATCCATGGACCAGTTTATTACCCGTGTGGCCAATGTCATTGACAAAGAAATATCCATGGCTGAGCGGCGGCTATCAGGAAACTCTTTTGGCGATAGACGTTCCTCGATCGGTCCGCTAGCTCAGATATCTACACCGGAACATGTTTTGGTTCCACTTTCCCACCCTCTTGGGCCCTCTCCTCCGGATCATCCTCGTGTAGCGGCTTTGAGAGCCAATCTAGAAGGGCTTGAAAATTTGTCAGATTCGGCACTTAATACCCAAAGCATTGTGGCCCCAGCTGTAGCAGGAAGCAAGCCAGCTACTGTTTTTGCCCATTTGGATGCCACCATTAATCCCTTAACTATACCTAGCCCGAAGTCTATCTTGGTCCAGGCGGATGTCCACCCAGCCCCTCTAAAATCTAGAAAACAGTCCACTTTACAGAGTAACAGATTTTCTAAAATTTGCAAACACAAGAGGCGGGTGGCGGTTAGGAGGGGCTTCCTTAATAAGGCATCAGGAGGCGAATCTAGTCAATTTCAGGAAGATAAAGATGATGGCTCTGCTGAGGGGAATGCAATATTTGTCACCAATACTCAAACTGGTGATAGTTTAGGCCCTCCCCCCTCTGATTCACTCCTGGCTAAAAAAATGGAGGCAATAATGAAATCTCTACTCTTGCCAGTATTAGATAAAATTAGCGGGATATCCGAACGATTAGACAAACTGGAGCAGACAACCCTGGATAATTTTTTCTCATTAAAATCTTTTATGAAAATGCATTTAAAATCTAGGGATGATAGCTTGGGTAGGGAGTCTGACAAAAAGGCGACGCCTACTGCCCGACATTCTCTAGTTTCTACAGCTGACAAACCTATAGCTCTGGAGGCAACTCATCACAACCCGATCTTTCCGGCGCCTGGTGTTGGCACTCTTAGTCCCATCGGCTTGTCCTCTAGTAAGCCGGCTGTGAAACCTAAATCCCCCAAAGCTACAGCTAACATTCTGGGGGAAAAAACTGTTTGTCCCTCGGCAGCGGCTAGCGTAGGTGAGATTACTTCCACTAGTAAAATTTTATCCCCGACCATGGAATCATCAGAGAATGCAAAAGTCCAAGGGTTGTATCCAGGCGAGGTCCCTCTCGGTGGGAGACACCCCACTATTAATCTTCCCCCTGAGTGCAAGCCCTATGTAGTCGTTTTGACAGGGGTTCCCGCCCTTAGTGCAGGCAAGAAAGAGTCCTATGTCGAATTGTTCAACAAAACCCTATTTTGGCTCAAAGAAAATAGACCGTTGCCTGAGTTCTGGGGAGGAAGGATTCTACATGTACGCAGAGTCGGCTGGATTGGCTCCAGGGATAAAGCTATCTCTGGCGATTGCATCATAGTAAATTTTGAAGATCCAAGGATCCCCAGTTTTATATGTAGTGATGCTGCTAAGGAATATAGTCCAGTAGGAAGCCTGGGCCCAATTGGTACGTGTGACCTCAGTTATTTTTATCCTTCATCTTTGCCACGGGAGTCCGGCACCCATTTGAGGGTTGGTCGGGACCGTGGATATTTTGGTGGCTGTAATTCTATACACAGCTTATTTAACAGTGGTCCTGGTTATTTGCAGGGCCACCTGAGGAATGGTTACTGACAGGTCATTCTACCCATACGTGAGTCACAAGCTGAATCATTAAGGGAGCCTTTATTGGAAAATTCACCCCCTGGAGAGTTGCAGGTGATCTCTCCAATTCCTACTTTTCCGCCTCCCTCCCCTATACTTAGGGGCTATCTACAGAGGGATATGCCTGGCGAAAATTCTCGAATTCCCCTTCAGGTGGTATCACCTGTTGGCCATGGGGATATTGTCACGGATTGTTCTCACTCTGCAGGTGCCTTGGTTTTGGGGCACGGAGGGATTTCTAACAACCCCCTGAGGGTCGTAAGCTGGAACATTGCCGGCTTAGCCCGTAATATGGGTATCCCAGACTGGAACAAATTTATCGAATCCTTTTCCATTTGTTTGTTCCAGGAAACCTGGTGCATGGACCCACAATATAAGCTTGGCTACACTACTTATTTTGTACCAGCGGTTCGTCCGAAGGGAGGCAAAGGGCGCCCCTCCGGAGGTTTGTTAATTTGGGTAAGCACTTCCTTGCGGTATTCTAGTAAAAGCATAGTCACCAATTCCCCAGATCTTTTGAGACTAACTGTAAGTTGCCCGTCTGGTGGTGGAGTGCTCGAAATATTTAATATCTATGTCAGAAGCACTAGAGGTGGTCTATCTATTTTAGCCTCATCTGGTATCGACGAGGAACTCAAGCGTTGTGGCCCAGATTCCCTTGTTTTATTAGCTGGGGATTTTAATTGCACATACGAACCACTTGCTTTGGAAGATGTGCTAGGCATTGGGGAGGATGATGCAAGGAGAGGCATCCCTCCATTGTCTATCCCCCCCATCAGAAGATGGACCCAAAATGCAATAGACCTTAATGCCCTTTGCTTGGAGCATGGTCTTAGAGCAACAAACGGTAGATCCAAATCAGACCAAATGGGGGCACATACGTTTAATAGAATAGGGCATTCCTCTAGGATCGACTACATTATGCTGAATTTTCGGCTGTGGTCTTTCCTGGTGGATATGGAGGTTCGGCCCTCTATAGATAGTGACCACAATCCTCTAATTCTGTCTCTGTCCCAACTTTGGAGGGGTGGGTCTTTCCCTCAAACCCCTCATGTTTGGAAAACAACCCATGAAGTGCGCCCCTCTAATTGTGGTAGGCGCCTGAAATGGAAAAATATTATTGATAATGAGGCTAAGATGTTGGAGGTACAATCCGTGATGGCTAACATCATGCTTTCTCTAGATTCCCCCTCATTTCCTGTGCAAGAGGCGCCTTCAATTTTTGAACAAACCATAACGGCTATAGGCGAACTATTCATAGTCCCTAAGGATGGGAAAATGGCCCACAAGAGAGGGGGCAGGAAGGGTCCTGCCGGGTGGTTTTCAGTTGCTTGTCGCCTGGCCAAACGGGAACTCTTAAGGGCAGTTAGATCTAAGATCAATGCCTTGATTTGTGCCGCAAGGGGTAACTATCGGAGGGTTTTAGCAAAGGCAAAATTAGATTGGGAAGAACAGTTTTGGTGTGACCTGAAGGCCGCAAGTCTTAGGAAGGATGCTAAGGGATTCTGGGACCTTCTTAGAAATAGAGAGAGACCTGTGGATACTCTGATCACATGCAATGTACCCGAGAGTGCGTGGGTCTCCCATTTCTCTCAGCTTTATTCTATGACCCCGGCCCAGGTTGAGAGTTCGAGTTTTTACCATTCCCATGCTCACTCTCAACCTATCGATGAGATTTTGTTTACACCCAAGGAAGTGTTTAAGGCAATCACTTCCCTTATGCCCAATAAAGCTGCTGGGCCGGACGGGATCCCAGGTGATTTGCTACGCATTAATCCTGTGGAATGGGGAATACTCATTTCCGCCCTATTGAATTCCAGTCTTGAAGGGGCATCCCGGCCGACCTCTTGGAAGGGCGCTGAGGTCGTTCCTATTTTCAAAAAAGGATGTCGTAACGACCCAGCTAATTATCGCCCAATCAGCCTGCTAGACACCTCACAAAAAGTGGCAGGAAAAGTGGTTCTGGCAAGGTTATTACAATGGGTAGAGGAAAATGACATTCTCTCGGACTTCCAGGCGGGTTTCAGAACAGGCACAGGGACGATAGAGCAATCGTTTCGCCTTCTGATGTTATACTGGAAGGTGGTTCTATTGGGCAAAGGCAGTCTGTATCTTGCCTTCATCGACCTGCGGACTGCCTTTGACCTAGTTCCCCGCAGCCAATTATGGAGTGTACTCAGCGAACAGGGTATTCCACCCTATTTGCTGAGCTTGCTGATAAATCTCCATTCGGATAATTTTGCCCAGATCAGGTGGGGAGACCAGGGTCAGAAAACAGCTCGTATTCCTGTTAATAGAGGGGTACGCCAGGGTTGTGTTCTTGCCCCCACTCTGTTCTCATTGTATGTCAACGGAGTGGTGGAGCACCTGCTTCAACATCCTGCAGATGCACCAACCTTGGCTGGTAGGAAAATACCAACCCTTCTATTCGCGGACGACACCCTCCTGATCTCCAAAACCCCGGTAGGTTTGCAGAGTCTATTAACCAACTTCAAGTCCTTCTGTGACATGAGAGGGTTAGTTATTAATACAGCGAAGACCAAGTATTTGGTCCTTAACCCCCCGAAAAGGTTGGCCAAACCACCATCCTTGGACTCTGTTACCCTCGAAAGAGTGTCAGAATTTGACTATCTTGGTATCCGCCTCTGCGACTCCATGAGCTGGAAGTGCCATCATCAAAAGATGTTGCTGACCCACAAGAGGGTGGTGGGTGCCTTGCTTAAGGAACATCGTGCCTCACCAGTGAAACCCATTGCTCCCGTTCTTGATATATATAGAGCAAGGGGGGTTAGCGCAGCTCTGTATGGGGCGGAACTCTGGGGTGTCAACAAGGTTGACCAACTGTCCCGCTCTGAAAACAAATTCCATAAAGATCTCATGGGGCTACCCTATGGCACCCCTACTCTTCCACTGCTCTTGGACATGGGTACCCGGCCAATCAGTGATCAGGCTAGGCTCCGCCCTCTTCTTCTATGGGCGCGTATATGGAGAACACCTGAACTGTCTAGTTATGCGGATGGCCTTAACGAGGTGTTGGGGTTAACAGGCTGGCCCAAGATCTTTTGGCTGAGGGAGGTTAAGCGTCTCCTCGTTTGCCTAGGTCTTGGCGAGGCCTGGTCTGATAGAACTGCTCCCCCTAAGTCCGAGTTAAAAAAGATTTACTGGAATTGGGTGGCGGGTAATAGAAGCAGTAATGCTAATTTGTGCAGGTCCACTCTGGATTTTCTTCTGGTTAAAGAAATTTACTTTTGCGAACCCTACTTGGATGTTATTTCTAATCGTAAAGACAGGGCCCTATACTTTCAATTTAGAATAGGCTTACTCCCTGTTGGTGAGTTAACTTCAAGATGGAAAGTCCCTTTTCAAACAACTTCCATTTGCCCATTTTGCGACAAGAGGTCTGAGTCTGTCCCCCATTTTTTGTTTGAATGTCCTGCTTATGCAGCCCCCCGGAGTAGGTGGTTAAAACCGCTTTGTAGAGAACTTGGTACCAGACATTGCTTAGAAGCCCTACGTATATTAAAAAGTGACTCAAGGCCCCTCTTTGCGTGTGGTTTAGCCAAGTTCTTAGGTTGGGCCTGGCGCATTAGGTCATCTAGGCTTTTGTATGTTGTTTAATTTGTTTTTTAAAAAATGCTTGTTTTTAGTTAATTTATTGGTATCAGTAGCAGTATGAATTGTATGTATATTTTTCTATGTACTGACTCCTTTTTATCTTTTTAATTGTATAATGCTGTTGTGCTGCTTTTTAAGATATATTTATATCGAAATAAAGCCTTCTTGACTGATTGTTACGGTGGAACGTCTTCTTAACAACTTGAAATCGGGCTCGCCTCAGGACATCGCTCCACCGGCTGTACTCAAACTTGTCTCAAAAACGGTCTGTCCTATTATAATGCAGGTCATCAATTCTTCTTTGACCTCAGGTGAGGTTCCCCCGAATTGGAAGAGAGCAAAGGTACGCGCTTTACTAAAAAAACCTAAGTTGGACCCAGAAGACCTGACCAACTATAGACCTATTTCACTGTTACCCAGTCTCAGCAAAATAGCTGAAAAGCACGTCAACCATGTTCTCTCTTCTTTTGTTGAATCCTCGGGTGCCCTTCACTCTTCTCAGACTGGTTTCAGACCTAAGCAAGGTACCGAAACAGCGCTGGTGGCGGTAGTCGAGGCTACCAGGAGGATTGTGGATGCTGGAGGCTGCGCTGCGGTGGCCCTATTGGACCTCAGCTCAGCTTTCGATACGGTAAATCACTCTCTCCTGCTACACCGGCTTCGTCTTGCAGGGATATCAGGATTGGCTCTCAAATGGCTGCATTCTTTTTTATCGGACAGGTATTTCTCTGTCTTCGAGGACGAGGTGTCATCAAACCAGTTGCATCTGAGTCACGGCGTTCCCCAGGGATCATCACTCAGCCCTACACTCTTTAACATTTATATGAGACCATTGGCTGATGTGGTGCTTCCTTGGGGAATTCAGCTTGTCACCTACGCCGATGACACGCAGCTGGTGGTTTCTTTGGCAAGGGACAATAATTTACACCATGGGCTTAACAATCTCACCCCGTGTCTCACTAATGTCCTGGAATGGATGACTTCCTCTTGCCTAAAACTAAATGGAGCCAAAACAGACATCATGTTGTTGGGCTTTAAAGCTCCGATAAGCCTTGATCCCTGGTGGCCCAGCTGTCTCGGAACCCCTCCTAAACCTAAGACCAAAATAAAAAGCTTAGGGATTTGGATGGATGACACTCTAAACTTCCAACATCAGGCCAACAAGGTAGCGGCAACCTGCTATGGTCTTATGAGATCGCTAAAAAAAGTCCTTGACCTTCTTCCCTTTGAAGCAAGACGCATACTGGTCCAGTCGTTAATTCTCTCAAGACTGGATTATGCTAATGCCATATATTTGGGGACATCAGCAGCCACTTTAAAAACTTTGCAAGCTGTTCAGAACTGCGCAGCACGTCTGCTCATGAAAATCCCTAAACGCTGTTCAGCAAAAACCTCAATTCGTACTCTTCATTGGCTCCCGATTCAGGAGAGGATCACATTTAAGGCTCTGTGCTTGGCACACAAGTCCATTCATAATATGGGCCCCTCTATTCTGAACCCTTGGTTTCAGCGCCATCAATCAATAAGATCCCTCAGATCCAATCATCGTAATCTTCTCGTGGTGCCCAGGGTGAGGCTCGCCCGGATGGGCGGCCAGCTACTCTCTGTACAAGCGGCTAACCTTTGGAATAAGCTCCCTGACAACATCAGGCATGAATCCAACCTTACCATCTTCAGGAAGCAACTAAAGACTTTCTTGTTTAAGTAGGTCTATCATCATCCTCTAGGTCCTACAGCGCTGGGATGCCCAAGGGTAGCCATGCGCTATATAAGAAAGTATTCATTCATTCATTCACTCTAGAGCCAACAATGGGATGGGGTCTCCATACTTCAGCTCCCACCTCTCACTCTAGAGCCAGCATTGGGACGGGGGCTCCATACCTCAGCTCCCACCTCACACTCTAGAGCCAGCATTGGGATGGGGGCTCCATACCTCATCTCCCACTTCCTGTCTCTAGAGCCAGCATTGGGATGGGGGCTCCATACCTCAGCTCTCGCCTCTTGCTCTAGAGCCAGCACTGGGACGGGGGCTCCATACCTCATCTCTCACCTCCTGTCTCTAGAGGTAGCATTGGGACGGGGGCTCCATACCTCAGCGCTCACCTCTTGCTCTAGCAGAAGCACTGGGACAGGGCTCTGTACCTCAGCTCTTGCTATAGAGGAAGCACGGGGGCGAGGGCTCCATATCTCAGCTCTCGCCTCCTGCTCTAGAGGAAGCACTGGGACGAGGGCTCTATACCTCAGGTCTTGCCTGTTGCCCTAGGGGAAGCACTGGGACGTGGGTTCCGTACCTCAGCCCTGGGCTCCCACCTCCTTTCTCTAGAGCTGGCATTGGGATGGGGCCTCCAAACCTCAGCTCTCTCCTATTGCTCTAGAGGAAGCCCTGGGACAAGAGCTCCATACCTCATCTCCCACCTCCTGTCCCTGGAGCCAGCACTGGGGCAGGTCTCCATACCTCAGCTCGCCTCTTGCTCTAGAGCTGGTATTAGGGTGCAGACTCCATACCTCAGCTCTCACCTCCTGTCTCTAGGGCCAGCATTGGGACTGGGGTTCCATACCTCATCTCCCACCTCCTGTCTCTAGAGCCAGCATTGGGACAGGAGCTCCATACCTCAGCTCTTGTCTGTTGCTCTAGAGGACGCACTGGGACGGGGGCTCTATATCTCTGATCTGGTCACTGGCGTCTTGCTCTAGAGCAAGCATTGAGGTGCAGGCTCCATATCTCAGCCCTCGCCTCTCGCCTCTTGCTCTAGAGCCGGCATTGGGGCACAGACTCCATATCTCAGCCCTGGGCTCTCACCTCTTGTTCTAAATATGGTGTTGGGGCGCAGGCTCCATATCTCAGCTCTGGGCTTTCACCTCTTGCTCTAGAGCCAGCACTGGAGCTCAGGCTCCAAATCTCAGCTCTTGTATCTTCTTCTAGAGCCAGTACTTGAGCTCAGGCTCCAAATCTCAGGTCTCGTCCCATCTTCTAGAGTCAGCTTTGGAACGAGGGCTCCATATCTCAGCTCTTGCCTTTTCTTCTAGAGCCAGCTTTGGGGCACAGGCTTAATATCTCAACTCTGGGGCTCTCGCTTCTTGCTGTAGTGCTGGCATTAGGGCATAGGCTCCATCTCTTAGCTCTGGCCTCCTGCTCTACAGCCCTCACTGGACCGTAGGCTCCTTATCTCAGCTCTGGGCTTGCACCTCTTTCTCTTGCTCTAGCAGAAGCACAGGGATGAGGGCTCCATACCTCAGCTCTTGCCTCTTGCTCTAGAGCCAGCATAGGGACAGGGGCTCCATACCTCAACTCTCGCCTCTTGCTGCAGAGTCAGCATTGGGACGAGGGCTCCATACTTTAGCTCTTGCTCTAGAGGAAGTTTTGGGACGGGGGCTCCATGCCTCAGCTCTCGCCTCTCGCTCTAGATCCAGCACTGAGGCCCAGGCTCCATATCAGCCCTGGGCTCCCACCTCCTGTCTCTAGAGCCAGCATTGGGATGGTGGAACCATGCCTCAGCTCTCACCTCCTGTGTCTAGAGCCAGCACTGGGACGGGGGCTTCCTATCTCAGCTCTTACCTTCTGTCTCTAGAGCCATCATTGGGCTGGGGCTCCATACCTCAGCTCTCCCCTCCTGTCTCTAGAGCTGGTATTGGGGCGGAGTGCTATACCTCAGCTCTCAACTCTCACTCTAGAGCCAGTTTTAGGGCAGGGGCTCCATACCTCAACTCTCACGCCCTGTCTCCACAGCCAGCATTGGGGCCGGGCTCCATACCTCAGATCTCATCTCTTGCTCCAGAGCCAGCACTGGGACAGGTGCTCCATACCTCAGATCTCATTTCTTGTCTCTATAGCGAACACTGGGACGGGGGCTCCATACCTCATCTCCCACCTCTTGTCTCTAGCGCCAGAATTAGGACGGAGGCTCCATACCTCATCATTGGGATGGGGGCTCCATACCTCAGCTCTCGCCTCTCACTCTAGAGCCAACAATGGGATGGGGTCTCCATACTTCAGCTCCCACCTCTCACTCTAGAGCCAGCATTGGGACGGGGGCTCCATACCTCAGCTCCCACCTCTCACTCTAGAGCCAGCATTGGGATGGGGGCTCCATACCTCATCTCCCACTTCCTGTCTCTAGAGCCAGCATTGGGATGGGGGCTCCATACCTCAGCTCTCGCCTCTTGCTCTAGAGCCAGCACTGGGACGGGGGCTCCATACCTCATCTCCCACCTCCTGTCTCTAGAGGTAGCATTGGGACGGGGGCTCCATACCTCAGCGCTCACCTCTTGCTCTAGCAGAAGCACTGGGACAGGGCTCTGTACCTCAGCTCTTGCTATAGAGGAAGCACGGGGGTGAGGGCTCCATATCTCAGCTCTCGCCTCCTGCTCTAGAGGAAGCACTGGGATGAGGGCTCTATACCTCAGGTCTTGCCTGTTGCCCTAGGGGAAGCACTGGGACGTGGGTTCCGTACCTCAGCCCTGGGCTCCCACCTCCTTTCTCTAGAGCTGGCATTGGGATGGGGCCTCCAAACCTCAGCTCTCTCCTATTGCTCTAGAGGAAGCCCTGGGACAAGAGCTCCATACCTCATCTCCCACCTCCTGTCTCTGGAGCCAGCACTGGGGCAGGTCTCCATACCTCAGCTCGCCTCTTGCTCTAGAGCTGGTATTAGGGAGCAGACTCCATACCTCAGCTCTCACCTCCTGTCTCTAGGGCCAGCATTGGGACTGGGGTTCCATACCTCATCTCCCACCTCCTGTCTCTAGAGCCAGCATTGGGACAGGAGCTCCATACCTCAGCTCTTGCCTCTTGCTCTAGAGCTGGTATTAGGGTGCAGGCTTCATACCTCAGCTCGCCTCTTGCTCTATAGCCAGTATTGGGGCAAAGACTCCATATCTCAGCCCTGGGCTCTCTCCTCTTGCTCTAGAGCTTGTGTTAGGGTGCAGGCTCCATATCTCAGCTCTCGCCTCTTGGTCTAGAGTTGGCATTGGGGTGCAGGCTCCATATCTCAGCTCTGGGCTTTCACCTCCTGTCTCTAGAGCCAGCATTGGGACGGGGCTCCAAATCTCAGCTCTTGTCTGTTGCTCTAGAGGAAGCACTGGGACGGGTGCTCTATATCTCTGATCTGGTCACTGGTGTCTTGCTCTAGAGCAAGCATTGGGGTGCAGGCTCCATATCTCAGCCCTCGACTCTCGCCTCTTGCTCTAGAGCTGGCATTGGGGCACAGACTCCATATCTCAGCCCTGGGCTCTCACCTCTTGTTCTTAATATGGTGTTAGGGCGCAGGCTCCATATCTCAGCTCTGGGCTTTCACCTCTTGCTCTAGAGCCAGCACTGGAGCTCAGGCTCCAAATCTCAGCTCTTGTATCTTCTTCTAGAGCCAGTACTTGAGCTCAGGCTCCAAATCTCAGGTCTCGTCCCATCTTCTAGAGTCAGTTTGGAACGAGGGCTCCATATCTCAGCTCTTGCCTTTTCTTCTAGAGCCAGCTTTGGGGCACAGGCTTCATATCTCAACTCTGGGGCTCTCGCTTCTTTCTGTAGTGCTGGCATTAGGGCATAGGCTCCATCTCTTAGCTCTGGCCTCCTGCTCTACAGCCCTCACTGGACCGTAGGCTCCTTATCTCAGCTCTGGGCTTGCACCTCTTTCTCTTGCTCTAGCAGAAGCACAGGGATGAGGGCTCCATACCTCAGCTCTTGCCTCTTTCTCTAGAGCCAGCATAGGGACAGGGGCTCCATACCTCAACTCTCGCCTCTTGCTGCAGAGTCAGCATTGGGAGGAGGGCTCCATACCTTAGCTCTTGCTCTAGAGGAAGTTTTGGGACGGGGGCTCCATGCCTCAGCTCTCGCCTCTCGCTCTAGATCCAGCACTGAGGCTCAGGCTCCATATCAGCCCTGGGCTCCCACCTCCTGTCTCTAGAGCCAGCATTGGGATGGTGGAACCATGCCTCAGCTCTCACCTCCTGTGTCTAGAGCCAGCATTGGGACGGGGGCTTCATATCTCAGCTCTTACCTTCTGTCTCTAGAGCCATCATTGGGATGGGGCTCCATACCTCAGTTCTCACCTCCTGTCTCTAGAGCTGGTATTGGGGCGGAGTGCTATACCTCAGCTCTCAACTCTCACTCTAGAGCCAGTATTAGGGCAGGGGCTCCATACCTCAACTCTCACGCCCTGTCTCCACAGCCAGCATTGGGGCCGGGCTCCATACCTCAGATCTCATCTCTTGCTCCAGAGCCAGCACTGGGACGGGTGCTCCATACCTCAGATCTCATTTCTTGTCTCTATAGCGACTACTGGGACGAGGGCTCCATACCTCATCTCCCACCACTTGTCTCTAGTGGCAGAATTAGGACGGAGGCTCCATACCTCATCATTGGGATGGGGGCTCCATACCTCAGCTCTCGCCTCTCACTCTAGAGCCAACAATGGGACGGGGCCTCCATACTTCAGCTCCCACCTCTCACTCTAGAGCCAGCATTGGGACGGGGGCTCCATACCTCAGCTCCCACCTCTCACTCTAGAGCCAGCATTGGGATGGGGGCTCCATACCTCATCTCCCACTTCCTGTCTCTAGAGCCAGCATTGGGATGGGGGCTCCATACCTCAGCTCTCGCCTCTCACTCTAGAGCCAACAATGGGATGGGGCCTCCATACTTCAGCTCCCACCTCTCACTCTAGAGCCAGCATTGGGACGGGGGATCCATACCTCAGCTCTCGCCTCTCACTCTAGAGCCAACAATGGGATGGGGCCTCCATACTTCAGCTCCCACCTCTCACTCTAGAGCCAGCATTGGGACAGGGGCTCCATACCTCAGCTCCCACCTCTCACTCTAGAGCCAGCATTGGGACGGGGGCTCCATACCTCATCTCCCACTTCCTGTCTCTAGAGCCAGCATTGGGACGGGTGCTCCATACCTCCGCTCTCGCCTCTTGCTCTAGAGCCAGCACTGGGACGGGGGCTCCATACCTCATCTCCCACCTCCTGTCTCTAGAGGTAGCATTGGGACGGGGTCTCCATACCTCAGCTCTCACCTCTCGCTCTTGAGCCAGCATTGGGACGGGTGCTCCATACCTCAGCTCTCGCCTCTTGCTCTAGAGCCAGCACTGGGACTGGGGCTCCATACCTCATCTCCCACCTCCTGTCTCTAGAGGTAGCATTGGGAAGGGGTCTCCATACCTCAGCTCTCACCTCTCGCTCTTGAGCCAGCACTTGGGCAAAGACTCCATATCTCAGCCCTGCACTCTCGCCTCTTGCTCTAGAGCTGGTGTTAGGGTGCAGGCTCCATATCTCAGCTCTCGCCTCTTGGTCTAGAGTTGGCATTGGGGTGCAGGCTCCATATCTCAGCTCTGGGCTTTCACCTCCTGTCTCTAGAGCCAGCATTGGGACGGGGCTCCAAATCTCAGCTCTTGTCTGTTGCTCTAGAGGAAGCACTGGGACGGGGGCTCCATATCTCTGATCTGGTCACTGGCGTCTTGCTCTAGAGCAAGCATTGGGGTGCAGGCTCCATATCTCAGCCCTCGACTCTCGCCTCTTGCTCTAGAGCCGGCATTGGGGCACAGACTCCATATCTCAGCCCTGGGCTCTCACCTCTTGTTCTAAATATGGTGTTAGGGCGCAGGCTCCATATCTCAGCTCTCACCTCTTGCTCTAGAGATGGCATTGGGGTTCAGGCTCCATATCGCAGCTCTGGGCTTTCACCTCTTGCTCTAGAGCCAGCACTGGAGCTCAGGCTCCAAATCTCAGCTCTTGTATCTTCTTCTAGAGCCAGTACTTGAGCTCAGGCTCCAAATCTCAGGTCTCGTCCCTTCTTCTAGAGTCAGCTTTGGAACTAGGGCTCCATATCTCAGCTCTTGCCTTTTCTTCTAGAGCCAGCTTTGGGCACAGGCTTCATATCTCAACTCTGGGGCTCTCGCTTCTTGCTGTAGTGCTGGCATTAGGGCATAGGCTCCATCTCTTAGCTCTGGCCTCCTGCTCTACAGCCCTCACTGGGCCGTAGGCTCCTTATCTCAGCTCTGGGCTTGCACCTCTTTCTCTTGCTCTAGCAGAAGCACAGGGATGAGGGCTCCATACCTCAGCTCTTGCCTCTTGCTTTAGAGCCAGCACTGGGAAGGGGCCTCCATACCTCAGCTCTCTCCTCTTCCTCTAGAGCCAGCATAGGGACAGGGGCTCCATACCTCAGCTCTCGCCTCTTGCTGCAGAGTCAGCATTGGGATGAGGGCTCCATACCTTAGCTCTTGCTCTAGAGGAAGTATTGGGACGGGGGCTCCATGCCTCAGCTCTCGCCTCTCGCTCTAGATCCAGCACTGAGGCTCAGGCTCCATATCAGCCCTGGACTCCCACCTCCTGTCTCTAGAGCCAGCATTGGGATGGTGGAACCATGCCTCAGCTCTCACCTCCTGTGTCTAGAGCCAGCATTGGGACGGGGGCTTCATATCTCAGCTCTTACCTTCTGTCTCTAGAGCCATCATTGGGATGGGGCTCCATACCTCAGCTCTCACCTCCTGTCTCTAGAGCTGATATTGGGGCGGAGTGCTATACCTCAGCTCTCAACTCTCACTCTAGAGTCAGTATTAGGGCAGGGGCTCCATACCTCAACTCTCACGCCCTGTCTCCACAGCCAGCATTGGGGCCGGGCTCCATACCTCAGATCTCATCTCTTGCTCCAGAGCCAGCACTGGGACGGGTGCTCCATACCTCAGATCTCATTTCTTGTCTCTATAGCGAGCACTGGGACGGGGGCTCCATACCTCATCTCCCACCTCCTGTCTCCAGAGCCAGAATTAGGACGGAGACTCCATACCTCATCATTGGAATGGGGGCTCCATACCTCAGCTCTCGCCTCTCACTCTAGAGCCAGCATTGGGACGGGGGCTCCATACCTCAGCTCCCACCTCTCACTCTAGAGCCAGCATTGGGATAGGGGCTCCATACCTCATCTCCCACTTCCTGTCTCTAGAGCCAGCATTGGGACGGGTGCTCCATACCTCAGCTCCCGCCTCTTGCTTTAGAGCCAGCACTGGGACGGGGGCTCCATACCTCATCTCCCACCTCCTGTCTCTAGAGGTAGGATTGGGACGGGGTCTCCATACCTCAGCTCTCACCTCTCGTTCTTGAGCCAGCACTGGGATGGGGGCTCCATACCTCAGCGCTCACCTCTTGCTCTAGCAGAAGCACTGGGACAGGGCTCTGTACCTCAGCTCTTGCTATAGAGGAAGCATGGGGTGAGGGCTCCATATCTCAGCTCTCGACTCCTGCTCTAGAGGAAGCACTGGGACAAGGGCTATATACCTCAGGTCTTGCCTGTTGCCCTAGGGGAAGCACTGGGATGTGGGTTCCGTACCTCAGCCCTGGGCTCCCACCTCCTTTCTCTAGAGCTGGCATTGGGATGGGGCCTCCAAACCTCAGCTCTCTCCTATTGCTCTAGAGGAAGCCCTGGGACAAGAGCTCCATACCTCATCTCCCACCTCCTGTCCCTGGAGCCAGTACTGGGGCGGGTTCCATACCTCAGCTCGCCTCTTGCTCTAGAGCTGGTATTAGGGTGCAGACTCCATACCTCAGCTCTCACCTCCTGTCTCTAGGGCCAGCATTGAGACTGGGTTTCCATACCTCAGCTCTCACCTCCTGTCTCTAGAACCAGCATTGGGACAGGAGCTCCATACCGCAGCTCTTGCCTCTTGCTCTAGATCTGGTATTAGGGCGCAGGCTTCATACCTCAGCTCGCCTCTTGCTCTATAGCCAGCATTGGGACGAGGGCTCCATACCTCAGCCTGGGGTCCCACCTCCTGTTTCTAGAGCTAACACTGGGGCTCAGGCTCCATACCTCAGCTCTTGTCTCTTGCTCTAGACCCAGTGATGAAATGTGGGCTCCATACCGCATCTCCCACCTCCTGTCTCCGGAGCCATCATTGGGACTGGGGTTCCATACCTCAGCCCCCACCTCCTGGCGTGTCTCTAGAGCCAGCACTGGGGCACAGGCTCCATACCTCATCATTGGGACAGGGGCTCCATACCTCAGTTCTCGTCTCCTGCCTCTAAAGCCCACGTTGGGACGTGGGCTTCATACCTCAGCTCTCGCCTCTCGCTCTAGAACCAGCTTTGAGATGGGGGCTCCATACCTCAGCTCTCGCCTCTCGCTCTAGAGCCAGCCTTGGGATGGGGGCTCTATTCCTCAGCTCTCACCTCTTGCTCTAGAGCTGGTATTAGGACGCAGGCTTCATACTTCAGCTCGCCTCTTGCTCTAGAGCCAGCAGTGGGATGGGTCTCCATACCTCATCTCCCACCTCCTGTCTCTAGAGCCAGCATTGGGATGGTGCTTGTTGGACCCGGCCTCGTGGCGTGGTCCTTAACCCCCCTGGACTGTGGCCGTTCCCCGCCCCGGCCTTCACGGGCCACCCGTCTGAACTGCTCCAAGGCCCTTCACCTGGATCTGCACGTGGTCGCATGCTCCTCAGGGCTCCGCCATCTTGTTGGCATCTACGTCACCCCGTACACCAGCCGGAGCGACCCCGCTCAACCCGGCCTCGACCCCAGCGAAGCCCCGACATCGAGGCACCACGGACTGGCCAGGGGGTGCCGCAGGAACCATTCATCGCCCCCGGCGGAGGACGGTCTTGTTGGGACCCCCAACTGTCCTCCCCTCTCGAGGTGTGATCGCCCTGCAAACTCCCATGGGCCTGGCGCCTCTCCTGCTGGGCGTCTGGCCACCTCCACCCGGCCACTCCGCCCCCTCGGGCGCATAGGTCCGGACATCAAAGGGCTCCAGACCTATATCTGGGGCGACCCCACCACAGCTCGGCAGTTGTATCCCGGAGTCGAGAGCCCTGCTGATCGAATCGCGGCTGACCCTACGGAGAAGAACTCTTGTCGGAACCATCACGAGCCCTGCTGACTGCGTCGCGGCTCCCTCTTGTGAACCTTTCCTGAACCACCTGGAACATCGGAGCCCTGCAGACGCCGTCGCGGCCCCTCCTCGCTGAGACCTTCCTCGGAGCCCTGCTGACGACGTCGCGGCTCGAGCTGAGCAGAAACCATCTTGAGAGCCCTGCTGATTGAATCGCGGCTCTCCACGAACTGTACGCCAGAGCCCTGCTGACGCCGTCGCGGCTCGACCCCTCCGAGATCGGAGGTCCTCCAGCTTGAGGATACGAACTGGGCCCCAGGTACCCTCGTACCACATTCCTGCCAAAGACTGTCCCGCTACCCCTACCCTTCTAAAGAGACATTGAGACTTTTGGTGGATCCCTCGATCCCTTCGTGTAAATATTGAACTCGTAACCTTTTATTGATGATAAAGAATTGCTTGTCTTGAGACAACCTCCTTGAGTCCGGTGTGGTGGTGTTACTGTGCTAGTACGTGATAGGAGAAGGATCTCTCAGGAGACTTCTCGGCAGCGCTCGGCTACTTCGTGCAGTGCGAGGGCCCCCCCTTGGTGGTCTCACCGACTCCTCGGGGTCCGCCTTCCAACATTTGGTGGCCAGCGACGGGATCCGAGCCGAACGCAGTACGTACCAGCCAGTACCCACTAGCTACCCATCCAAACGAATAGCATCATGAGCAGCCAGGAAAACAACGCGACAATGGAGTTCCAGCCCGAACGGCTGGAAGAATATACGCACAAAGAATTAAAACAGTTCTGCAGAGACAAAGGCATTGCAACCACCAGCCTCGGTACCAAGGAAGAGATGCAGAAAGCTCTGAGGACATGGCTGGAGGCCGGGGCAGGCCCCTCCCAGGAAGAAGGGCCCTTGCCCCTGACGGAGACCACAGCAACCGCACTGACCCCGGCAACCGGAGGACGAAAGAGCCTAGAAACCGGCCTCTCCGAAGAAGAAATACGAGAGCGGGAAAAGGTCCGGAGCCACGAGCTAGAGCTCGCCCGACTGCGACTGGACGGCGAACTCCAGCTGGCAGAAAAGAAACTGGCCCTCGAGCAGCTACGCCTTCAAGAAGAAATAGAGGAGAAGAGACGACACCGGGAGTTGGAGGAAAAGAAGCTCACCCTTGAGCACGAGCGCAGCCTCAAGGAGCTCGAGATCAAGGCCAAGAACGGAGGGACCAACACCCCCAGTACGAGAGACCCTCTACCGCCTGCCGAGGCCAAAGTACATATCCCGAAGGAGGTCGTCAAGGAGTATTACAAGAATGACGATATCCAACAATGGTTCAAGGCCTATGAGGTGGCCATGACCTCCCATCGAGTGCCCCGAAAAGACTGGGGCGCAGGCCTGTGGGGGCGATTCCTGAGTGAAGGGCGGGACACGCTGCTCCAGCTACCGGAGGAAGTGATGACCTCCTACGATCACATGAAGGAGGCCCTGCTCACCCGCTACGGGCTAACAGCGGAGATGTACCGCCAGCGGTTCCGAGACTGCAAGAAAATCCCGGGTACCACATGGGTGGAATATGTGGACTTTTTTAGTCGGGCCCTAGAAGGGTGGATCAAAGGCAGCAAAGTAACCACCTACGGGCAGCTGGTCGACCTCATCGTGTGGGAACATCTTTCCAACAATTGCTTCGTGGAGCTGAGACAGCACCTCCTCGACAGCAAAATGACCGACCCGCGGAAACTGGCCGTCGAGGCCGATCGATGGGTCAACTCCCGGGTCCCCCGGAGCTCAATGGGGGAGTACCAGAGGAACCCCAACGGACCCCCACGCCAGCGCGGTGGGGGGGGAGGGCCGAACAGGAACCGAGACCCTCCCGCTGGGGCCCCCAGGAGCCCCCCTCGAGGGCCACCGCAGCCACATCTCTCCCCGAGCCTAGCACGAAGGGTGGGCCTGGCCCGACCCGGACCACGGCCACCAGTGACCTGCTATGGCTGCCAACAAACCGGACACTTTGCCAGCGACCCGGCCTGCCCTCTGAACCGAAGAAACGGGGCCGGCGGGCCCCCGCCCCGGCAGCTGACAGCCGCCGCCTTGGGGGGAGGAGAAGAGGAAGAAGAGGCCCTCGACCAAGAAAACACTGAGTGGGAGCCGGCAGCCATGTCCCTGGTCTGCCTGGGTAGCCGGGAGATGGTACCCTGCACCCCCATCCCAACCAACACCCAGAAGTACCGGCAGCAGGTCACGGTCAACGGACAACGGGCCGAAGCCCTTCGCGACACCGGCGCCAGTATCACCGCTGTCCGCTGCCACCTGGTGACCCCTGAACAGATTCTACCGAATGTGCTGTGCCCTGTCCGGACGGCCGACAACAGTGAAAGCCTATGCCAGATGGCCCTGGTCCCCTTCGAGTGGGGAGGGGTGACGGGCCTGCTGAAGGTGACAGTGCGCAACGACGCCCCGGTCGACTGCCTCCTGGGGAACGACTTGGAGAGTTCCCCCTGGGCTCAAGTAGAACGACGAGAGCACCTCCGAATGTTGGGACTGGCTGATTGGGCCTGCGCCATCACCCGGTCCATGACCGCCCAGGCCCCACGCTCATCCTCGACCTCCGGGACCGCCCGACCCGAGAGGCTCACACCCCCTCCCGCCAGCAGCGAGGAGGAGGCGGACACCGACCCTGGGTCCAGCGAATCCTCCCCCGAAGAGATGACTTCTCCGAGCGCCCTACCAGGGCTGACGCAATGGCAACACGAAGGGGGCCCCACCCGAGAGCAGTTCCAGCAAGAGCAACAGTCCTGTCCCTCTCTCGAAGGGGTCCGGCAGCAGGCGACCGCGCAAGCCAACGGTGACCAGACCGGCACCCACTGGATCTACTGGGCCGAGGGCCTGTTGTACAGCGAACAGAAAGTAGCAGAACTCGGGGCCAGCCGCGTGTTGGTGGTCCCCCTCCGCTTCCGGGAGTTTCTTCTCAACCTGGCCCATGATGTGCCCCTCGCCGGACACTTGGGGCAAGACAAAACGTACAGTCGTCTGGTGACCCACTTCTACTGGCCCCGGATGCGGAGAGATGTGGACAACCACTGCCGGTCCTGCCAGACCTGCCAAGCCAGCGGAAAGACGGGGGGTCGGGTCAAGGCCCCCCTCCAGCCCTTTCCCGCCGTCAGCACCCCGTTTGAACGGGTCGGAATCGACATTGTGGGACCCCTGGACCCCCAAACCGCCCTGGGCCACCGCTTCATCCTGGTCCTCGTGGACCACGCCACCAGGTACCCGGAGGCGGTCCCGCTCAGAACCATAACGGCCCCTGTGGTAGGCCGGGCCTTGATGGGGATCTTCTCCCGAGTGGGATTCCCCAGCGAAGTGGTGAGCGACCGCGGCACGAACTTTATCTCCAGGTACATGCGGTCCCTGTGGCAACAGTGCGGGGTCACATACAAGTTCACGACCCCATATCACCCTCAGGGGAACGGACTGGTTGAGCGGTTCAACCGAACATTGAAAGGGATGATCCAGGGCCTGGAAGAACCACTCAGGAGGAAATGGGATGTCCTGCTGCCCTGCCTCCTGTTCGCCTATCGGGAGGTCCCGCAGAAGTCCCTGGGGTTCAGCCCGTTTGAACTATTGGATGGACACCCGGTCCGCGGACCGCTCAGTCTGGTCAAGGAGGGCTGGGAGATGAAGCCCCGAGGCGCCCCTCCTGATGTCTACCGATACCTCCTGACCCTCCGAAACCAGACCCGCAAGTTCCGAGCCCTCGCCGAAGCCAACCTCGAGGCCAGCCAGGAGGACATGAAGCGGTGGTACGATCGCAACACTTCTACTGTAGAATTCGAGCCAGGTCAGAAAGTATGGGTCATGGCCCCGGTCGAACCCGGCGCCCTCCAGGACAAGTGGACCGGGCCCTTCAAGGTGGTGGAGAAGAAAAGTCCCGTCACCTACTTGGTCGATCTGGAGTCCCCCCGGAACCCCCTCCGGGTCCTACATGCTAACAGGCTAAAACCCCACTTCGCCCGGACCGAACTGAGCCTGCTGCTGGTGACCGACGAGGGGGGCGAGGACGACTCCGAGCCCCTGCCCGACCTCTTGCAATCCGACATTCACGATGGATCGATCGAAGGGGTCCAACTCGCCTCGTCCCTGACCCCGGAACAGCGCAACGACTGCCAGCGATTACTGCGGGACTACGCAGCCCTCTTCTCTCTCACCCCGGGGGTGACCCACTGGTGCGTCCACGACGTCGACACCGGGGAGAACCCCCCCATACGACACAGAGCCTACCGGGTGCCTGACCGAGTGCGGGCCTGCATCCAGGCCGAAGTAGCGAAGATGCTGGCCCTGGGGGTCATCGAGCCTTCCGACAGCCCGTGGGCCAGCCCTGTCGTCCTGGTGCCCAAGGCCGCAGCTCCCGGCCACCCCCCGGAGTTGCGATTCTGCGTAGACTACCGGGCCCTGAATGTAGTAACCAAGACAGACGCACACCCGATACCCCGGGCCGACGAACTCATCGACCGCCTAGGGGCCGCTCGCTACCTGAGCACGCTGGACCTCACCGCCGGGTACTGGCAAATCCAGCTCACCCCCGGCGCCCAAGAAAGATCCGCCTTTTCGACTCCGGATGGGCATTACCACTTTCGGGTGATGCCCTTCGGAATGAAGAACGCCCCGGCCACCTTCCAGCGACTGGTGAACAAAGTTTTGGCCGGGCTTGAGGCCTTCAGCGCGGCCTACTTAGATGACATTGCCGTGTACAGCAACCACTGGGCCGAGCACCTCCTCCACCTAAAGGCCGTCCTGGCCGCCCTCCAGCGGGCCGGGCTCACAATCAAGGCCAGCAAATGCCAAATCGGCCACGGATCCGTGACCTACCTGGGCCATCAAGTGGGGAGCGGGCAGGTGGCCCCCCTCCAAGCAAAGATAGATGCCATCCAGACCTGGGAACCCCCCACTACCCAGACCGCTGTCCGGGCCTTCCTGGGCCTCACCGGATACTACCGACGGTTTATCCGGGACTATGGGAGCATTGTCGGCCCCCTCACAGAGTTAACGTCCAAAAAGCAGCCCAAGAAGGTACACTGGACACCCCGCTGCCAAACAGCCTTCGACACCCTCAAAACAGCCATGTGTACTGCTCCGGTGCTGCAGGCCCCGGACTACCAGAAGGAGTTCGTGGTACAGACGGACGCCTCCGAGTATGGGATCGGGGCCGTTCTCTCCCAAACTGACGAAAAGGGGCTCGACCGACCAGTGGCCTTCATCAGCCGGCGACTACTGCCCCGGGAGCAACGCTGGAGCACTATTGAGCGCGAGGCCTTCGCTGTGGTGTGGGCCCTCAAGAAGCTCCGGCCCTACCTCTTTGGCGCCCACTTCCGGGTCCAGACCGACCACCGGCCCTTGCAATGGTTAATGCGAATGCGGGGCGAGAACCCCAAACTGCTGCGATGGTCCATCTCGCTACAAGGGATGGACTTTGACGTCGAACACCGGCCCGGCAATGACCACGCCAACGCCGACGGCCTGTCCCGCTTCTTCCGCCTTGACGAGGAGAATCCCCAAGGAGATGGGTGACTCTCCATGCCTTCGGCTGGGGGGGACGCCTGTTGGACCCGGCCTCGTGGCGTGGTCCTTAACCCCCCTGGACTGTGGCCGTTCCCCGCCCCGGCCTTCACGGGCCACCCGTCTGAACTGCTCCAAGGCCCTTCACCTGGAACTGCACGTGGTCGCATGCTCCTCAGGGCTCCGCCATCTTGTTGGCATCTACGTCACCCCGTACACCAGCCGGAGCGACCCCGCTCAACCCGGCCTCGACCCCAGCGAAGCCCCGACATCGAGGCACCACGGACTGGCCAGGGGGTGCCGCAGGAACCATTCATCGCCCCCGGCGGAGGACGGTCTCGTTGGGACCCCCAACTGTCCTCCCCTCTCGAGGTGTGATCGCCCTGCAAACTCCCATGGGCCTGGCGCCTCTCCTGCTGGGCGTCTGGCCACCTCCACCCGGCCACTCCGCCCCCTCGGGCGCAAGGGTCCGGACATCAAAGGGCTCCAGACCTATATCTGGGGCGACCCCACCACAGCTCGGCAGTTGTATCCCGGAGTCGAGAGCCCTGCTGATCGAATCGCGGCTGACCCTACGGAGAAGAACTCTTGTCGGAACCATCACGAGCCCTGCTGACTGCGTCGCGGCTCCCTCTTGTGAACCTTTCCTGAACCACCTGGAACATCGGAGCCCTGCAGACGCCGTCGCGGCCCCTCCTCGCTGAGACCTTCCTCGGAGCCCTGCTGACGACGTCGCGGCTCGAGCTGAGCAGAAACCATCTTGAGAGCCCTGCTGATTGAATCGCGGCTCTCCACGAACTGTACGCCAGAGCCCTGCTGACGCCGTCGCGGCTCGACCCCTCCGAGATCGGAGGTCCTCCAGCTTGAGGATACGAACTGGGCCCCAGGTACCCTAGTACCACATTCCTGACAAAGACTGTCCCGCTTCCCCTACCCTTCTAAAGAGACATTGAGACTTTCGGTGGATCCCTCGATCCCTCCGTGTAAATATTGAACTCGTAACCTTTTATTGATGATAAAGAATTGCTTGTCTTGAGACAACCTCCTTGAGTCCGGTGTGGTGGTGTTACTGTGCTAGTACGTGATAGGAGAAGGATCTCTCAGGAGACTTCTCGGCAGCGCTCGGCTACTTCGTGCAGTGCGAGGGCCCCCCCTTGGTGGTCTCACCGACTCCTCGGGGTCCGCCTTCCAACAGTGCTCCATACCTCAGCTCTCACCTCCTACTCTAGAGCTGGTATTGGGACAGAGTGCTATACCTGAGCTCTCAACTCTCACTCTAGAGCCAGCACTGGGGCAGGGGCTTTGTACCTCATCTCCCACCTCCTGACTCTAGAGCCAGTATTAGGACAGGGGCTCCATACCTCAACTCTCACGCCCTGTCTCCACAGCCAGCAGTGGGGCTGGGCTTCATACCTCAGATCTCATCTCTTGCTCAAGAGCCAGCACTGGGATGAGTGCTCCATGTAGGAGAGTAGGATCTGCTTCGCATGGGTACCCCCACTTTTTTGCTGGTGTTTCACTGTTTTTCGACTTTAGTCTGTGTTAGAAATGGGGTCTCTGGTTGGCTAAGGCTTGCGCCAAAGCTAGGCAGAGACCACCACACTAAGTCAGGGCTTGGGAGTTACACGCCAAGATGACCCCTGCTCACCCCCTTGGTAGCTTGGCACGAGCAGTCAGGCTTATCCCGGAGGCAATGTGTAAAGCGTTTGCGCGCGCACACAGCAACAACACCCAAGGCCCACTACAAAGGAATCTCCACACAAGGTTATATATAAAAAAAATAGCCTTTGTATTATAATAAACACATTAGATGATAATCACATAATTTACACTGTGCCAACAGGCACTGGGCAGAATTTTACAGGGGACTATTTACACAAGACAGGGCCACATGGACCACTGTCAGAATTAGCACAAATAACCAATTGTAAATGTAGAACATATACCAATTGTAACACAAATTATAACTGTAGAGCACAACCAGTAACTACTGGCGCAATAATGACCTCAGCATTATCACAATAGAATCAGGTATAAAACCTATCCTGTATACATCACAGGGACATAAACACATTATGCAATCTCTCACAAGTCTAACGCATTAGACCCTACCTCCTAAGCATAATTACACTAGGGGCGTACATCACACAGGGAAGTATAATCTCCCTAACATAAACCTAAACAGGTATAACAACCTCCTATGCAGAAATCATATCTAGAGGTATAAATCACAGGGTGCGCAAAACATACTACACACGGTACATTTCCTAACACCCAACGCATTAAACAACCTCCTATGCCGAAATCATATCTAGAGGTATAAAACACAGGGTGCGCAAAACTTACTACACACAGTACATTTCCTAACACCCAACGCATTAATATATAAATCACAATAGCACCTAAATGACATTAGGGTCCAGGTTGCACCAGAACCTAAACGTAGCAGCTGCCCACTACTTGCTGGGCAGCTGGGGACAAGAACAGGGCCTAAACGCTGCAGCTGGCACTAAGTGCTGCGCAGCTGTGGAAGTTAAATATGAGGCATGGGCTCTCAATGGCCCTTGAAACCAATGTGCCCCACGTTGGAGCCATCTGGCTCAGAAAACAAACATGTCCCCATGGAGCGCACGGGCTCCTGAAATAAATATGCGCCAATTAGAAGAAGAAAAGAAAGAACTTGCCCCCAGCATTGGAGCCACCCAGGCTCAGGAAACAACATGGCCCCCAAAAGGAACTCAGCGCGGGCACCTCGGGCCCCAGGACGAACACTGCTCCCAGGGAGCACGAGTAATCTGCTCCCACCCCAGCCTCCACTCACCGGGATGCGCTGGGTCTCTGCTGGACTCCCTGCTCTCTTTGCAGGCGAAGTCTCCTCTCCGTCCCTTGCCGGCTCAGGCGATATGGCACCTCTTCACCCGGGCCCCCTCCTGGGACCCGGGACTCTGCATGGAGCTTGCGAGGCTCCCAACATACAAGGCAGCACGCGGGGCTCCTCTCGTCACCACGGGAGCCCCGCCGACGATACCGCCTCCTCTTCCCTCGGCACAGTCCAGCGCGGGGTGGGCTCCCACCTGGACTCTCCCACTGCTTCCCTTCACCAGCGGCGTACGTGAGACTTCCCGAGATACCGGAAGTCCTGCCCGCCGTCAGGCAATACGTTGCCTGACTTCCTGGTTGGAAGGACCGGGCCGCAGTGGTGATTTCGTAAACAGGCAAATCGCGGGGTGGGCACCCGCGACGTAAAAGAAATAAACGGGGTGGGCACCTGCGACGTAAATTAAGAAATCAGAAAGGCGGCCATGACGCGGGGTGGCACCCGCTCGATTACGGCAATGTGGGGGGAATCCCTACGCTGGGGATTCCCATCGGAGCGATGGGCAGCTTGACGCTGCGAGGCTCTAGCACTCCCCTCTCCTAGGGGAATTGAAAGAAAGCGCACACGAGGCGCTATATGCAGTCCCAGTCCTCAAGGCCATGGAATATAAAAAACAAAGCGCTCACAGGGTGCAAGGAGCCCTAGCTCCAAAATCACAAGTCCTCAGCAATCAAAAATAATAAGTCCTTAGGAATGAAGGGTAAGGACAGTCTCCCAGCTATCCTCAGGCCAGGCAGGAGGGTCCAAAAGAAGTCCTCCCGCATCCAGGACATCCAGGGGCTGGGCAGGGCCCAGGGAGGCAAGCCTTCCCCTGGGCCCCAGCAGCAGCACGCCCCTGGTAGATTTAAGTCAGAACACAAGAACATTTTCATGGGGTCACAGCCCCTCTTTTATACACAAAATCCTTTGTCTCCAATGGTGCAGGGAAGGGGCGAACCAGATGCAACTGGTTCCTGAGCACTTTGTTTTGCCCAGCCCCTCTCCCTATTCACAGGACAGGCCAGGGACATCAGACGCACCACAGGGGGTGGAGCCAGCATTGTGGAGGGAAAGCCCAGCCCTATTCAGGTCCCAGGTGTACTCCTCCCTGCCATCAACATGCAGATCTCTCCATTCACCACCGGGGCAGAGCCATCCTGACTCCTGGAGCCAGGCACACCAGCCAATCACAAGCCAGACAGTCACCTCACATTTATTACACAGACATGCCAGCTTCTAGAAGTGGCACTTCTACACTAGACACAGTAACGCCGCACACATCATCACGCAGCATTCAATCTCACGAGTTCGCACATACCAAACTCGACCCTGCACTCCTCTCACATCAGGACTTAACATGGTCACTCAGATCCCCCATTCATTCCTATGGGAGGGCAGGTCAGTCTCACTAAAACGTACACAGAGCGCACACACTTTCCACTGGGATACAGTGTAAAAGCGCCTAGAGGCCTAAAACCACTAATACAACATAGGAAAATGCTAGGATAAATGCAAAACGTTTTAGGGGTGAACTTGCCAGAAGGGCCAAGTCCAACAGTCTGGCTGTGGCCCTGCTAATCAGGACCGCAGCCTAGATGCTTCCTCTCTAAAATGGTTTCCATGTACATTAGGTACATATCTAATTGGATTCTGGAGTGCCTTATAAGCCCCTAGTATATGGTATACTATATACCTAGGGCATAGGTACCTCAAAGGCCAACCAGGGGCTGCAGCAGGGATTATGCCACCCCTGGGAAGCACTCCAAAATGACACCATAGGTCTGCTACTGCAACCTGGGTAAGGGTGTGCTTGCACCCCTTACTGTGGTATAGGCTACCTATATCACTACCTTATACAGACACATATAAACCTATAAGCCACTCCTATGGCAGGCCTTGACAATCCTGAAGGCTGAGTGCTTGGTTTCATGTGAGAGGGTGCCTGAGCATGAGCTGAGCCCCTCTGCAGTATTCGGAAATACTTCCTTATGCCTGTTCTGTGATACAGCCATACCATATACTCTTAAGTGCATTATGACCTCGCGGTAAAGGCCAACTTTGGAATGGCTGCATCAAAATATGTCGTGTTTGGTGTCAAAAGCTTTGGAATACTACCCCCCTGCCAGTTCTGGCGGCGGGGGTAGCATTCCACCCTTCTAGAGGGAGAGACATGTTCACACTGGCTTAACCCGTTTAAATCCTTTCAAAGCCCTGGCATCACAAAATGGATGCCCCTGCCACAGACACGGGTCTGGCCTCCTGCTGCTGGGGGAAACTCCGGCAGGGGAGGCCTGGACAATAGGTTTCCTGTCACAGGGAGGTGTAACCACCTCCACAGACAGGCTGATGTGTATTGGGGCAGGGTGGGTGCATTCAGTGAATGCTTTTGAGACACTGCCTGGGGCACACAAGGTGTTCCTGTGCATAGCCCGGTTCAAACTGGTTGCAGGGGCCCTCAGCCCCTGCTCTGGTGTGAAACTGGACAAAGGGGAAGGGGTGTAACCACCCCCACCCCAGGTGAGGAACTTTGATTTTCGATCGTGATCGTATCGACCCGCCATTTTGTGCTCCGCCGCCATTTTGTGTTGCCCTCACTCAGGCAGCACGACGATCTAAGTCTTTTTCTGCTTTTCCTGCAATAGTGTGTCAAAATAACCTTGTGCCTCTGTTTACAAAAGCTGGTGTTAGAGACTGGCCGACTACACTAATCCCTGTCTGGTTTTCCTAATCCCTGTCTCAACTATCTGTTGGTTCACACTATTCTCTTCTGATTTTTATCCTATCGTCTGGCTTTCGCTGTCCTCTGCTCGTATTCTCTTTCTTCACAACTGTCCTCCAAAACACACAAACGTATCTCGCCACCTGCAAGACAGCTACAAGTCAGTTAATGAATTAGCTCGTGGGGGGGGTGACAAACACAGTTAGAGGAGAGGCTTCTTCGAGTTACTCGATACTTTATTTTCAAACCTTTCCTATTGGTTCTGTTCTGTTTTCCAACTTTTCTTATTGGCTCCTTTTATATGTTTTAGGTGTGTTCTTAGTTAATGTATATGTCACCTATGTACTATATAAGATTGTGCGCCACGGAGTGAAGTGGCAGTCTCCTGAGAACATACCGTGTGTACTTCTAGGACAACTGTACTAGCTGCAGCTAATAAATCTGATCTTTTACGCCGACGGAGTGTCCCCATGTCTCTGTGTAGCTAAGCAGGAGAACCCAGGAGATTAAGGCGTACCCTGCACCGCCAGGTCCAAAAGGTTCTGGTTCTTCAACTGGCGCCCAACGTGGGGCGGCTTCAGTGGTACCGGTTCTGCCTGAAGGTCGTGAGGAACCTCGCAAGAAAATTCTGGAGGAATCGCGAGCCACGTTAAGCGACCCCTGTATGTCGAAAGTGGTCCGAAGGTCTTTTTCAGCGCGGTTACTCCTTCCTGACGGCTACTAACGACTGCTGCCCTGACTGCCGCCCTGCTTTGGCCCTTCCTTTGGTGATGTATGGTAAGGCGAGACGATAGACGGGCCTCTGTTGGCGTAAGAAGACGTCCTTAGTTAAGTATTTGGTGGGTCGTGCCCACAATTTTTGGTTCTTTGTTCCTTAGTTTCTTTGGTCCTTAGATTCGACTATTGCAATAGCCGAAGCCGAGGGTAAGTGCATTTGTGCTGCGGAAACTGAGTTTTACCCCCTTGATGTTTGTGAACAGTCCGGTGAAATCATGAGATGCCTGGTCTGACTAAGTTTGGAAAACTTTGTTGCTTTGGTTGTAATAGGGATTCCCGGCTTGAGGACTCTTGTCCGATTCCTTCGGTTGGAACTCCCACATATGAGCTCTATTCTAAACATGGTGTTGGCCCCATTGCCTTTAACGAGACATGGGCCCGCTATACGAAGAAAGATGGTGTTTTAAAATGGCCAGAAAATGGTAGTTTCGATTCTGATGTGCTAGATAATTTGGAAGCAGTTTTATTCAAAAGAAAAGCCCGGCCGGCAATGTTTGACTCTTTCCGCCTTTGGTGTAAGGAAGCCAGAGAGAAATTAAACAAGCAAAACGAGATAGGAAAGCACAGGGTATGACAATTATACAGGCTGCCCAACAATTCAAAGACGATGAAATTAATAATGCGATGGAAATTTCAGAAAGACAGCATCGTATGGCGATAGATAAATGCTATCCGGTGTTGCCTGTTTCCCCTTCCTATAACAAGAAAGATTTAGAAGAAGATCCCCTAATGTCCCTTTTATTGAGATTGCCTCCGCCCTATGCACAAGGTGCTAATGCACCCCAGTTGTTACAGCCTGTTCAGCCGCCAGCAGTACCTCCGCCTGTTCCGGCTCTTCTGCCTTTGCCCCTTTTAGTATCTCCGCCTCCACCAGTTTTGCCTTTAACTTCAACTTCTTTGCCCTCATCTCCTGATCTCCGATCTCCTTTGCCTTCTGCTCCTTCTGCAATTACCGGTTCTCCTTCCGTTAGTTCGCCTAATACCTTGTCCCCTATTCTTATGTCCAATTCTCCGTCTGTGCATAAGCGTCTCACGGACACCGTCACTGGTATTCTATCTCCTTTCTTTGAAGCTTTAAATGTGTCTCCTGCTTTTGCTCGAAGACAGTCTCGTAGTCAGTTCCCAGATTCTGAAGAACGAGAAAGGTTGGACTCTCTCGCACGTAAATGGATCAAGAGGGGTCCCCAGTATAGTGTGCCCGATATTATGTCTACCTTCTCACAATGGAATGCGCCTACGCAAAGATATGTTTTTAATGTAATGTGTGATACTCTCATTAAAGAATGGGAGGATGTGAATTCGAGTTCGATTCCACAGGGTCTGTTGGATGTTCAGACTGATTTCGATAAAGGACTTGTTGTGGGTTCTAAGTTTGAGAAAGCTGTAAGGACACTTATTTCCTTTAGATCCTTGTTGTCCTCTCAGACTTTCTCTGATTCCGATCCGTCGGTTAGACCGACACTGAAAAATTATCCCATGAGAGAGGTTCCTCCAGTTTGGAAGGAAGAAGTTGCGGCTCAAGGTAATAATCCAGCTATTCCTGCTCATTTCCAACGTATATGGGTACATGTCCCTTAGAAACGATCTGAAGTTTTAGCACTTAAACAGACTCTACCGGATCCTCGTAAGAACCCTGCGGGTTATTATAAAGAATTATCACAGACGGTTGATGCTTGCATCATGAATCTAGCTGATATCGGTATGTTGATGGGAAATGTAGTTCCACAAGCATTATGGGCTAAGATTCGTAGAGAGAATCATGTTCAAGCATTAGGTGGTGATTGGGCTGCTATAATTGCTGCGGATGCAGCTCAAGTGGGTGGTGCTAAGCCTGATGTTTTGGTTTCAGAACTCCCTGGTAGGATTATTACATTAATGAAAACGATGATGTCTGCCTTGAGATTTAACTGGGATAAATTAGCGGCATGCAAACAGAAGAAAGATGAGAGTGTCTCTGATTTCTTTACTCGTTTCGAGGAGACATTTATTGATCACAGTGGTCAAGATATGGCTACAGAGGGTGGTCAGCGATTATTTGTGGACAAATTTGTATTTAAATTTGCTTGCCGAGTTGTCACACAAATTAAAAGATTCTGAAAGTTCATGGGCTGTTTCTTCTTCTGCCCAGATATTGGCTACTGCACAATATTATGAAAATAGAGATAAAGAAGAAAGAGAAAAGCAAGAGAAAAAGACGAAAGAATTGAAAACGAAGGTTCTCTTGCAACAAGCTTATCCTCCTCGCTATGTTCAGCCTCAGTTTCAACAGCCTCCGCAGTTTCAGAGGTTGTATCAAAAACCTGAGCCATATATTCCGCGACCTTTATTAGGACCTAATCAATGTGCCTATTGTAGAGAGGCAGGTCATTTTAAGAATAGTTGTCCGATTTTATTGCAGCGCAATGGAGCATTATCTGCTCCACGAGGTTGTGGTGGCCTCCAGTCAACAAACAGAGGTAGAGGTCGAAGTATGTCGACTCAAGAGCAGCATTCCCTTCCTCTTCCTAATTCTGTGAATTATTTTGATCAGCAAAATGTTAGGTCTACACAGTATTACAATGAGGATTGTTATGTTGAAGGCGAGAATGAAAGTCTTCATACGAACTAGGACAGCCATGGACAAAGTAAGGGAGTTGTGTCGATTCCAGTAGATCAGAATGGACCTTATGTTAATGTCACTACAATGGGTGTTTCAGAGCTATTTCTCCTAGATACTGCTGCAATGAGAAGTTCTATCATCCATTCCAAACTCCCTGGGGCACCTTTGTCTGGCTTAACGAATGTTTCTGTAGGATTTTCTGGCACCCCTGTTCGTAATCCGGTTTCTTACCCTTTACCTATTTCAGTTGGCCCTTATGATTTGGAAGCTCCGCTTCTTTTGACGAATGGTTGCGGTGAAAATCTGTTGGGTTTGGACTTATTGAAAAGAATGCATGCTACAATATATTGTTCTCCTTCTGGTGTACATCTTACTTTAGGACAGAAACTGACTTCTCCAATGTGTTTGTCCAAAGATCAGTTTCCACCTGAATTGCTTTCTCTTCCGGCAACGCTTTGGGCCACGGGTCCGAACGATGTGGGCTGTCTAGAGATTCCACCTTATGTTGTCACTCTTAAGCCTAATGTTGAATTGCCACGTATTCCGCAATATAGAATTTCCACTGAAGGTGAAAATGCGCTTTTGACAATCATTCATGATTTGATTCAGAAGGGTGTGGTTGAGGAAACGAGAGGTAACATATGCAATAGTCCTATTCTTCGTGTTCTTAAACGCACTGATCCTTCTCAGCCTCCTGTATATCGTTTCGTAATTGATCTTCGGGAGGTAAACAAAATTGTTGTACCACAATTTCCTGTAGTCCCAGATATCACTGCTTTATTGACGATGATACCTTCCACAGCGACTTGGTTTTCTGTTATCGATCTAAAAAATGCCTTCTTTAGTATTCCCATTGCAGAAGAAAGTAGGGATATTTTTGGCTTCTCTCTTGGAGGCCGAAGCTTCCAGTTTAAGCGCGCACCTCAGGGCTATTGTGAAAGTGCCTCTATTTACAGTCAAGCTTTAAAATGTCATCTTGATGCTTTTCATTTGCCGTCTGGTACTGCTCTTATTCAATACAATGACGACTTGTTGATAGCTGCTGATTCAGAAGATATTTGCAAAAATGTGACTGTTGCATTATTACAGAGAATGTGGTGGGGAGTGTCACCTTCCCACTGGAACAAGTGCGCTCTTTCAACAATGAAACACTGCGGTTTCTTCTCACAGTTCGACAACTTTATTCAAACGAAGAAAATTAATCAATGAATATTGGTTCAAATCTTCATTGAACACTTAAATTTCATGTCCATAATCCATTTGTTATACAACGAACATCATATTCAAAATGATATATCCACCCAATGCATTTCGGGTCACATAACTGACCCTTCTTCAGGGGTCTAAAATGAAATGAGAGAGGGACCATTAAGTTCACAACACTTAATAGGCTTACAAACAGCTTAAATGTCAATCACCGTATATATGTAATCCGAGCTCAAAAAACACCAAATAAAGAATGATAAACAGATGCTTGAATCATATGGTAAGCGAAAAATACAATACATGCACATTTTGATTGAGATACGTGAAAGAAAATGCCAAAATGTACTCAAACAGAATCGAGAAAGGCATAACAATGTGAGACATAATAGCATGTGGGGGAACTGTCTTAAATGACGGAATGCAAGCAGCGCAACGAATGAGCGCGAAGTGTAACATAATGTACACTGTGAAAAAAGAAATAAATAATGTGCGTTTATAGTCCTGAAATTTAACTTACTGCGGACCGGCGGGTCTCAATTGCCGTGGCGTTGCTGTAATCGGAGTTGAATTTCGCGCTAGCGTATCTAACAGGAAATATAATAGGTCTACGCATTTAATGACATCATGATCACCTGATGTGGGAGGGGGGACGTGATAGTGACGTGTGAATGAAGGACCAATAAGAATGTGTCTGTTACGACCGTAAAAGTCGCGTGATCACGGAAGAGTAAACTGCGGCGAATGTCGCCGTGTTGGGTTGAATAAAGAAAAGCAAAAAAAGGGTTAAGGCAATAAAAAATCAAGAGATTATGAAAGAAAAAAGAGAAATGGAAAATAAAATTGAAAGCATTCAATAGTGCATGTTACGGTTTACAATCAAGGCAAAATGCAAATCATTGTGCTGACCAACAAGTACGTTCAAATGTTCAGGCCAGAATATTCCCCATTGCCAATGTCATATTTATAGAAAAATGATTATAAAAAACATGATAGTTCAATGCGATCATTCATCCCATACGGATGGGAACTATTCAATTTTTTGATCCAAAAATATTCCGCTCGTAGTCTTTGTTTATGGGGATCCAGGTCTCGGCGTTGTGTGATCGTCTCAATGATGGTGAAGCGTAGTTGAGAAATTTGGTGTTTAGCCTCAATCCAATGGTTAGCTACAGAAGATTTCAAGTTCATAAGGCGAATGTTACTCTTATGTTCTGTGATACGGATTTTTATTTTTCTTTCTGTTTGACCCACATATATTTTGCCACATGGGCATTTGATGATATATATACAATTAGAGGTATCGCAAGTGCTGGTGTGATTGAGAGTTATAGGATAACCTTTAGTTGGATGATTAATTTTGTTCCCAACGATGACGTTACTGCAATGTGTGCAGTTGTGGCACTGTAGCATCCCTTGCCATTTCTTCATGATTTTTTGTGGAGAATTCAATATTTCTTTCAAGTTTTTGGATCTTTGAAATGCAAAGGTAACACTCTCTTGATATAGATCTTTCAAATCAGGTTCCAATTGTATCATTCGCCAGTGTTTGTTGATTGCTTTTTTGATCTTGAAAGACTCGGTTGAGTATTTCAAAACACATACGGTTTTGCTCTTAGAATCAATTGTTTTGGCTTTGAGTAGATCATCCCGTGCGAGTTTTGACACTTTATCCAAAGCAGTCTTCAATACGTTCTCCGGGTAGCCTCTTAGGCGATATTTCTCAGTTTGTTCATCAAGAGTTCGCTGTAAATCTTCTTGCTTTGATGAGATACGCTTCATTCTGATATATTGAGACGTTGGTAAATGTTTCTTCAAAGCCTCAGGATGAAAACTTTGGAATAGCAGGCAAGAATTTTTATCAGTTTGTTTAGTGTGGACTTGAGTGATAATTTGATTCTGATCGAATTTCACTTTCACATCTAGAAAAGCAATAGATTCCTCTTCAATAGTATGAGTGAACTTAATGCGGTCATTGTGAGTGTTTAAAGTGTAGATGTTATTTTCCAATTCTTGACGAGATCCTTTCCATATTACGAATAGATCATCAATGTATCTTTTGTACATCACAATCCCCTTTGTCCACATGGGATTCTCCAGGATATGATCCATCTCAAATTTGTTCATAAAAATGTTGGCGTACGAAGGAGCTCCTCCGAATCCCATGGATGTGCCACTAGCTTGGTTATAGAATCTTTCTTGCCACTCAAAGTAACTATGGTATAGTGCGAATTGCATGAGTTCCATGATGAATATTTTTTGTGTCTCTTCTAGATCGCTTCTCAGTAAAATCCATTCAAGTGCTTCCAACCCCTCATTATGGGGAATTGATGTGTATAACGCTGTTACGTCAATGGTGCACAGCGTGTAGGTCTCATCTGTTTTTAATTCAATCAATTTCAGTAAGTTCAAGAATGCAGTTGTGTCTTTGATATATGTAGCAGTTTGTTGAACAAGTGGTTGTAGAAATTTATCCACGAATTGTCCGATGGGTTCAGAAATCGATCCACAGGCCGAGACGATGGGTCTGAATGGAGGGTTGGTGATACTTTTGTGAATTTTTGGCAGCATGTATAGCTGCGGTCTTCTGGGGAACTTGGTAACAAAAAACTGTTTAGTTTTATCATCAATCCAATTCATATCATGTGCGTGTTCAATGATTTTCTGTAAGGTTTCCTGATATGCATGAGTTGGGTCAGAATCCAAAGGAAGATAGATGTCTTGGTTTGAAACGTGATCATTCACACACTTTACGTAAAATTCAGTATCCATCACTATGAGAGCTCCACCTTTATCTGCTTTTTGAAAGGTGAGTTGTTTATTATGGCTTAAATTTTTCAGAGTGTGCCATTCTTTCACTGATAGATTCGTCTTTTTTGGTTTAATGAACGGAATTTCATGAACATCAGATAGCACTGATCTTTCAAAGGCTTCAATAGTCTTGTGTGAAAATGGCGCACAGAAGGTACTCTTTGGTTTGAAAACTTTATCCCAAGTTTCTTCGCAATCAGGTTTTTGTATGTCCTTGAAGAAAAATTTGAGTTTCAATGATCTAAAAAATTTGAAGAGCGCAATTTCAGTTTCAGCCATGTTTGAGTGATAAGTAGGGACAAAGGTGGTACCTTTGCTTAGTAAGTTAATTTCGGATTTAGTAAGAGTCTTAGATGAAATGTTGACTATGAGGTCACTTTCGACAGTTGGCTCCTGGTCCTTTCCGCTATGTTTTGTTCGGTTTCTTTTGCCCCTTCTTGTTGTTCTGTTGCGCTTGGTGGAGAGTTTGCTGCCGGACTGATATCTAAAAAAGCCGATTGTTGAGTAGTGCTTGTGGATGGTTTAACAGTGGGAATAGTGGCCTTTCTTATGGGACCTCTTGATGTAGAGATGTCCGAATCTGAAACAACACTTTCTTGAGATGAAGATGACGGTGCCTTTTGTGACTGTTGTTGTGGTTGCCATTTTCTTTGGTTGTAGACTTCTGCCCAGGAATACACTTCTTCCAATTTATAATCCAATGTGTCTCGTCGATATTTGCGGACCTTTCTCTCATTAACTTCTCTGGCGTATTTTTCAAGTTTTAAATTAATGTCTTCCAGGGTTTTTGTGAGGTCTGGATTTTTGTTAATTTCAGTTTGTAAAGTTTTTATTTCTTCTTCCAACTCAATCAGTACTTTGGATAGTTCTTCCACAATCAGTAAGATTAAATCAAGTGAACACTTGTTTAAAATCTGGTACCATTTTTCTACGAATTTTTTGCTGTTTTTACATAACATTGGCTTGAGGGCAATTCGAAGGCCCCTAGGAATGCGTTTATTTTTATGGTAATGGATCAGTGTGGTGGCATGCATCCTTTGGTTGATTTATTTTTTACTCATATACTCGAATTGTCTCAATAGCTGAGCTGTAGTTGTTTTTTGTGTGGTGAAATTTCTGGTCTCCTGAATCAGATCATAAATTTCCAAAGCGGCTTCTGGTGTGAAGCCCAAGGTTTCAGCTTTGTTGGTTGTGAGCGACGCTATATCGTCAAGTTGCATAATTGCTTTATGGTGCAGACGGGGATGAGGAGGACTGGTGTGTTGCATTATTACGTCATCTGTTTAATCTGAATCATAAGGTTTCACCTTCTAAACTAAAATATGTTCGTCGAGAGGTTACCTATTTGGGTCATCTCTTATCAAAGGAGGGACGACGATTAACCCCAAAACGAATTCAGGCGATTGCGCAAATGTCTGTGCCATCCACACAAAGGGAGGTACGTGCCTTTCTGGGTATTACTTCTTATTGTAGGCAGTGGATTCCGAGCTTTTCTCTGTTGGCTAAACCTCTGTTGGCACTCACTTTGAAAGATACGCCTCAGCCCCTTCCATGGACTGACGAATGTCAGAAGAGTTTCACTGACTTGCGTACTGCGCTATGTTCTGCTCCTGTATTGGGTACTCCCGATTACACTAAGCCTTTCACGCTCTATGTCCATGAGAAAGAGGGTTGTGCATTGTCAGTTTTAACGCAGCGATTTGGAGATAAACAGCGACAATGTGCATATTTTTCGGCTACGTTAGATCCAGTAGCAAAAGCATTGCCTAGTTGTCTTAAAGCGACAGCAGCAGCAGCAATTTCTATTCAACAATCTGCTGGAGTAGTGCTAGATAATACACTTATTGTCATGGTGCCGCATGCAGTGGATACCTTATTAAACCGAACGAAAACACAGCATCTTACGAGTGCTCGTTTGTCTGGATATGAGCTGACACTTTTGGCTAGTCACGTGCACATCAAATGATGTAATACTTTAAATCCAGCGACTTTGTTGACTCTTCCAGTAGACAAAGATGACCAAGAACAACATGATTGTTTCCTCCGTACTGAGGAAGAGACAAAAGGAAGAATTGACCTGAAAGACACACCGCTAGAAAATCCGGATGGAATTCTATGGGTGGATGGTTCTTGTTTCAAGCTTCCTAATGGTGATACAGTTTCAGCCTATGCTGTTACTACTTTACATACAGTTGTGGAAACAGCACGTATCAGACATAATTCAGCTCAAGCAGCAGAACTGATAGCTCTAACGAGAGCATGTGTGTTGTCCAAAGGAAAAAGGGTGAACGTGTACACCGATAGCCAATATGCTTTGGGTGTGGCATTCAATTTTGGGCGTCTTTGGAAAGAGAGGGGATTCCTTACTTCCCATGGCACTAAGATACAACATGGTCAATTGGTGACTGATCTTCTTGAGTCACTTTCTTTACCTGCCCAAATAGCAATTGTGAAGTGTAGTGCGCACAAAAAGATTACTGATGATGTTGGTCGAGGAAATGCATTTGCAGATGAAGTAGCGAAAAAGACAGCGAGAGATGCTACAAATCGAATGTATGTTGCGGGTCCTGCAAATTGGGTTAGAGAGAGAAGAATGTATGAGGATACAGTAGAAAGTGTAAGGTCGATTCAGAAAGAGGCTACAGAGAAAGAATTGAGCAAGTGGAAAGAAAGTACAGGAATGTTGGATGAGATGGGATGTTGGGTGGAATTGTCTGAGCACCAACGTTGGCTGTTACCAGATGCCTATGTACTGCCAGTAGTCACTATGGCGCATGGTCCAGCCCACTTAAGTGCGAAAGGGATATGCAAACTTCTGGCTCCAGTGTGGCAGAATGAAGGAATCCCAAAATGTGCAGACAATGTAGTGAAACATTGTATTGTTTGTTTGATGTACAATCCGGGAAAGGGAACCCCAACTCCGGCAGGTCACTTTGCTCCTCCGACATATCCTTTTGAGGAGTTGCAAATCGATTACATTCATATGGAGCGATGCAACAACCTCAAATATGTTCTGGTGGTAGTATGCGCATTTTCTAGATGGATAGAAGCATACCCTCTAAAAGACAAAACAGCCTTATCCACAGCTAAAGCTCTACTAAAAGAATTTTTCCCCAGGTTTGGTTTGCCGCGCATTGTCTGGAGTGACAATGGGAGCGAATTTGTGGGCCAAGTCATGCAAAAAGTTTTTGCGGGTCTTGGTATCAAGCAAAAGTTCCATGCGGCAAATCATCCACAGTCAGCGGGTTTAGTAGAATGTTACAACGGTACACTAAAACTAAAACTAGCGAAAGTACAGGCTAGTACAGGACTTAATTGGCCCAATGCTTTGCCATTGGCTCTTCTATCCACCAGAACTGCAGTACACTCTCGTTTGGGACTCAGCCCTTACAAAGTGGTTTTTGGGCGCCAAGCTAATATATGGGGAGTCCCTCGCCCTAAGAAATACTCAGACTTACCATATCCAATGTTAATTGATTACTTGCATGACCTTACGACTAAATGGCGTGTTCTCCATCAACAGGTTCAGAGTGCTTTGCCGGACGTTTCCACAGACCCAGGTCATTCCATCCGGCCAGGTGACTGGGTCTGCACAAAGAACTTCCAAAGGACGGAAAATTTGGAAGCCAGGTGGAGAGAGCCCCGAATGGTTTTGCTCACCACGAGAACAGCAGTGAAAGTCGAAGGAAAGAAAAATTGGATTCACGGTGTGCATTGCAAGAAAGTGCCTTTGCCTCTTCCGTTTGATCAGTGGGTACATAAGGGCATTAGAGACTCTGAGAGCGAAAAGGTTCCAC